>NC_090697.1:58017786-58325619 GCF_040954835.1 Lepisosteus oculatus | reverse complement strand
AATCAGAGTGCAAAGGTTGTTACCTTTGACTTTTAAATTAGCGGGGCAACAGACTAAGGTTATGAGACAAATCTATTTATTGAGAGAGCCCCACCACCACCACCCAAGCACCCACTACTCAGCATCCACAGGTCAATCGGGTCCTGTTTCTACAGAGTAATCAGCACTCCCAGTTTAGTGGTGCTGTGGGGAATGATAGGCTGGAGACCACTTTACAGGCTCACTGACAGAGTTATTGCCCTTTTCATTACAGTGGGGCTAATCATGGAGGCAGATAGAGAAAGGTGCAGGAAACGCCAGACACAGAGGGGTTATTTTAGTTTGTGTTTACTATTGTTTTAGCTTATTAAGTTATTTAAAATAGCTTAAAGCCAATGCAGTAATCCTTGAATTATCTTATAAGGGAGGGTTACCTATGTCTTTTAACCATACAGGTGCATGCTACAGTATGTACTGTAGTACATTATGCAACAGTATAAGGGTGGAGTAGTTCAGGTGGGTAGCAGCGTCAAGATGTGTAGTCTGCAAAGGAACAGGTAATAGGTTTATTCCATGCTGAAAATAGAAGAGAGAAAAAACAACGTTTAGGCTGTGAAGCCTCTTCAGGTGTGAGAAAGACAGGGTTTTCTTCAGGGCTTTCCAGCCCTGTCTTTTAATCCAATTGAAATATTGCTCCCAAGTTCAAGATGGTTTTGCCAACAAATACTGCTTACTTGTTAGCTCTGCATGCAGATCAAGTTGGAACATTTCTACCGTACAACCTGTACTTATTCACTCAAATCTATACATTGCATTATATTAGTCATTGCAGTGACTAGTGAGCAGGAAGGGCAACATCACATCACAATTCATGAGAACACTTTCTCTCGCTGGTGGGTGGTGAGACCAGCAGTTTGTGGCAAAATAGTGATACAGTAAAATTCACGACTTTGTCCTAAATTCCAAATGTGTAAAATTTTACGATACTGTCAATTAATTTTGTTACTGATATTTAATTACCAGTTTGAGAAATTGGGACTGCGGTTACCTCTTAAGAGCTGAGCTGGAATATAAGCATGCAGACACAGAAATATTTTCGTTAAGATTCTTAATTTTTTCTTAATCTTTTTTCCAAAGCATTTTTTCCCGCTGTACATTTCACCAATGTTGTATTTGAAATCAAGACTCAAGTAAACATTTTTCATCTTGAGCCACTAAAACATCTTGATTACTGTACTTCCCAGTACAACTGTGAATACTTCTTTAGCTGAAATATTGTGCTTCTGCTAAAGAATCTATACTGAAGTGATATACTGTAGAGTTAATGATCCCTGTGTAATTTCTTAACTATACAGTAGGTCATTATGTTTCCTTTGTTATACCAGTGGATGAATGTGTGGTATATTGAGCAGTTGATGGAAAAGAATGAAAAGAATTTCGGTTTGCCTGTTAAAAGAGCAGAAGAATTCAGCCCACAACCTTATCTTAAGATCTCTCTTTTTCACTTGCCTAAATGAATGGGATAATATGATAGCCAAGATCAAGGAAAATTATTTCAGAATTACATCTACTGTACAATCAGTTTTTTTAAACTTTTCAAAGTAAACTGACTCATCCTAACATCCATACTTTTTGAAAACATATCCACAGAAAACCAAAAGTCCGACCTTCCAAGAATTAAGTATAACAAAGTATTCAAAGACTTTTAAAAGAGCACTCAATGGACAGGTCTTGGGAAGTATAATAGAGTACTGTGAAGGTACTGTACAATATATTTGAACTGTAGGAATGAAAGTAATGAAAAAGTCCAGGCCAGTAAAAATATCAAAATACTATGATAGATTAATTGTTTGGAAAGAACAATGCTCACAGGAGTTTACACTGGATAACTCTTTTGAAAGCACACAGATGGGAAACATACACTGTGCCGTGTGTCTGCACTGTGGTTTTAGCTGTACCTCTCCTAGGGAGCAGAGAGCGATGATTAACATCAATACTATAAAACTCCGAATAGCAACAATTATGAGATGTTATTTTAAGGAGCACTTTTTGAACTATTGACAGGCATCTTCCAGGTACAGTATTTTTCTCTGAAGTGCATGAGCATGAAAGCCTTTTTTTGTTCTGTTATAGATTTTCCACTTACTTCCTCAATAGCATCCATTTTCTGCCATTACCTGTTTGAAAAACGTCACTTCTGTAAGATGACAAATATCACATTTATTTTAGACTCAGAAGGTACCCACAAATGTAAGGACATTTTTTGTCTTAACCTTTAGTTTGTATGAAGGGGATGATTGTTTTAACAAGAGGTTTGTCTGAGAGATGACCTACTGATTTTTTCCTTTAAATAGAAACTGATTATAATTAGCATCATGTGCCCAAGCAGGTATTATATTTTAGACATTTTAGACACTTTATTCTCACTATTGCACATATGTTTTAAATGTCCCTGGTGTAATTTTATTTATCTTTCTCCTTTTTAATAATTGATCTTTATGCTGTGTATCATGCCCATACAGTAGGTATTGTGTAGCTCAAGGGGATCATTGTCAGCACAATTGCTTTGTAGACAAATGTGAGTTTTGTGCCTACTAAGGTATTCTGACCTCAACCCAGTCCCTAATCCTGCCCCGAACCCCAAACCTTGACCTAAAAATAACCATACAAACATGTACAGCACCAAGATTTAGTCATTGTGCCGAATCACATAATGTAGTAATATTGTTTTGTTACTTTGTTAATCTAATAGCTGTGGAACCCATAAATGTTTCATTTAATAGAATGGGTAAAGTGCAATATTGTGGGCTCTTTAAATTTTTTTAACTATGACCTATTTTATGAAACACTTATGAGTCAGTGGTTTTATGATGAAGAGTTTTCACCTTTCAGGGTTGCTAGCGGGATCGTGGAGTCTTTCTGTAGCAATTTAATTGTTATTGACAAGTCTTTCAGTAACCAATGAGATCAGTGCCTGAAGACATGATTTTGGATGAATAATACAATAATACATAATACAATGCCCGGTGTTTGATAAGGCAAATGTGAAGTGGGAAGGAAATAAAACTGTTTTAGGTTACATTTACTATTCCAGCAAAAGACACCTCCTATAGAAAGTCTCCTTCAGGCTGAATTCCTGAAAATGAGGTGCTGTGGTTTTCTGCAGGCTTCATTGCACAGTGCTTTATAACAGCAGTCTTCTGACTACAGTGTCTGACAACACTTATTTGTTCAATACATTTACTCCAAATGAGCTCTGCATTGTCTTTAAAACCCTTGAAATTAAATGGTACTAAAAATGTGGATTAAAATAAATTCATGTTCCTTTTTTTGTAAAAGGCAAATTCATCAGACCTTAACAAAATATTTTTTCTCTGATTCTTTTCCTTGTGTTCTACATACTGTATACAACTCTCTCTTTTGAGTTCTGTGTTCTAGTGAAAGTGTTGAATACCAGTTGCTTTATTTTTGTTGGATTTGATTTGGTTGTATCTTTGACTTTCAAATCTCTAGCATTTTCTTTATACAGTAGCTTCATTACAATTCAAGAGAGTGACAACAAAACATATACAGTATTTGATGTGTTCAAGTAAAGAGCATTACAATAGGGTCTGACTACATAAGTCATAATGCAGGTAATTTTCCTCAGTAAAATGATTTTTAATCTAAAAGTAAAAATATTAGCTTAGTACCAAAATTGCATGTGATCACAAATTAAGAACATTCATTATTTTATTTATTATTAATTCTAAAAATATTAATGTATTTAGCTTTTAAGTAAATGCTTAAATTGCTTCTGAAAAGGTGTTTACAGTTCTGTTGTCATTATTAATTATTTACCACAATATTATTGTGGCTTGGCATTGGAGCTTATCTTTATATCTCTTTATCAGGGTTTGTTAAAAGAAAATGATCATTTTTGAAACATACTGTTTTAACTCACTACAAAATGCTAATGTTATCCTCTTAATATGGTTAAATATGTATTATTTATCACTCAGAACCTTAAATAGGTTCTGAGTGATAAATTAAATAGCTGTCTTTACTAACTGAAGCAGCCAACAAAATCTACAGCAGTGACTCAGATCTCTGACAAATGTTGCCTGAATTGATTAGTTTGAAATCAGTTTTGGCACATAATCATGTCCAATTTGCTCTACTGCATTGCCTCCAGTGGGAGAGAAAAAAAAGAAAAGGCTAAAAAAATAGATGTGGCTGATGTCAGTCTGGCAATGATGTCATTGCACAGAGAAAGAGCAAGGGGGGGCTGGAGTGCTGCAGCTCCGTGTTCCTGCTTTCCTTCAACAGAACAGGGAGACAGCCCGCTATCAGAGAGTTGGAAGGATTCAGAGTTCTGGAAGCACAAGAACAAGGGAAGCAAGAACAAGCACAAAAAAGAAAGCTTGCGTACTGTAGGTACAAGTGCTGTATTCAGTTAGATTTAGAGGAGGACAGTTTTGAAAGAAATCTTATTAGCTAAACCAGTGGCAGGTTGAAAAAGGTGAAAGAATGCCTGCAAGAAGCATGGACTGCGATATCTCCACTTTGATTGCATGCGTGGTGGATGTGGAGGTATTTACTAACCAGGAGGTGAAGGTAAGAAATGATCTGATCGATTGGCAGAACAGATTAACAAAAGAAAAAGTTCCAGTTGCCATTGCTTTATAGACTTTATTACAGGAAGGATGAGGATAGAAACATTTGGCATTTGCACAATTGCTTTGCCTTAACTTTCAGTGGATTGAAAGTTGAAATTGTCTGGTCTCTTTTTCCTTCTTAAAATCTTAAAATGTGTTGCTTCCTCCTTGTTTTGAACATTGGTTCAATTTCCCGTAATTACTTAATGGTTCAAGTAACTTTAAGCTTACTTTTTGAACACAGCAGAAAAGGGTAAATTAATCTTTTAAACTGAACCTGATTTCCTTTTTTTGTTTTTTTCTGTTTGTCAGCCTCACGTCTTTGTGAAGTCCAAGTTTTAATACTATAGTTTAATATTAAATATTTTGGGAAAGGTGATTTCTTCATGTTGTAAGCATTTATCCCAGTGACATTATTATTATAGTAATGTTTTATTGTAATAATGTATCAAAATAATAACATAAATTGTCTTACAGTCTCTATGCATCTCTGTGCCTTTTCTTTTCACAAAAGTGAGATCCACTGTACATTCAATTATTTTAGGGCCATTTTATTGCTGTACTTTAGTAATGCAAGTGTGTGAATGAAATATCCATAGATTTTACTGGTCTCTGTGATGGGATCCCTCTACAAACCTCTCTGCCTCAGTATCTGAAGATTTACCTTGTATGTAAGGTGCCCAATGTAATTATTGAGATATTTTTTGTATTGTTTTTGACAGTTGCAATCAGAACCACATCTTGAAAAATAACTGTACTTCTTTGGTATTTCTCCTGCAGCTGGATGGCAAAATGCTTCATGCTCAGATAGGAAATGCCTGTAATTTTTTCATTATGAATAGCAGAACACTCAGTTTTTTTAAATATGATGAATGGAAATGGTAACAAAAACACCAATAACTCAGAAATACTAACAAATACACCAGTGAAGCTGTTAAATTAAAAGATTTGCTATAAATTAATTATTTATAGTAGCCAAATTGACACATGGACTATAGTACTGGATTTAAGTGTGCATTTGGCGGCAACTAGTACAGTCTCAAACTGTCTACAAGACAAATGACGTTATTTGCAGTTATCTGCTGAAAGTGAAAGTAGAGTGTAGCAGACCCTTTACTATGCAGACACTACTAAAATATGGAAGAAAAAAAGGTTGATGTGATGTGCATTGTATCAATAATTTCAGTTTTCAAATTATTTTGTCACTCAATATTTGAATATAATTGGATAAAATTGTAATACTGGTAATCAACATACAGTATAGACAATTTTGATTTTATTGTTTTTCAGTCACACGTACTGTAGATCCTTAGCCAAGTTAGTCACTACTGCATGTCTTATTTCCCTTGGACTGTGGATATACTCAAAAACTGTATGTATGGCATGGTAAATAGGTGAAAAATGCCCTTACCAAAGTATTCTGAATTTCAATAATGGAGAGCTGTGAGTATGCAAGAAGAAAAGAACCTTTGAGAAGTAGAATTCTATAATGTTGTAGATTCCCACCTTCTGTTAGTTACTCATCGGAACAACATTACAATTACTTATTAAAAAACAAATAAAAAGAACTCTAATAAAGTGCCATTTGTCTTTTTTTGCCACAATATAACAATAGAAATGTGTTGCCACATACCTGGAAGGAATATTTCATTCTCTTTTGTAATATTGTCTACTTCTCAGCGGTGTGTTTTCAAAATACAGTAGGTGAGAGTCATAACACAATACTTCACAGCACCAAAACTGGCCTTCATGGGAGATGTTGTAAATATACATTTATTTGGATTACTCAGTTTATAAGTCAAAGTCAGACAATTGTATATACCATAATAGAACCATACTTGAAAGCAATACATCTTTTGAATGAAGGGTTAATTGGGCCAGCTGAACCAGGTTTAATCTTCTGGTGATCATACAAGCCCTACAACAATTGCTGGATTGTGCCCTTAAAGAAGAGGATTGGTGTCCTCATTTCAAGCAGTCCTACAATACTTTGCTGCGAAAAGTGCTTCAGGTTGCACTTTGGTTTCAGAAGATCCACCTGAAAATTAGGAGCTTTCTTTTCCTGGTTTGGTAATCCAATCAATCTCTCAGTAGGTTATTGGAATTTTTAGTCCCATTTTGAAGATGCCTACTGTACAAGGCTAGAAGAATGAAAGTTATCCAGAACAAGAGTTGGAGACCACTAGTTGGTGTAACAGGACATGCAGTGTGTAAATTGAGAGCATTAGAGTAATATCACTTCCCAAATTCACAATAGTGCTGAAATATCCCACTGAGAGATGTGAGACGTATTATACATTTCTCACTTGTTGGTGAGACTGTGTGGTTTAGGGCTGGGACATGCCTGAGAGATAGTGACAGAATCCTTGCCTGGTGGAAGCTGCACACAGCACAGATTGTATTTTAAGAAACTGAAATCTTGTCTCATGAAGATTCCTTGTAATGAATAGCTAGCTTTAGTTACAATTCACTCTCTGTTACAAAGTTTAAATTCCCCACTCTCTAATTACCAATCAAGAATCTATCATATGTTTTATTTTCTGTTCTTAACAAGCATATGTTGACCAGATACTGTACAGTAGATAGCCAGTTGACCTAAGTATCTTATCTCATCCATCAATTTCCTGAAAGAGATGGGGCTATCATTTTCCACAATATGGCAAGGTAGAATGTTCCATAAATCAGCAGCCCCTTGTGTAAAGACGTACTCCCCTTTTGGAGTTTTCAATGCAATTCTACATACAGTAGCTTACTCTAGTGTTCTTTGGTTCTGTGCTTTTCTGGAGGAAATGTAAAGCATCCCTCTTTGGGGATGAAGAACATTTCTCTACGTAATATAGAAATAGAGATGATAGTGATGATGAGCTTTTTCACTCTCATTTGTAGTCACCTAGTTGAGAGAAATCAAAATCTTGCATGAACGGCTTTGCTTCAGATCATGCCACAGCAACCTGAATGTTCTGCACAATAGCAGAGTGTATTTTGCACTGCAACGTTCTTGAGCAATCTCCTCCTATCATAAATGGGAAACCAAAGGCATTTATTCTTTTACAAAATAAATCTTGGGAAAGGATTTCTTGAACAGAACAAAAGACAAAATACTGTATGAACAAAAAAATAAGTTAGCTGTTGTTAAATTAAGCTAGGCTTCTGCAGTTATTCCTAGGCAAATTGTTTGGCCTAAGAATGTCCCTGTGTTGATCACAATATAAAAATAGTAATAGTGTTTAATACGTAAAGTAGTGGTTTTCTCTCATCTGTGTTGGAATTTATTGTATGTGCCTGTGTGTCAGCACACAATACACATTGTGTCTTGTAAAATGTGATTCCCTGCAGCTGTCCTGTCTTTAAATATAATCTCATCAACATTCCAAAATTAAACTAGCTTGGATCTCAATCATGGCTGTTTTGTGGGCATATCTGGTGAAGAAAGGAATGATACAGTAAACCCAGATATCTCTACTGTGCTGTTTTTAGACACTTTTGTAAAAGGTGCAAACTTTTGAATAACAAAAAACTACTTTTATTATTACAGACAGAAAAGATAAAACAAGCCACTGTTCCAAAATCAGATCAGGTCACCTGTTTACACTGAAGAACCAAGGGAAATGGAAAAGTAACTGTAATTTCTCAATAACACATTCACGGTTCACGTGCTAAACACGACGTTAACATATGAGGTGATATTAGTGATAAGATGCAGAATTGTTCTTTACATAACCAGTTCAGTCAGTACTGACCCCACTCTGTTAAACCTCATGCATGTGTTTTTGATTAATGTATTGTTGAGTTGGCAAGGCAATAGCTAGTGCTTGTAGCATAGCTTTAGTATGCTAAAAGCATGATAATTAAAAATGATGACTTCAAGGAGATTTTATCAACAATCCCCAAAACACAGGACTTCCTGAAAAAAATCTGCAGAGAACTTTGGGTCATTAGTCGAGTGCCGCTTGAGAAGATTTATATTTAGCAAAGGTCAAAGTACAGTGTGTAAAAAGGACTGTAGAGACTTGAATCTGGTTTTATTTAGGATGAATTAGTGTTCCAGCAGAAACAAAAGGTTCTGTTCCTGACTCCCCAGAGCTTTTGACTAATGTACCTCTCCTTCAAATGGACCTGGATTTGATTACAAGGCAAAGATTTTGTTGTTAAATTTAAAATTATCTGTACTCTGAATGTGTGGTTTTAGTCTCCATTTGGGTATTTGTTAGATGCATATGTTTGACAGTTGACAAATATTGAACATGATTGTTTGGCTCCGAAAAAATGTACGGTAATTGCTACATGCCAGTGTGCATACCAAACTAGTTTCTCTGGTTTCTGGACTGTGTAACTTCATTGTCAATTTTAGCGTAAATTTGCATACTATATGTGTGTGGAATGTAGAGTTCTATTAGCCTAAATCTAACATCAATTTACAATTTCATACTCTGCCACATAAAAAAAAAGTTTTGAAGGTTCAATGCAAATTCAAAGTACTTTTAAAGTAGAATAATCTCCAAGGTAAGGTGAAGGAATGTGGAATCTTTCTTGTGCTTGGTAAGGTACACAAGGATGGAGTATGGAGGCTTGGTTGCTGGTGGATCTAGTCACAGTTAAAGTAAAGGTTGTGCATGGAATATAATGTTTAACATTAATTTCATGCTTTACTTGATTTTACATGTATTTTTAGAATGAAATTGTGAAAATAAATGATTTTTTTGTGGGTTTTTTTTTCACTTAAGTCAACTTTCCTATCACTTCCCAGGAGAGAGTACTGTATGTAATTCAAAAAGGGTGGTTACAAATTTACTTGGTGCTAAAATGTACTGGCGATGCAGTTTGCCAAAAATAATATCTGTGGAATGAGGTTTGCTAGAAACAGTACAGATTTTCTGGTTTCCATGTGAAACTTGGGTGGAAGGTGGCTTTTTTCTTGTATTTTTTATTGGAAGTGACATTTTCCTCACTGCATTTTCCTTTTCCATCTTCATTGTGATTTTAATTGTTTTTTTTTAAAAAGACATCTAACTCAATTTAAAAAATATAAACCTAAATAATGCACTCTCTGTAACAATTTTGCTACATACTGTATGTTGATTATATTCAGAGCACTGGATTCCAAAGTTCTCATTAAAGGTGATGTAAAATATTATAAACAAGTCTTTCATTTCATTCAAGGATAAGTGAAATCATTAGTAAAACTGATCATTTAATTGAAACTGTCCTTGAAAATCTAAAATCCTGCACTCAAATGGTTAAATCAAGGATGTAAGGCTTAACATGACATGACGGCTGTATAAAGATTTAGATTATTTCCGTATCAATGAAGGGTGGGAAGAAAGATTCAGAAGGGCATTAAATCTGCAAGATTAGCAAAGATAATCAAAGTAAAAGTGGAACTTTAGGAGGCTGGAGAGCATTCATACAGTATATAAGCTATAGCTTTAAATATAAGGTGGACATTTTTAATCTGACTACACCTCCTACAGTATGTATCATAAAAGACTTCAAGAACCTCTCACGTTTATAGTCTGGTGGTTCCAAAACACACAAGATTCCTCGACTGGTTGAGCAAACATGGTCTCAATGATGAAGAAGGGACACAGTATTCAAACCTACATTTATGTTATAATTGTTAAAATGTGCTAAAAGCACAATTTCAAAAAAGTAATCTCTTCATTGATAAAATCATGAGCTTTAAATAAACAATTTACCATATTCACATAGATTCGATTGCACACACTAATGTGATACAGATAAAAAAGCACAAAACTCATATCAAAAGGAAGACAAACCTCTTTGCATCCCAATAAAACAATTTGAACGCTGGGTTGCAAATTAATCTTCAGTGTTAATGATATAAACAGGCTTACCCCATACAGCCCAAACCAACCAATAAAAAGATCTCTTTCTTGTGGTTTCCCAGTGGTTCTCAACTAAAGTCTCAAAATTAGCTTGCCCCAGGAAAATAAAATAAAAAAAGAAATGAACTCTGCTCTGCTTTAGAAGTCATCTTTTTAAAGTTTTTGCGTAATCCTAACAAAATTGGCATGGTGGGTAAACTGTCCTCACACAGATTGAATGGGGACTACACCTGAAATGGAGTGACAAAAAGGAAAACAAAAGAGCACATAAGCACTCAGCAAACTACATTCTGTCAGAGTCCTGAGTTGCCATGTTAATGAAATTGCAATTTCCATACTATCATGTTGCTATGCTTATCCCAGTAACATTCTTTCACTGTCATTTTTCCAGCAGCAGGATTTTATGATATTTGCTTTGCACAGGTGTTTGTTATTACCTGCACAACAAAACATGAACCATCTTCATCAGGCTTTTTCAGTCTAATGGGTGAGGGTGTTACCTACAGTATGGTTTTTCACGAGATTATGTTCTCAGCCCTTCACAAGCATGTTTTTCCGGCAAACTTCTTGCCTTCTTCTTTTTTAATAAGGCCTCCCAGTTGGTATTCTCTTGTCTCTTCAAATTTGGTACAGACATTTACTGGTCCACATTCCTTTTTGTTGTGAGTCAAGACATTGCTTCTGTAGTTGCTTCAGAGTTACAGTACTGTCACAATGTTCAAGCTTTTTCTCGAGGATACATAATACATAAAAGAGAGATACTTCTTAAAATGTCTCAGTAATCACACTATACTTTCCCAAGAAATGCTAAACCTTTAGACTCTGAAGTAATGTTTGCATTTTTTTGACGGAAAGGAGGGCAGGTCTTAAAGACACTAACATGAGATGTGCAAAGTGAAGCGTCATGCAGGATGATTAGAAACCAGTGTTTTTAATAGATGAACCTTAAAAATGTGACTGGAATGAAGTTACAAATGGCATTAATCTGGACCTTTTGACCTTTAAAGTTTACTACAGTCTTCACCTTTGCCAGACTAGTAATAAAACTAGGTGGTCTCTTCGAAGTTGAAACATATTAAGTTTGTTCTACAGTAAGTAAATAAAGGTTGTTTATTCACTGCCAATACAAGTGTTTGTAATTTATACTGAAGTAGAGTATAAAGACAATAAAAAAAGAAAAGTATCACAGTAAACATATCGTATCTAGTATTTTTTTTACATTTTCCTAGTAGGATTGCCATTCTTAGATCTTTTGTTTGGTTTGTGTTTGTTTCCCATGGTTTCATGCTTTACAATAACTCTTTACAATTGTAAATATTCTGCCTTTTGCATTGCACTCATTTGAGCTTACCACATTACATCAATAGAGTTTTGTGTAAGAATTTTGTTTCCTATTATTAGCACAATATGTTTTGATTTGAAAAAATATATTTTTTTAATAAATCAATATAAAAGGCTAAATACAGTAATTTGTTTCCTATGAGATCTCTAGGAAATCAGTTTTAAAAAAATGGGGTGAACTTGTCAAAAACCAAGAAAGATTTACATCACCACAAATACTAGAAGTTTTAGAAGCCTTTCCTTCACTCTTGTGAAATTGTTTCTCACCGCTAATCTCTGATGAATTAGTCAAATCTTTCTAGATTAGGAAAGCGAATATACGAATACGAATACGAAATACGAATATTTTAGTTTGTTTGTTTTTCTGTCCTTTGTGATTTGTTTTAGTTTTTGAAGCCTTTGCCACCATTTTAGAAGCAGAAACCAGACAACTGTTTGATGTATAAATCAGTAATGTTATCCTGGTTGTATTTCAAACCTGGTACAGGTTTAGGTCATAATTTAGGTCATTAATGAAAAATTAAGATGATTGGACCTGGAGCCCAGATTTCTGTGTTATTCATCTAGAGACCATGGTACGGTATCTGTGGTAGATTTGTTTTTTGTCCAGAAAAATCTTTAGTTAATAAACATCTTTGTAGCCCTATAAATAAACCAGTCATTTCCACCCTAGAGTGTTTTTTATTAGTTTTATTTAAAGTGCAGACTCCAACCAGGATGCTGATCTTAAATCTTTTGTAGTTAATATCACTCAGACTCTTTGAAACTGCCTCAAATGTTTTGAATGTAAACCACAGAGAATCGACCATCAGGACTATTGCAATACTTTAACACCTACTCAATGTAGTTTTGGTTGAGAATGACTGAACTAATTGACTAAAAATGAATTAATACAGAATGACTGTATTAATTTAATGTTGAAGAGTATCTTGGTAAAATACTTATTGGCAGATGAAACATCAACAGCTCTTAAACCTTTTTTCTCTTACGCATGAATATGTTTATTTTGTTTTCTTCTCTTCCTTATATTTGTGTTCTGTTTGCACCCCAAACAACAATCAGGGCAATAAAGTTATATTCAAGAGTTTTGAAATCTTGTAACTGGGAGGAGAGCTTTTGGTGCGGCTTGTTTGTACTGTAGGTGTGATCCACAAATCTCACTAAATCGCTATTTAATGAATGATGCCATAGAGCCAAGTTTAACATTAAAAAGTTTGTTCGAGCCTGCAGTGAATATTGCTGTGAATACATCCCTCATATTTTCAGTCCTAAATGCAGTTACAGTATGAATAGTGCTCTTATAATCTATAGTACTTGTAATATACTTTATAATACAGTCATGGAAATCCATAATTCATACATTTAATAGTACAGCATCTTCTCAGTCTGTTGTTGCAGAGTTTTTAGTCAACAAAGAGTTTTAGGCAGCTATATTTAAACAAATAGAAGGAGGTATCTCTTGGGAGAGAACAGAATCTAAGTGATCACCCTCCCAGTCCCCTTATTATTTGTGATATAGTTTCCTTTTAGATCAATAGTTCATTTTCATGGCTGTTATGTCTTCCTTGTCACCAGAATAAACACAGTCAAAATTAATAACACTCAAGCTATTGTGTGCTTAGATTTTTTAAAAACCATTTGTACTTGGTCAAAACATTAAGACTCCTAGCTTTTACCAGGAATGTTTTTCATTAAAATTCTAACTGTACTGTACAGCACAATAATGTTCTAGCTGTGGAGTAGCTGTAGATTCTGCATTGTATTAAGAATTTCCAAAGTTTTGTTGTTAAAAGCAAGCATCCACAAATTTGATCTCAGTCATGGTTGTCCAGTTCACATACAGAAGATTGAGCTGTATGATTCCACATTTATGTGTTATATATATTCTGGGTATGTATTTTTCAAAGCAGGGCTCAATGGCAGCCTTAGGTTTTGAATTAAATCATGCTGTGGTTCAAAATTATTTAATATGGTGGTTGATTGCAAAATATCTGTCTAGTGATGGTAACTATTTCAAACTGAAGGTCTAGTTTCAAATCTTTCTGGATGATAAATTGAGATAGTTGATCACAAATTAATCCCTGTTAATAATTAGTCTGTATTGCAAAGTTATTACCAGACATTGAGGAATTCATTTGGCAGGGAATAAGGAATGAATGTCAGTACATCAGCCATAGCTTAGAGAAGCAATACTTTGTGTGACAACTGAAGCTTGTGCTGTCTTGTATAGAGCTCTTACCATAAATAGAATTGTTTGGGGGTATGAACAGCTGTAACAGCTGTAACACTTTTGTAAAATGTGATATTTAATGTTTAGTTATCATGTTAATTGGTGAAGTGCTTCTTAAACAAATGTTTTAAAACAGTTTTTAGGTTACTAAGAGAGCATGCTCTTTGAAGACATGTCTTTTACATTACACAGCCTCAATAAGCCTATATTTTAATATTACCACTTTTTATTTAATGAAAATCTAACAAAAGGGAAACTATTCAACAAATGAAAATTAATGAATGCAACAATGTAAAAATAATGTAACAAGGACTATAGGCCAGCTATGGAGAAGATTATATATATACAAAACATGTTTTCCTTGACATTGTTGGATGATCATTTGGGTGAATTCCAAATATGGCTGTTTCTGTTAAAAAACAGAACTGTGAGATTAACAGGAGGTGATGTTTATGGAAAAAAAAGATTAAAGAAATGTGATTACCAAGAGAAGCACGGTTATGTTATTACCAAGTCTCCACATATCTTATGAATCCTGAGGGATTCTCTGTACCTGCTTCACTGCATTTAATATTAGTTTGTGATGCTGACTTTCTCTAGCAATAAATAAGTGCAATAATAGTAAATCTCCCTAAATGAAATCCTTAATGCCGAATCAGATGTCATGGGGAGCTGACTTCACATTGTAGCTTTGCTTTTACGTTTTCTAGAAGCTGGTGAAGTTCCTTCCTTGAGCAGCTACCTTATACAACCAATCACAAGGACAATCACGAGAAGCAGCTGCAAAGAATCAAATATTGTACAGCATATGTACTATAGTATATTATTGTTTGCCACATCTGTTATTGGAAGTGACAAGACATTACTTATGGAAACTGTAGCTTAAGAGTACAGTGCTTGTGTTCTATGTAGCATTTTGACTGGCCTGGCTGTAGTTTAATGTAGCAATTAACAGCAGAGCAACATACACATGGGGGAATACTGTATGTGCACTTCAGAACACCTTCAGAATATGTAGACTGAGCAGAAATAATTATTTTCTGTTTATGTGTATATTTGGATTTACGTTTCTTTCACTTCTTAAGTGCTGTTTGAGTAAGTGTGCTTTTTCTAGGAATGGGTATTAGGGAGATTGTCATGGATTATTGGACTGCCTTTAGCACAACCAGCCTGTCACATTTAAGCATATCATTTTTTGAATCCCTTTTCTGTTATAAAATTAGAATGGAGCTGTCAAGTTGTTATTTGGTTATGAATGCCAGTGGTAGATGCAATCAATTCCTCTTTACTTAAATTGTTAACCCATGCTCCTTCTGATTTACTAAAGAATCTCTACCTCTATCTTAACGTTTTGAATTAATAATGATATTCCTGAGATGTACAATATATAATATAATGTATGTTCTATAGAATCCCACAGGTGGTAGGTTTTCCTTTTTTTCTTCTGTTCTCAGGTTCTTTGTCTATTATTACTATAGTAGTAGTAACCTAATAGTAGAAAATAGCAAAAAAGTTGGACTTCTTAAAAATATTGCACTCAAATTATCCTTGCTTGGCTGACTAGATCTAATAGGATGGAAGACACAGTAGCTAGAATCTGACTGATTAGACAGTGGTTAGCTTATTCTTTTCAGCATGTGATCTCAGTGATTCAGAGTAATTGCAATATATGTGAATAATAGAAATAGGTTTGAAGAAAAACGTAACCATAGATACTCTGTATGGATGACTCAGTGATAATTAAAACAGGAACACCTGGCATTCATATTTCTCCACTTCTATATAAATGTGACTGTGTGATTGTAGAGATGCTACTGTATCTGCACTCACAATCTGTCCTTGATTCTTGATATTTTATATAAATAAGAATTTTTACCCTTTCAGCTTTTATGCAGATAATGCTCTGAATGGATATTCAAAAGCTTTTCATATTCTGTAGAATGTGATCTGTCATATTGGAAAGTGGAATATAATGCAGATAGTCTTAAAAATGAATAACACTACAATACAGCCTATTTAAAAGATTAAACCACTTTACACTTGCACTGCCCATTAATCTTGTTTACTGTACTGTATATACTTCAATATTCTCTGTGTCAGCATTGTAGAAGACAGAAAAAATAAAAAAAAGCATGACTACAGGTTTGTAGGTGTAAAGCTGTGATTTATTTATTTACAAAGTAACCCAAAATCACAAACTGTAGAATTCATATTAATATATTAAATCATATTTACTCTTCCCACTAAGTAGTTGAGGTGTGTTAGTCACTGGTTCTAAGATTTAAACTGCAATGTCATGCTAAATGACATGACTTTCTGTTCATCACAATTAACAACTTTAACTATTTTATATTCCATTGAATTATGTACTGTATATAGAAACAAAGAACAACTAAACAAAACAACTGAAGAATCTGCAATTGAATCCTATCCTGTGGATTTTGAACAATGCATGGGACTGGCTCACACATCTTTTTTGATGATGTAAGTAATGAGGGCAGTTTCAGAATGATTTTTTAAAATTACAGAAACATTTCAGTATGTAGAAGAAGATGCTTCCATACTTGTTCTACAATACTTCATCATATAGCATGACAATGATTCAAAACATATTGTATACTGTAGCCAATGCAACCAAGGACTGACAAGTCAAACTCCAGATTTGAAACCAACTGAGCTTGAGTTTTACATGTTGAAGAAATAATTCAAGTTAATGCATCCCAAGAAATGGCAAGAACTCAAATTATCTATAGTAAAGTATCTTAAATGATTCCACAGTCTGATGAGTTACATGGGTCACAGACTTTATGCTACTTCAAAGTATTTGATATGCAATCAAATACTGACTTTTACACTGAAATCGACTTAATGTAAAAATGACCCAATGCAAATGGAGATGTGAAGTCACTGGGTTGAAATTAAAGTATGTTTTTATTCTGATATGATCATTTCTATCCAAAGAATGACCAAAAATAATATATACAGTATTCTATTATATTACACTTATCATTCACACCAATCTCATGATTAGAAACACAAATTGCTTGAAAAGCAATGAAAAACAACAATAATACATTTTACATTGCTCTTCCAATGATTTTGGAGGGCATTGTATAGACTGATCATTCTCTTCCCTGTATAAAGATAGTATTTTTTTTTCACTCACAAAGGCTACAGACAACCTGCAGAGGATCTGCTCTAACGTTTTTTTCCTAATGGTTTAAATTTGGCATACTGCAACCTAAACATCACTCTGGCGGGTCTTCAACAAGTCATGCTAGAGCACGACTGCATGTAGTGCAGGTATACACTCAGCTTTCTACCTATCAAGAGATTTCACAGTTTCTAAAATAGATGATCTCTTTGTGAATCAGTGTCCTTCTTTCTCCCGAAGAACCATCCAGGAACAAATACTCTTTTCTAAGAAAAGCAGAGGTTGCACGAAATAACAAGCATTGAGCATATGAAGCAAGCTGACTTTTGTCTGTGAATATTATGCACATTTCAGCTTCCAGCAAGGAAGAAATTTTGTCAGTGTTGGCTATATTCCTCTTTAAATTGTCTTCTTTGTAATGTCACCTTCATATGAGCATTTTCAATGTCTAAAAATAAATGGAGGGAAGACTGCATTAGAAAATGTATGTACCTGTATTTCATTAATCTCCTTTGAGAATATTGTCTGATGTGTGTAAGTTAATGGGCAGTAAGGAACTGAAAAATTACCTTCTTTAGAAAACTATCCTCACAGTGCGTATTATTAAAGTTAATTGCTTTCACCATTTCTTTAACTGTCAGGAATGCATCCACTGGTGCTTTTGATGCTACAGCAATTGGGGAAGTAGTTATTTTTAGAAAGCTATGCTGTAGCAGTCTTACTTTCCCCCCACTGTCCATATTTGTAAAGGAATGTGATCTATTTTGAATACAAATATGCAGCCTGTCTAATAAAACGTTTTAAAATGAAATGGCAATGAGGGGAAAAAAAACTTTCCAGGAATAAGGCATCTGAGAATCCTGCACAAAACCACTTTTTTAAATAAATGTTGCCATTTTTAGTATGAGACTGCACTTTGTTATTCTGCATATGTTATTAATTGATAGGTTCTGGTTAATACAGTAAATCATGTTCTTTGTGCTATGTAAGCTCTTTTTTCTGACTGAGTTAAAGCCTTTAAATGCAGATGATCACATTTTTCAATGGTTTCAGTTCAAATGAGCAAAACCATTGTAGATGTGTGTTTTGAACTGAACTTTTTTAGCTGAATGTTGGGTACATACTGTACCAAGATTTTTTAAACAAAATACAGAAGCTGTATACTGAATACTTTCTGGAAATTAATGTACTGAGTACTTAGCATCTGTGCTAAAATTCACTATAGATTTAAACTTTAAATCTCATATTTTGTCTTTAAATGTGTAAATGATTCACTATAACGTGTGTATTGTAGGCCTGCACCACATTTAAAGTCACTATATACACTGTGGACCTTTGAAGAATGTTGATGCAAGACATGATACTGGATATCACCAGCACTTTACGTTGTTGCTGTGATCTTAATGCTCATGCATGGTAATGTAGCTGTACTCTGGCAGGTGTGACACAAGTTACATAAGAATATAAGGTTACAAGCACAAAGAGGCCATTCAGCTCATCTATCCCAATTTGGTAGTTAGTAGCTAATTAATCAAAACAACTCATCCAGCCATTTCTTGAAAGAAGCCAGAATACTAGCTTCAACAACATGGTTTGTTCCAAAGCCAACATCCCTTTCGCCTCCTGATCTTGGTTTTAAATGCACTCCCACATAGTTTCGTGTCCACTAGCTTGTATTTCATGGTTTATTCTGAAGAGGTCCACTGTTTTTGACTGATGTCAATGTCTTTGAGAATCTTGAATACAGGATCACGTCCCCTGGTAGTATTCTCTTTTCAGCACTGAAAAAGTTTCTTCAGCCTGTCAGAGTATCAGGGCATTACCTTGAGCACAAAAAAAAAGAGGATTCTTTAGTTCATTTAGTATCTTCTGGTCATGAGGAATAAACACATCTACTGTACTGCTCACAACAGACCAGAAACTGGTCTACACTTTTTGTATCAAACCCATTGCATACTGAGTTATGTGGTCACTTCATAATGTAAACATTGTTTGTTCAAACTGAGTTTGAAAAGAAGATTGTGTAGAGGGTTGCTTCCTTTACTCCATACAAGACACATGGTGTCGCAAGGTGTCCCCAAGTAACAGTTTCTCAAATGTGACAGGTTATACAAAATAATGAACACATTTATTTTCCTTCTTCAAGGCTAGGCTCAAATATGACTTCTGTAGCTTTGTCATAGTCAGTATTTTAGGCTTGCTCACTGGGGGTTCAGGCCCAGAAATCTGTGAAGCTGCTTTGTGAAAATGTCCCTTGTAAAAAGCGCTATACAAATAAAACTGAATTGAATTATTTTAAGGCCAAAGACTGGTTTCAAACAACACCTAAAGCAGATGATTCCTTTACATAAGTCTTTGGGTATTTATTGACTTTTAGAATATCTCACACAGCACGATAAAACATTTAAGTCAAAATGTTTTTAGAAATATATTCATTAAAATGTTTGTGAATTTTACCTTGGAAGCTGCAGTCTCCCCGGTGAACTGTTCTGTGGTGTTACTGGATACTGGGTGAAATTACACACATAAGAAAACAAAACTGACTAAAAATCCACTTGGCTTTTTTATTTTGTAACTTGATTTATTGTTTTTATTGAATGAAGCTACAATGCTTATTTTCACAAACAGAAAGGCTTTATATTCAAGTTCATTCTCACGTTTATACCAGGGTACCTAATTAAAAAAACAGTTATGAAACCAAAACATCGACACATTCCATATAGCACGTATATCAATAAAAGGATCCAATTAGCACTTGTGATAACCAGGGGGACTCAGGTAACTCCTTGAACCAGAGTTTGGTAACATTGCTTTAAATGCATCAAGGTATTATATGAAGTGTTTTTACTAGCATGTACTGTAATGTAGCTTTTGACAACCTGTGATGTTCCAATGGCGTTAACTGTGTAAATGCTAGTTGCGTTCTAGAATTTTATATCTTCGAAGTAGTTTTATGTGATAACAATATGCATTATAACCTATGTATTTTTTTATGCCTGTGGCAGTTTGTATACATACAAATTACATTTAAATACATTCCTAGATTCTTATCACAGAGTGCTTGAAGTATACGGTGTTAAAATGTACAGTATAGAACCAATTAAATAAAAAGCTCCAAAATTCAATTAGGATGCAATTAACAGCCTGCAGGATGCAAGAAGGCAGCCGACCCAGATTAAATCCAAACTTTGGCTCATCTGCCAATTCCAAGTTCCAAATTCAGTCCTTGTTAGTTCCTTTCTGGTTTCTACCACAGTGAAACTGCCTTCAAGTGTCGGATATACAGTACAATACACTGCAACATTCGTTAGAATTTTCCTCACCGGGTTGATGTTTTGATGTAACCTCATCACTGGCAAAGGCATTTCTGAGTGATGTCCTTCACATTTGATAATTCTCTAATATCTTCCATACTGTATATTAAAATAATAGGCCAGTGTCAATAAACATTTAATTATAAACCTCAGCCGGGGAGGCAGTTCCAATGCTTGTAACGACATCTGCTGAGATGGTATAGTGAATTTCTACACCTGCTAGGGAGAAAAAAAAAATCACACATGCTGTTTTGTGCTGTTATACATAATGCAGTGGCCATCAACCCTGCGCAGAAACATGCTCTGCCTGCGTGTATGTGAGTTAGTGTGTCAGAGAGTGGGGGTGGCTGGGGGACAGTAGCTGGTGGCTTTTAGAATCGACCAGGGGGTGTGCCGTGGAATTCAAAACTTGCCTGAGTAAATGTGTTCCGCTCCCCCTCACCCCCCCATCTTCGGCATTGCCACGGGAGGGCTCTTTCATCTTGAAAGAGCCCCTGGCTTCGGATGAGCAGCTCGTCACGGAGGAGATGTGCGTCAATGTTTGAGGCACGCCTGACGTGAGCTGCCTGGTGAGCGAGGAAGGTGACAAGGGAGCCCAGGCAGCGTAAGGATACCAATTAGGCTTCATTACTCTCCCTGTCTGTTGCTATCAAGCCCTTTTCTTTCCAGTTTCTTCAGAGCTACTACTGAAAGCTGACTTGTTGTGAACTATGTCATTTTTTTCCATATAATTTTGCTTTGTTTGACTGTTTGCCGGTTGACATGTTTATTTTGCTTACAAAAGTGAGACGCTTCTGAAATGCAGAGGCACGCAAGCAGTGAAAACAGAGTTACTGGAATTACGCGGAATGCACATGTAGCAATGAAAAATGAAATGCAGTATGGTTTTTCTTAGCTTAAATGTACATCACAATGCTAGCTGGGGGTTTGTAGGGAAAAGAAACACTGAAGCAAAGGAGATTTCCTTTAGATTTTAAAATATCTGTTATTCAACAAAACATTTTCAGCAAACACTTGTTTAAAGTCCCTTATGGTTTGTAGACCTTTCAGATAGTACATTTGCAGGACAACTATTGTGTACTGTATTTTGGATTTGATTGGAAACACATTCGCAACAATGTATAAGCTTCTTTTGTTTTCCTTTCACAGCCTTTCACAGAAATCACTAGGGGATTTAATTTTAGGAGTGAAAGCTGCATCTTTGAGGAAAAACAGTAAAGCAAACAGATTGTTTTCTGATACCTGCAGCTGATAGCTGTCATGACAAGGGTTCAGTACAGTTTATCTTATTTTGATTTACTGTTTCCCAGTTCCATCCTCAGGGGAGCAGTAATGTTCTCAAGGTATTTTATTCAGTCACAGGACATGTGAATGTTTTGTTTGCCTCATGACCCAGGTAGGAGACAGCAAAATGTATATTTGAAGTAAATCTGGACTCATACCTGTCAAGTTATGGGTTCAAGAACCTGCTGCAAACCCTTCTTTTGTGCCCTAGAGCAAGGTCCTTTACTCACGTTGCTCCTGCCTGCACAGCTGGGAGTGGGTACCAGCATAACTGGGGGCATTGTCTTTAAATACTCTGTTCAGTTACAGTCCCACAATGAGCACTTACCTGATAAGTCCAGTGATCTAGTGTTGAATGAAAATACTAGAGCACAAAGCTTAAGTTTACCACTTGTCTAGTTTGACCCTTTTAAACAACCCCTATGTAATGGTGCAGAATAGATCAAAACGTGTTCTAGAACTGGAGTTGGGAAAGTAACATGTTATGCCTTCTATTACTACTTTTAAGTGCAATCTAAAGTGATTTTTAATAAACCACAGGCAAAAATATAATTGAGTCATTGTAAATCTCCCAAAAAGACTATGAAAATCTGTTCAACGATTTTACTAAGTTTCTGACTCCTTTGGTGATGTAAATGATGTTGGGTGCATTATCAGATTCATAGTATATCCAAGCTCTATATGAAATTATAAATAATGTTGGCAAGTCCCCTGATGTTGCCAAAATGCTTTTGTTATTTTTCACAGCAGATTTAACTTTTCAGAAAGCTGGCACTGTACCCCCCATAGTGCAAGAGTAGTATAACATATACTGTAGATATTGCACACACTGTGTAAACAACATATATTGTATACAGAAGGTATACAGTGTCTTTAAATAAGAAATTGTGTAAGCTTACTACTTTTCCGGACTCATACTGTACCTAGCTTGTGTGAATTGTTTTTTACTGGTAGCTCTGCTTCAATTGTAGTATTTCTAAATGTATGTACTGTACATGCAGTACATCCATCCATTTTCTAACTGCTTTATCCAAAAGAGGGTCATGGGAGAGCAGAAACCTCTTCCAGTAAGCAGCAAGCACAAAGCAGAATACACTCTGGACGAGATGCTACTCCATCGCAGGGCAGACACACAGTCATACACACACTCACACCAGTCTTTGGACTGTGGGAGAAAAGGCCACATGACTGTGAGGAAAACATACAGTACAAACCCTATGCAAAAAGCACCTCAGCTCTGAAATTGAACCTGGGGCCCAACACTGAGAGGCAGAAATGTTAACTACTGTTTCATTGTGCCACCTGAAATATATGCTGTAAAAGCTTAATTACTGCACTGCTACCATATTTAATTGTCACATAGATTTATTTTATTGTTGTTTCCTTTATGCTGTTCCAAATAGCAAGTCAGTTACAATTGAAGGCAAGTGTTGAATTTGTTTGAATATGTTCCGGTTTTGACAAGGTTTTGAGTCTAAGAAAACAGAACATATTCAAATAAATTTTTGACCTCAAACAAATTAACAACATATTAATTTAACAAAGTATTTACTTAATCAAGGTTTTACTGTATCATTCAATGTGCAATTGCATAGAAACAATGCCAAAAATATTTCTTTGTACGTTATATCTATTCATATATACTGTATATATTATATATTAAAAAAACAACGAATTGTAGTCACCTGACTGAATATCGACTAATCCAATTTGGGCAGTTACAGTACAAGAGAAGATTTTTTTTTCTTCAAGATGCCAATCACAATAAGTGAAAATCCAGCAGAGAGAAAACAAGGCAAAAAATAATAAGAGTGACTGTAGAATATGGAAATTCAGTATTGAACGGTTGTGTAAAGTCAGACCTCAGGCTAAAGGGATTTATTTTTCATATCTTACTGTGGGTTTATAGTGGGTACTGCACTAACTCATGATAACGGAGGCAAGAATTATGAATCTTATTTTCTCACTGAGCTGTGTGTAAATGTGAGAATGGAGATGATAAGCAGACACTTATTCATTTGCTCATTAGTTCTAGTCTTGTATTCTATAGCAGCAGTATTAATCCAAGAGACAAATGGAACTCGTTTGATCTGAACTGTATTGGAATAGTGTTTTTTGTTCTCAATGATTTGGAAATTGTACTTTTCTTTTGACATTCAAATTTTAAACTTCTAGAAGAGTCAATCTAATCCAACATTAATATGAAGAAAAAACATAATGAATACATACAGTACAGTACTATATGGCATCAATTCTATTGATTCATAAATAAAATCAATCTAAGAAGAAATTTGCTTCTGTCTTCTGTGTATCTGGTGGTACTGTATATAACTCTTACTATAAAGATGATTCACTTTCATTATGTTGAAATAAAATGTACTTTGCTTTGTTTTTTTTGCAGGAAAAGTTTGAGGCTCTCTTCCAAGCCTATGACGACCATGTCACATTCCAGTTGTTTAAAAGCTTCAGACGTGTGCGGATCAACTTCAGTAACCCAAAAGCAGCAGCCAGTGCCAGGATAGAGTTACATGAAACACAGTTCAGAGGAAAGAAACTAAAGCTCTACTTTGCTCAGGTGAGGTGGCTTTAGAAGAAATAAGAAATTGCAGATTGCAGTATACGTACATTTTAATGAGAGTTATTCATGGTCTCCCTGTGTTCATCTTTGATCTTTTTTTTACCTGTTGTAAATCTCACATTAGTCATCCACTTGCCAAGATGAGAATATTTGTACTGTACATCCAAATAATAAGAAGATGTGTATGGAGTTACTGTACATCAGTGATGCATATAGTGTAATATGTCTTGAAGGCAGGTCTGTGACAGTAGTTAGAATCTGGGGTTCAGCCTCATATACAGTACTATATTATCGCAAATCGATGGGATTGATGCCTCTCTGAGAAATACTGAGAAATGAGAACAGGAGAGACTCTGCAAATGAGGTTCTGGGAGGTGAAGCAGAATAGGAGGTTTGTGTAATACTTTCAAGCAGTTTGTGTAATACTTTCAAGTTTCAAGCAGGTGTGTCTAGGGGCAGTGTCTGTCTCTTATTGTTATTTGATCATGATGGAAAAGAACACTGAACACTTGAGTTTGTCTTTGGCTATCTGTGACAACGTTGTGTTGTTGGAAATGAGCTTTATTGGATTTTTGTTTTTTGCTTTTCGTTCATTAGACACCCAGGAGCAGAAATCTGTTTGAAAAGGTATTTTTTGGAATGGTTAGGTTGGAGAAACAGGTAAATGGGAGTTCTCTAGACTTTGTCTTAAAGATGTGCTTGATGTTATTATTATATGCTGAGTGAGGTTTTGTCATCGGGGTTCCAAAGCAGAGAGGTTTACTCATCAGGGCCAAGAGAAGCAGGTATAGGGTGAATCAGATAAAGATAGGCACTTGAACAGTATGTAATTGTACAGTATATATATGTAAATCACAAATGTAGGGATGATGTTTAAATTCCTAACTAGAGTAGTCTAAAGTAGTCCTAAAATATATTGGAACAAGTAATAGGTTTATTCCATGCTGAATAAGCCTATGGAATAAACCTATTACTTGTTTCTTTGCAGCCTACGCATGCTGATGCAGCTACCCACCTGAACTAAAATATATTGTTTTTTTTTTTGTTGAAAGCACAACTGATATCTGTGTATCACCTATGCATTATTCCTTTGTCCTTTAGCTAACTAAAAGACAGTATTAAAAAGAGGCAGTATGAGTAACAAACTGCGATTACTAGAGAGGAGGGAGTCTGTATTTCCACCAGGTGTCATGATGCTGAAGTAATATGAGGCCATTGCTTATTAGATGAATGGAATATACTGTAGGTGCGGTTCCGCTTTTGAGACGCCAGTCTTGAAATAAATAAAATAAAGTGCCCAAGGGAGCAGAGTTGCAAGAAAAGTAGTGGATAAAAGATTGTCAAGTGTCTCATTCAGTTGCAGGAAGATGTGAATTTACAATGGTCTCCGACAAACAGACCTGTCTAACACAATGCAGGTTGATGAAAAAGCCTCTCTGTTCCTCAGATGCAGAATCCAGGCTCGGATGGAGACAACCTGCACCTGGCACCACCTCAGCCCTCCAAACAGTTCCTCATCTCCCCCCCAGCCTCACCCCCTGTGGGATGGCAGCAGATTGACGATGCTACACCTGTCATCAACTACGACTTGCTTTACGCAGTTGCGAAACTAGGACCTGGTGAGTGCTCTTTGATGTAAAAAAACACAAACATCTTCCTCTCTGCAGTGACATACTCCACTTAAATCCCCAGGGTAACGTGGCAGTCCTGCTCTGACTTCCAGATCAGTTAAGGCAGTTAAGGAATATGCTTCCATCAAGCATCATAAATGCAAAATGCAAAAACAGAGCTCCAGAGGGTTTCTAAAAGCTGTTGTGAAGCTGTTGTGTAGTGAGTAAAGAGTGAGTAATTTCAAATAGTAAAACCTGATTGTACATTTTTGTACAGCTATACAGTGAAGAATTCTTTTGATCATGTGCTTAATCTCTGTCAAGGTAACAAAGCACTCTTCTTTTACTGAATAAAATCCATGAGTTAATTATGTACTCTAAATAATACATATTTCATGATTTTTTATATGTAGATATTTATATGTTCAGCTAGGAAACGTCCCTGGTATTTGGAATTCAAAGAAAGTCAAATAAATATTAAATGTACATTTTCTAAAATTTAGTAACTTTCTAAAAAGTAGTAACAAAACTACACAATATTTTTAGGTTTTACTATGTTCAGGTTTAATGTGTACTGTTAAGCTACCTGTTTTCAGTTTAAATCTTAACCAAAAGGCTGAACCTCTGTAGTATGGTTTTAAATATCCATGCTGTGTTTCTGTTTCACCTTTGCAGTTTTTGCCAACATTCCATCCATAAAAATGTTCAGTGTGAACATTTGTGTTTTGATTAAAAATATTCACTTTAACCAAATGTGTATACAATTTCTGTATACAATTTAAATCTGAGCATAAATAAATATCATTTATAATTCAACAGAATGGATCATTTCAAGGGAGAGAAAACTTTAGGCATTTTATGTGTTATAATTTATAATGGTTCTATATTTCAAAAGCAAGCATATGCAATGCAATAATATAACAATGTGTATGAATACAATTTACTATATACAGTACAGTATAAGAAAATGTATCCAGGTGGCACATTTAATGTATCCAAGTTTTGGTTTTGATCATGATGAACTCAATGTAGGGTGGGTTTTTGGATTGGTTCCCCAGTGTGTTGTCATTTACCCTGTACTGTATACTGTACAGGCAATGCTTAGGCATGTTTATTGTAGGATACATCCAGCATTGATGAAGGTACGTTTTTTCACATTGGGGGTACATTTCAGAAATGCTGTAGATGCCAGTTTGTGAACATACATTTACATTTCATGGTTCATGATTGCAAAATCATCTTGGACTAGGATGAAATTATGTACTGTATATCCAATAACTACTATTGCTGATGTAGTTCATGTCACCTGTCCATTCTGACTGCTTCATCCAATAGAAGGTTATGGTAGGTACACTCTGGACAAGAAGCCAGTGCATCACAGAAAACACACAGACACATACCCACACTCACATGAGGGCAAGCTTCCCCAAAACCAGTCAACCTACCAGCATGTCTTTGGAAGAAACCAGAGCACCTGAAGAAAACCCACATGAACCCAGGGAGAATATACAGACTCCATACAGATAGCAATCCAGGTCCAGGATTGAACACAGGACCCCAAAGCTGCAGGTCAGCAATGCCATCATGTGTTGCATAACGCTTGAATAAGCAACAGGGTTATGCTTCTGTAAAACTGCTATCTTGACGTGGTAATATTGTGTAGATTTGTTATGTATTCTAAGGACTTTAAAAGTTGGGATTATGTTTTCCTTCTGTACTCTATTGTCTGTATTCTGCTGTTTGGTGTCCATTTTCTTAGAGGTCCTTCTGTTTTTATCTACATGGGCAAGTCCTCTGCAGTCTAGATATTTTATCATCTTCTTTCTGTATCCATGGTGACACAGTATTGTTACCCAAATCTGAAGTTGTGATTCAGATGGAGTAGTGTTTCCGTTCTTTTGTTTTTCTTTTGTGTTCATTGATGTTCTTGGCAAGTTTGCTTTTGTACCTTGGAGTAATCATTTGTAGTTAACCTCTGTGTGCGGAGCTGCATTTCATTAGGGTTCCCATAAAAAAGCCAAAATGGTCATCTATGAAAGGTTGTTCCAATTTAATTTAGGACTGTGAAAAGTTCCAAGGAGATTTTCAATACATTTTATGAGATGCAGAGAACAAAATTATGTTAAAGAAGATCTCAAAAGGAAATCCTGTTTTTTATTGGACTATGTATCTTTATAAAGGTTGTCAGCAAAAGGTTGAAGATACCATAGAAACAGTACTTACTTGCAACTGGAAGTTACTGTAACCCTAGGCTAGGGAGAAGTGCTGTATCAGCAGCAATCTTATTTATAAAGTAGGTCAACCTTTGTTCTATTTTAGGTTTTTAAAGTCACTACTCTGTAAATTTACATGCCATTTTTAAAAGCATGAATGGTGTCATTGTTCTCTTTCAAGATTATGAAGGTAGCCAGAAAATGACAAAGAGAACACAGATTAACAGCATTATACTTATTACACTAATGTATAATACTTATTACATGAACTACTGTGTGATGAGTCTGCTACGGACAATTCTTTTTTTAATTTGACTGAAGTTACAGTATTAAAGCCAAATGTAAAAATTGATAAACAAAGCATTACTGTATGTCATAGACATAATATAACTGCAACAGGATCCTTCACTAAACTGTACGAAGGTTCAAGGCTCATACAACCTATTACATTTACAATTATCAGGTATTTTTGTGTGTTAGGTTTGGACCTTAATACAGTATATGAGTATGCAGAGGCATGCTTGTGGAAGCTTGAATAGGTGGTCCCATTACCTACATACAGTATAAATCAGTGGTGATGAGCTTTTAAGGCAGTTACACTGAGGAAGCTGCAGATGTGCTTATTATGTAGATTTTTTCCTCTGTGTCTCTTGAGTATGGCTGAAACCAGTTCCAAATGATGAGCATTAAGGTGTAATTTTTAAAATGCCTACTTGGGTTATATTGCTTAGCTTCTTGTATTGTATGTTGGTGAGATATGCCTTAGAGCTTAGGAAATAAAAAATACTAAATTGGTGTCTGCTTTTGTTAATGAAGCAAAATCTGTGTTGTAGGCTTAAACCACACACCTTTATATAATCAACAATAAAAATACGGTAGCAAAGGAAAGTAAGTTTCTTTATTCTATCCCATAAATATGTACAGTATACCAAATGCCACTGCAAATTGACAGAATTTTTTTTTTCAACATATTTCTTTAAATGAACTGTGCAGTTCTATTTTGTATTCTTTTAAATTTGTGCTCTTGTTTCTGCCTGGTCATTGTTTGGTAAATAGGATAGGCGTGTCTGAGAAGGAATCTAAATTGTCTGATTATGTTCCAGGGCCCACTCCATCTGGTACCCTGGCAAGTGAGATATTTTCACATTAAAGCAGTTGTTTCAGATTTTGGCCATCTTGCTTGCTTTAGCACATCAATGTCTAATTGATCATTCCATGACTGGCTAGCTAAATAAATAAATCACAATTTGGCAATGGAATATAAAGAATTTTTAATTTCTCTCTCTTCAGGATACTGTTTCAAAACGTCACGTTTCCAGTCAATTAGGGATCTCACTGAGAACAGTATTGAATGTCTTATATAATTTCTTATTCCATTTTTTAGTTCTGCTTAGAAGGATCATTTTAAGATTATGTAATATAATAAGCTGAATTATGAAACCATATTTGGCGTTCCATGCTTCATCATTAACACAGTAAGCTTAAAGGCACCCTACTGAAACACAGATTACTGTAGCACACAAATATAATATATATTTTAAATTCTGATTTGATTCACATTAGTTATTAAAGTTGACCATATGACCATAATGTTTCCATACAGCAGAATGTACTGCTCAGTTCTCAGTCAAGTATGTGTTGAGGTTGCAAAAATAATTAGGCTGAGTTTAGTATTTATGGTTGGTTCACACAGGAGAAGATTAATTTAAAAGAATCAGCAGTAGTTTTTGCAGACTACAATAGCTTTGCACAAAGCTGTACTTTGCAATTACATTTCTGATCGTAGAGTTCCATGTTATAATACCTTTCATTGCAAATTTCACTATCCTTCAGTGTCTTATTTTCAAATCTGAGTTTTTGTTGCAAGTATATTTTGTTTTATTTATTAGTGATCAGATTCTCAATATATAAAAACAATATGTTTTCGATTGTTTATGTCTATGTGTTGTGTTCCACTCATCCAAGATATTTAAATCTAGAAACAGTAAAATGAATATCTTGTAATATTTTAAAAATGGGTAAAAATATATTTTACCATGTATTTTGAACAGTTTTCAGGCACATTGGTTAATTAAATCTAACAATGTTATAATATATTTGATTTATTTTATAATATCATTCAGTTTTCTCCAAATGTCTGCAAATAAAGTATACCTAGTTTATTTTAAAATGCACTTCACATATTTTGGAGTGTAATGCTTGATTTATGCCAATGTAAACATGTTAAAAAGCCAGTATCTTATGAATCAGAAATATGTTTAATACAAATAAAACACATCATGAGCAGAATATTTAACTATTTTGAAGTCCACACCATTTTTTATGGACAGCATGATTTTTTATTTCTGGTTAAATGCTGAATCCAACTTACAAGAGGATTAGGTTCCTTACATCGACCTTTATAGATCAAGATGCTGATATCGGTGATATTCAAGGCACATTCAAAGAAGGCTCAGAATTGTTCCCTGCTTTACCTGAATGCTTCCTTCCAGATGTAGGGAAATAGCATCTTGAAATAATGATGAGTAATACTACAACAGTCTTTTCACACGTTTCAAATTTAACATCCAGTGCCATCAATCGATTGTTCAATGAATATTTCATAATTGAGCAATGCTGTGCAGCACCAGTATCCTATTTTTATCGGGATGAGTAATCCTTCACTGGTCAATTGGCTGTGCTGTGCGTAACTCTTTAGGAACTCATACTGCATAATTCCATCTGGTTAGAACATCATCATAATCTGTAGTTTATCCTGTATTTGCAATCCGATTTCTGAGTCACTAGCAATGAACTCTGCTGCTTGTTGTACAGTGAACTGCACGAAGCTCATATCAGTACCGTAATCATCAGTTTTAGATGGTTGCATTAGTGTTTTATTTTTAAAGCATTGCGTAACTACGAGCTCAGACTCAAGCTAATATTTTTTTTCACTCAATCATTTCTGTTTTCATGGTGTGTCCTGCTGTTTGTTATGATCTGTCCTCCAAACACATTTAATCTGAAGTGGGAGATCAGAAATAGATACAGTATGCAGTCCAATATCTGGGCCAATCACAAGATAAGCTTATGAAAAATGACCAGTATCAAGATTAACATGTCTGACCTAAACCAACTTTCAGTTTAAGTGAAAAATAAAGGAAATGAGTTTACAGTATTTCATCAATTTAGAAGATGGCATAAAAAGAGTTATATATAAATGAGTTATGTATTTTTGTGTCTGCATGTACTACTACTGATAGTGGAACAAAATCTAAGACAAAAGACAGTAACTGTATGATCTGGGGACATCTCCTTAAGGTATATTGTATACAGTATATAGTAGTAACTATGAAAATAAAAAGCACCAAAACTGTTTGTTTCTGGTACATTTTAATTAATAATAGAATAGGAACTCCCCACAAATATATAAATACAGAATTTATGTAGTAATGGCAACTTGCTTGCCATTAATTAAATGGATTATTAAATTTGTCTCACTTTGTACGTGCCAGTGGTGGAAGAAATGGTTGCCTTTTATATCTAAAGATCATGCCTTTGGGATGGAAAGTGTTAGGCTTGCTTAAAAGTATTTATAAAATTTTATGTCCTGCCAGTTTCATATTTGCTTTATAGTTGCTGTGGATATTTTTATACATTGAATCTTAAATGTTAACCATACAACACATATTTTACCTGCATACTGTATGTGTTTGAAGATTAATATGTTGGAATCTTCTATATATGTGTTAAAAAACAGCAATGTGTGTAAGGAGAACTCAATAAATCAGCTGTTTCAACATCAAACCTTTCTTATTCATTTATTTTCAAAATAAGCTGTTCCCAAAGGGTTCTAGTTTGATAAGTACATTAAGATCAGATTTTGGTTTTATTTTCTTTTTGTAAAATAGTATCAGCGGAAAATACCAGCAGACCAAAATAACATTTGAATCATTTGAATTGAGCTTCCCTGCAGCAAGAAGGAAAGATCATCCTGATACTCCAGTGGCAGTGAGAGATGTATCCAACAGACAACTGCACAACCCAGATAACAAGTGTCTAAATTAAACTGTAGAGAACTGCACAAAAGAGAAAGGCCTGAAATCTGACTGGAGATAAGAAAATCAGCTTTTTGGATAAAAAGCCAGGGATGAAATGCACATCAACAATGGATTAAGATGCTGTCAAGAAATCAGCCAACACATTCTAATTTTAGAGACAAAGACAATACAGAATTACAACATAACATGGAAAAAACAAGGCCATTTTCAACCATGTGCCCTTCCACATGTCCCTGAAACTCTGCTCTGGTGGTAATCTCCTTCCTCCCCCAACCACAGAGGATCACCCTGTGGATCAGAGGATTAATGCCTTTAAAAAAAAATGTATCACATCTAAAGTTTAGCCAGCAGCTGTATCACCCTGCAACTCACAACTGTTGGCACCCCACTGAAGCTTAACAGTGTGAGCCTGGTTTGTACCTGGATGAGAGACCTTCTGGGAAAGCTAAGGTTGCTGCTGTGTTGCTGTTGTTGCATCTGCTGGTGCATCTGTGTGGGTCCTAATGCTCCAGTATAGTGACAGGGACTCTATACTGTAAAAAGGCATCATCCTTCAGACGTATCTTTAAGAATAGCATATACCATTATTTATGCCATGTTCAGATGAGCCAAGCAGTAATAACTGAGTAACAGTACCATCACTCATAATTACAGTACCTCTGTCCATGCCTGTGCATGACTTGTTCAACCAACTCACAATTTACACACATATAGCATACTGTGTCTGGTCTCTACAATTTACTGGAATGAATGTCCCTTCTAAAGCCTCACTGGTGTGACTCTAAGAATGTCCCCCTTTCAGTTGCAGTTTTTTAGCTTTCAGTTTTTAAAATTGCCTACAATTCATAAAGATCTGCTGAAATATTTTCACTTTTCTGTTTTTACTAAAAGTCAAATTCTGATTGACTCTTTAAAGCATTTTAAATCAAAACAAAAAGGTGAAATAAAGGAGACATTTGCAATTATGAAAGATTCCTTTCACTTTTACTTTTTTACTGGTGTAAGGACAGGATCCTGTGCTATCCTATATTTAGTTAATGTGTAAAAGGAATTGGTTGAGCAAGGTTTCAGATGTGGTTAAGCATCTACCAAGACATAATAAATTATGATTGCCCACATTGCTGAGATGGACAAAAGTGGTGTGTTTGCATGACCTATATATTTTTGCTGAATAGGAACAATGGACAAGCCAGGGATATAATGATTTCTTAAGACAAATTTCAGGATTTCTCTTAAGTCTTAATTCTTACCTATTCTCTGCATATTTTAAGATTGTAATGGTGCTTTATTTAATGATTCTTTAATGCTTCTTGAGGTGAGGCTGAAGAAATTAAATTCTCGAATGACTACACAACAAAGTGTAATTACTAGATACTATTAATACAAGACATATGATTTGTAACTAAAAATAGCAACACTGTACTGTAAAGTATGCCTCTAACTTGCAGCTGCAACTGTACATGAAATGCTCATTATTTTTCTCTTTCTATATTTCAAAACATATTTGTACACTGCTAAATTTAGAATGATTCCCTAAACACCTGGATTATTCTACTACTGAGTCATACAATAAATTATTTTTATTATTACCTAAATTTTTTGTAATGACGTGTTATAAGGTTTAGGGTTAGGTGTAGTAGACCATGATGTAGTGTATTTGTACTGTATTTTCAATTGTTCCATTGGTGCTTTAATTTGATTTGCACTAGGGTCTAATTTTTATATTATATTATATTATATTATATTATATTATATTATATTATATTATATTATATTATATATTTATCCCATTGGAAAGTGTGCCTAACAAAGGAAACTTAACACTATTTTTTATATCAATCTGGGGTGTGTAAAGAAATTAAATAAATGAGGCGTTCTTGCAAACTAATTTCAAAAGTTAATAACTGCAGACCCTGTAATGTCAGAGAATACAGGGTGGTAATACAGATACTGTAGACACATGAGTTCTGTTCCTAGCACAGTAAAGTAGTGGAGTAAGTAATAAACAAAGCTAAAACCTAAGTTAATAGATGAACAGATATGTGTTTACAATTAGTAACAAAAACAGAAATACACAACATTTATGATTAGTTACAATTATTTACAACTATCTGTGGCTAGCTTTCCACAGAACCAGTAAATAGATTTTAACCCTGACATTGAGTCAAATACCACAAAGACCAAAATAAATCCCCTTTCTTCTAAAATAAAAGACCTAAGACCTTACTGAAAGTAAAGTCTTTACTAAAGGGAAAATGTCCTTTTCCCTTTTGCTCAGATTAATTGGGAAGATTTCTGTAGTCTGGCATGTGAAGATGGAAATTCACCCGTGGTGTAGTTTGTTTGATCAAATAGAGGTTAAGAGAGTGAACCAGTGGAATCGTATTAATAATTTATTGACCTTTTTAACTGTGCTCTTGGCTTACAGATCTCCTGGGAATTGTCTGGTCATTTCTAGGTTGGCAACCAATCTAGCCATCTGATCTCTTGGCCACTGTAGCTGATTGAAATGATAAGACAATGGATAGCTGTAGGTCTCCAATCAGACAATTATAACAGTTCAAAAAGTGTACTGGTCTTGCCTCAAATAAGTGCCATAGATATTTTCACATAAAACAACAATAGATGTAATGAAAATATATCAGTTGTGTATATTGTAAATCTGTGTCAGCATAGATGTGCAGTGGTTAGTAGTGCTGCCTCACAGCACTGGGGCCCAGGGTTCAGTTTCTGGGGTGTTATCTGTGTGGAGTTTGTATGTTCCCCCTATGTTCACATGGGTTTCCTCCATGCTTTTGGTAAAAATTGGCCCCTGTTGTGAGTGTCAGTGTATGTGTTTGTGTTTGTGGGTATCCTACGATGGACTGGCGCCTTGTCCAGGGTGTATCCTGCATTGTGCCTGTTGCTTTCAGGGATTGGCTCCTACTTCGCTGTTATCCTCTATTGGTTAAAGTAGTTAGAAAATGGATGGATGTATAAATCTGCATAAGCTTTTCCCTTGTGCATTTACTGGTATGCAAAGAGTGCATGTTGACTTTTTCCATGTGTTTTCAATAAAATGTTTATGTAAAGAAGATAAAGTACCCCTTTTTTCAGTCTTGAATGGCGTCCAATATATTAGAGGAAAGGAAATCTGAAATGTACTGCAGCGGTTTATTTTTAGACTGTTGCTAAGGAATTTTGTATATTTCAGAAACAGTGAATCAGAGAGAAATTATTTTAAAATTGTTTGGCTTTGTTGAAAGAATGTGGTAAAAATAGACAGCGAATCACAGTACTCCATGCCTAACACAATTATGAAGATGACATCCATCTGTCCCCAGCACATCCAAAACAAAAGCTTTAAGAAGTAATAGAGGCGTGAGTCATGGTATTATACATCATTAATAAGCAGCATTATTAGGTTCTAGCTATTGCATTCAGAGTACAGTACATTGCTAAAATTTTCTATATGACCGACTTATTTATATGTGGACACCCATTGTTTATATTTGTTTTCAGACTATTTAATTGCTTCAAGAAATACAGGTAGGTGAGATAATACAGTGACACATAGGCTTTGAATGCCTGGGTTTTAATTTTTTCCATCTTAATGATGAGGAATTTAGTATATTATGAGCACAAAGGATTTTATACTGTAGATAAAACAGTTTGATCTGGTACAGTGGGAAAGGACCATGTTAGCCTGTATTTAAAGCATTCACTACACTATATGAATGACCTCTGACATTCTTAAAGATCACCAATTGTGGTAGAATTGGTACTATGCTGTATGAACAATTGATCGTGAAAGCAGAACTTTTTGGCTTTAAAAAGCTGTATACAGAGTTCAGTGTTCTAACAATTTTTGACATTTCATCTTCACTCATTTATTTTTAGATACAGATCATGTGTGTTTACCTTGCATATTGATGTTAGGTCATCAGTAACAGCAATATATTTTCAACTGGATAGGTGGATAATAAATTAAAATGGTGCTCAGTATAAATCATAGAATAAACAGACTGTGCTTTGGAGAACAGACTTGCATTCCTGCATTATAATTATTTACAAAACTCACATTAATTCTGTTCCTTTCATACTCTTGAATTATTTGGTATGAGCTGGGATATATATCATTTTTAGAGTCAGGCCAAAATCCTGGAGGTCTTCTGAAGACTGTATTGTAGTTGTCTACGGAGGATGGTATACATGCATGACACAGGTCAAAATAGGAGGTAAATTTCTTGCGATCCCTCCCATAGGACATCACATCCTATCACAACAGTTATGGAAATATACTATACAACATGTATCTCAAAATGAGCACATTAAACTGAACCACAGCCCCTTACTGATCTTTCAATACCTGCGTGGTTTTTCTTTACAATTCTCAGGAGTTATGATAATGTCAGTTTAGGATTACTGGGCTTGTAGGTCATCTACAAGATCAACAGATCTGCTGTGTTCATCACAGCTACAGTTATTTTTCAATATGTCCCACAGTCCCTAGTGATCTGATACCATCACATACTGTAGTGTAATAATACCTCATTTCTGTTATTAGATTTTTATTTTAAAATTAGATGGTTTCTGCTGTTATTAATAATTGTTATTTACGTGTACAGTACATGTATATAGCACTTTCTATTCCATTACCAGGTAAGGAAAGAGAATAAATATGTTCTGTTACAGTGAGGGCCTGGAGACCCATTTGAACAATGAGTATGTACAGTACGTACTAAAAGACTTTGAGTGAAATGTCTTGACCTGACATTTGAACACCTTATCTTCTGGGTCAGAGGTCAGAGCCCTAATCACTATCCACACTGTGGCGTTCCCTAAAGCTTTCCACGGCTATTCACCCATTCATTTTCTAACCACATCTTCCAAATCAGGGTCCTGAAGAAGCCAGAGCCCCAGCACTGCAAGGCAGCAATGCTAATCACTGTTCCACCAAGTCACGCAAAGAACCCACAGACTCATGCAATTTTTCCAAGACCAGTAGTAGCAGTAAGTCCTGCTGTATTTTCCACTACCTTAAAAAAATACTTTGCAAAAACCAGTATTTGTGAAGCTTTTGCCATTTTTATGTTCATGGCTTTCTTTGGTTGGTGGCACTGTGATAAGCTGATCAAGCATTGCGCACTCTTTGAGACTGACCAGTTGTCCCTTGGCTTTAGTGAACAGCATTGACGTCAGAATTAGCTGATGCCTAAGGAAAGAAGTACTGAGTCATTGCTCAGTGCAATCAGGCAAGATCCCTCATAGTGTACCGTTAAGCCTTGAACAGCTTCAATGCTATATAATATGGAACATATTGATTATTTGTTCAAGTATTCTGATAAATAGGCATTTGCTGAGTCTATTCCTAAATATGATGGATTGAAAGCATTAAAATAAAGGTTAAATTAATTGGAACGTCCCATCATAAATACAGAAAAGGAAACACAGATTAACTAGGACCAGTATACACTGTATACTTTTTTGTTCTCCTGTGAAAGGCAGTATTTTGCATGGATTTTTTATTTATTTATCGGTTTTATTATTATTATCGGTCCTTTCATGAAATTCTTATTGCTCAATACTATACCCATCAAAATATCAAACAGAATCTGTTTTCATAACTCAGAGTAAGGCCAAAATTTCCTTTTGCAGTAATCTGTCTTGTCTGTGGTGTTTTATAGGTGTCTGCTCTGTGTTAATCTTTGAGGTTCACACCTGCTCAGAGTTGTAGAAAAAAGATGTGCTCTCTGGAACACATTACCAATTGTAGGTCCTCCAAGTGCACAATAATGCCTTCATGTCTCAAAATTGATTTACTTAAAAGACCATGAATACAATATCTTACAAAAGAAAAAGTTTTTTTTTCAACATCATATTAGCCGTCAGTGCTCCATGTGCAGCAGAAGAACAGCTACTGTAACCTTTATGTTGTGGACCAGTTTCAAAGTCACTTGATAAAACACTGCTTTCTCTACAAGGTGATCTTGGCAAAACATACATTACATGGTTATAAGTGTGGTGTGTATCTGATTATGATTCCTGTCTTGTAATCTCAGGGTTTCATGATTCACTTTAAAATCTGCTCTTGACAATTTCAATAATAATTCTAATAATACGGAGAGAGAGTCAAACAATTGTACAGTAGTAATAGAACATGATTTTTCAGTTAGAATCTGGTTATTTTTAATACAAATGTAGCCACATGTAGTGTAGTGTAACCAATGTACTGGTTCATTGTTTGTCACTGCCATAGAAATTGCTTTTTTCACTGGCCAATATGCTTTCATCATTTAAAAGTCAATCCTTTATTTGAAGTGCACAAATATAATTTTAGACTCTGCTTGTGTGAAACTAGTTGTGAGGGTTTGCTTAAGTCTTTTTCATGTTAGTAATTTAATAATTACTTTTTTATTTGAAACAGATCTGACATTTGTGGACTTTTTTCATATGCCTACAATTATAGGCATAGAGCACCATCTAGTGTTGTAAGGATTCTTCCATGGAAAATATGTCTTCAAAAAATCTAGATTTAGTGACAATTTAGGACTAAATCTTGCACAATGGCAAAGCAACAATTTATTTAAAATGTATGTAAACATTAATTTTAGTTAATGAATTGTACTCTTTTTTTATCTAATGTACACAAATGAGACTGGCAAGAAAGGTGGGGTTTTTCTTTCGACTACATCCGTTTCAGTTCTCAGAGTCATAAAGTTGTCAGTTCTCAGATTCATTGCAGGACATTTTCAAATGAAATGACTAGGAAGGTTTTAGACAGAGATTCAGGAAAAACTAAGCTTTAAGCCTGGGGTATGTTGACATTTTCTGACAGAGCAGTTGTTTTTTGGGATATAATTAAAATATGGGGAAAAATATAGTTTTTGCTGTTGCCTTCAAATCTTTTTCTTCGTAGCTAAATCATTTTTACAGGCCCATTCTAATTACACTAAGGCAGGCAAACACTGGCTGCTCTGGCACTCTGGGATAGCACAGCGATGCTAACACATCAGCCTTTCTCTTTGTATTTCATTACAGGAGAGAAGTATGAGCTCCATGCAGGAACAGAGTCGACTCCCAGCGTGGTGGTTCATGTCTGTGATAGCGACAATGAAGAAGAGGAAGAACCAAAGAATTGTCCCAAACCAAAAATAATTCAAACTAGACGCCCTGATCTTCCCACGACTGTGTCTCACTGAACTGGGTTGTTGGAGAAAAAGCAAAAACAAAAGAAAACTTCACTGTTTCAGCGTCTCTCTCAAAGCGGTTGTTTGTTACTGAACACAATCGTCTTTCCCTTACAGGACCCGTCATGTTCAATAACCATTCTCTGTCTGGTCAGGCCTTCCAAAAGGGCTAAAGGGGGCTTTTTGTGTATTCCTTGTTTGTAATGCGCAGTCACTACTGAGCAATGACATTGCTATGTTCTGTTGGCATTATTTTGTGTACTGTGTCCCTCCCCTTATGGCCGTGTTTTTGTCTGGTAGCCATTGGTAGGCAGTAAGAGATGTCCCTGGAAACAGTACTATAGTCTGTGACCAACAGGAACAGAGGTTTATTATTATAAAGTACAATCTGGCACTTCATACCATTTCGAATACCAACAGTGTCAACGAAGAGTGCTTTTTTACAAGGACATGAAAGTTAATGAAGTGACAGAAGAAGAACACTAAGCTGCATGAGTTCACATAATATAAATCAAAATTTTGTTTAAAAACCTGAAGCTAGTCTGAGGTTAATGCTTACATAACCATCACATTGACCACAGAAAGCTTAAAAGTACTAAAATTGCATGCACTCAGCCCTGTCTTTAACTGTGATGTGCATTACCTTTGTTCTGTTTGCTGTGCAAAGCTGTTTCCTTCAACAGCTAGCTGTGTCTCTGGCTTTCTGTGTTTCTGACAGGAAGTATAACATTTCAGGCCACGTATGGTTATCAATCATCTTGTATAAACGTCTATGAAGAGAAAAATCCATTTTTTTTACTTTCTTGGAGGCAAATTTCCTTTTGCCCTAGTCTGTTCCAAGGGTCCTGTCCTAAAAGTACTGTATGGCTCTCCTGGAGTCTTTCATTGAAACCATTAATCTAAAGAAATGTAAAGCCAATCATTGTTAGTTATGCCTAGAATCTGTGAATGTGTGTTTTTTTTACTTAAGTAGCTATCTGGCAATGTGCATGGTAATTGTTTCATTTAATCATTTCAATATCAGAAAACAACCCATTGATGAGATTCTTAATAGATGTTGTGCCTCTAGTGGATGCACCGTGTGTTATGTTTATCACATTTAAGAGCACATAGATGCATGATTATTGAGAGAAGAAGGAAAACATCCATTGTAAATTTTAGTAATTTCGAATTTCCAAGTGCTATTATACAACTGATGACAAGATGGTTGAAAGAATTGTGAAACTAATTAATCCCCCTCTTCCTTCTCTTTTGAGTCTGTTCTTTGTCTCCAAAGTCAGAGCAGTGTTAGATTTTCAACATGAATTATCCATTCTAGACAAAGACGTGACATTTTTCTCAAATTAGGACAATTATAGGGCTCATTGCTAGAGATAATAATTGAAGTCGCTGAACTTTCATTTTCAAAGCTTGGTTGTCATTAATCTGCAGCCTGAGTGTCAGGCTTAGAAATTCTGATTTGAAATTGATCTACATTTTTCAAAAACATCTGATAAAGATGTTCAATGACAGTGATCAGTGAGTGCTCCTCAATGGGTTTAAGAAAACAGTTGTCTAGGTCTGATTGCAGACTGGGAGTTTGAATGGCAACCATAAACTTAAAAGACAATTAGGAAATGACGTTCTGCATGTCCTGTCCAAGTGGGGTTATTGTAGATGTTTTTGTATGTCTTACCTTTTATTGCATAATGCCAACTGTATAATGTAGTATAAAAAAGCATGTTTCCAGGAAAAGCAATGATTAGGCAAATCACAGGAAGTATAAAGAGGTGTTGGGAGACAACAGCTCCATTGCTTTCTCGGAGAAAGTCCATTTTATCATACTGGGTTGCAGTTGTTTTTCATTAAGTTCAATCAGCAAGAATTTTGTATACTGTATGTTAGCACAATCAGCAATTCTAAAGTAACAGTTTTACTGTCTTAAATTACACAATTTGCAAAATAAGGAAAACATATTTCTTGACCTATTGGGCTGGATAGAGTTTTGTGCACTTGCAGCTTTCTACGTTTCTTATTTAAAAAGAAAGCAAGTTGGTTAAGAGAGAAACCTTGCTACAGTATGCCAAGATTTGCCTTGCAGCATCAATAAGCTGCCTTTTAACTCATATTTGTTATGTTCCTCTCGTCTATGAAAAACAGCAGTCTGGTTTGTTTTAACAAAACGTGCGTATACCTTGCACTGTGCTGAAAGTTTTATCTGGCCCAGTTCAGCATGTTTGACTTTTTAAAGATGTTGAAGTGTCAGAAATAAAGTTTTCATTAAAGGGGCTCATTTTTTTTGGGACCTGTCTGAGGAGTCGTGAACTATACCAGAAAGCTTAGCTGCTCTAGTGGAACAGAGAATTTATAACATAATTTTGCTCTGATGGTACAGTAGGATATTGAAATGTATTTTGATGGAACTATGGTAATGACATTCATGCTTTGCCAATGTGATCATTCAGATGTGGCCATCTGGTTATCACAATATTCTTTTGCACTGCAAAATTATACCTCACAGGTATAAATGAGCAGACTATGTGCTGCAGTCCTTGGTGTTTGATTTTTCCTTGATTAAAGTCATGAAGTAAAGGACCATAATTTTGTTTAAGGAATGAATGACTATCATATATACCATGCTCCATTTACTAATGGATATGCTCTCACTATTTCTTGAATTCTGATCGAATTCTGATCAGGACCGGGCAAAACACTGTCGATCTGTGATTTTTGAGTATATTCAAATAACACTCTCTTATTTACAGTATTTCCCATGTAGGTTAAATGTCAAAGTCCACTATTATCGAATAAAGAAATATTCAAATAGACAAGAAAAACACAATTTCAGTGAATTAACAATAGATGTTTTCTGTAGTTATTTTTGATCACACTACTTTTATTTAAAGTTTTAGGTATCTTTGTTGAGCTGTTAAACCAACAGTAGGCTTTTGATGGAGTGGATTAAAACAAGCTTCCCTGTATTTCATTGTTGATTATACAGGCTACTTAGCAGTATGTTAATTGCTTAAATTCCTTAATGTGCTGCTTAGTTTTAGTGAGAAAAATAATTTAATTCAAAATTTAATGGTTTATATGACAGTCAAAAAAAGCAGAAAAGAGACCAAGTAGCAGTTCTTAATATAACTGAAGTTGCCTAAATTTGTTGTTTAAATTAAAGAGCACACTGGTTCCTGAATTCTGCTGGGAAGTTACAGTACATTTTAACTTTAAATGCATAAGCAAACACATTTACAAGAAAGATGTAAAGGACAAATCATGAACCTCATGTCTCCATTTTGTTAATGGTGAACATTAAGAAAAAAAATGTTTTATTTGGGAAAAGGTGTTGATATGGCTTAACGTCAACTACTTATATGAAGTAAAGATGTTTAATGAAGTAGTTCATAGAAAATTATAAAAAATAAAAAATATTGTTTCATGTACTGTTTAATGAAGACTTATTTTACAGTTCAGGGCATGTTTTTCTTTGTTGTAAACATACTGAAGTGCTCTTGCCACTGAATGTTTGCTTCTCAGAGTAAAAAAATGATGATGCCCTAAATAGGAAAAGGTCACGTCTAATAAATGTCCAATTTTAAATTCTCATTTTTATTTCTGGATTATACAGTATATTCTTATGCACCTTCAATAAGTAAGAATCCAGCACCTTGTCATTTATGTACATTTTTTAATTTCCAAACACCTATATTCAGAGATTGTTTATGATTATATATTGTATGTTGTTCTAAAAGTCTGTTGGAATGGAGAGTAGTACCACTGATGATGATAAACAATATCTATATTGTGTATTATTGTGCAAGATCATTAAGGTACTTGTCATCTACATGTATGACCTGCCTGCCTACACTAATGTGACATATCTGTACATATTAATCAATTCTATTTTTACTGCATTTTTGTACAAATATTCATTGTAGCAATGTACAAGTAGTTTAACTGATTCTACAATAGTAAAGAGTTTGGTTTTAATTTGCTTGTTGGGTGTTTTATTTTGCTCAAAATCCAAAATCTTGGTACTGAGTTAAGGTAGCAGGGGATTGAACACATGCATACATGCTGTATGATATAAAGAAGAAAATTGAAATCAGTAGCACACTATAAACAGTAAAAAGAATAAAACTGAAAAAGTGACTGTTTCATGAAATCTTGAAGACTGTTTATCTCTAAGAATGTTTATGCAACATTAGAGTAGGCTTGATTCATCCAGATGATTTACCTGCAATTTCACTCACAAGATCAATAAAGTATCTATCTCGTGATAGCTGAATTGCACTGTACAGTATATCACAAAAAGATTGTAAGTGGCCATTAAGCAAGACATTTAATATTGTTCTTAACCTTAAAAAACGAATAATGGTATAACTGTTGTGGAATTAAAAAAAAATAAAACCAATTCTGTGGCCTCTGCAGTCAAAACATTTTGCAAGCACAGATTGGATATACACATACTGTAGGGATCTTTTAAAATTAGTTGGCATATTTGAAATAACTACTGTGGCAACTACACACTATATTACAAAGTGATTTTCAGGACACATTTACAGAAGTAAAGATCAGCACAGGATATCATATGGATTCAACGTGAATATAATCATTTGATTATAAATGAAAATTATATTTTTAGCTTAATATTACACTGAGAGATAAGAACCAATTTAATAATAATAAATCATTTCTTACACTTACTGTATATAGTGCTTTTTTGGACACTCCGCTCAAAGCGCTTTACAGGTAATGGGGACTCCCCTCCACCGCCACCAATGCGCAGCATCCACCTGGATGATGCAACAGCAGCCATAGTGCACCAGAACGCTCACCACACACCTGCTATCAGTAGGGAGGAGAGCAGAGTGATAAAGCCAATTCATAGATGCTGGCCCCCTGCTGGCCCCACTAACACCTCTTCCAGCAGCAACCATTATTTTCCCAAGAGGTCTTCCATCCAGGTGCTGACCAGGCTCATACCTGCTTTAGTGGGTTGTCAGTTGTGAGCTGCAGGGTGATATGGCTACTGACAAGAAATAATTTAGAGAAAGAATTATCCAAGAGTCAAGGAGAACTTATGCTTTGGTAATCATCAAAACTTAAAAAAATATATTAACTTATTAACAGGTTGTGTTGTGCCTGATCAATATACAGTGCCTTTTTGGGAGGTGTCCTTGCCGAGAAGCTGCTGGTTTTCTCGCCCTGATCTTCTTTTCATCCTTGAAGATAGAACAAATCCCCTGAACTTCTGAGTTCTAGTATACATCTTAGAGGATATGTGGGGGGTTAAGCAACATTGAAACATTACATTTTTTAATTTATCAGGATAAGCCTAGTTTTTGGAAGGAAACTTGAAGAACAAGTTGCCTGGTCCACTTGCACGAGAAGGGAAAGAGGCTGTTGCTTGAAAAAAATGCCAGTTTTGTCAGAGCTATGGAAAATATGAAACCACATTGTGTGTCAAAAAAGGAAATGCAATAAATCCTGCACTTGACTAAGAATTAATAACTGGCAGAGACACATGACGTTTTAGGATTTTGTGGATACAAGGTCATATAGTAGTTAAGGTTATTAATACACTTCCGATGGCCTCTGCTGAAGGCCCTTCAGAGAAAGTAAGCATTCCCTTCCACGGCTGCAAGGTGACATCCTCCAGAAAGCCCAAAGGAAGAATCCATTCCTCAATGGACAGCATCTAGTAAAACAACTGGATAAACCTGCAGTCTGGCAGTAGCAGCTGGTCACCTTGACATTTGAGGAAGATGAATAAGCTTGTGCTCAAAGGTAGCACTTTTCTATAGTATAAAGACTTCTGTTTTCAGTTTTATCACAGTATAGTAGCAGTATAGGGAAGACTTCAAAGCCTTCCATGAAGAAAGAAGGCATCTTGGACATTGGACCAGTGAACCATTTTTTTCTTGGACATTGGTCATTGGACCATCTTGGACATTGGACCAGTGAACCGTTTTTTTCATTGTTTTTTTAAATTACAGTAAACCCTCAGTTTAATGGACTAATAGAGGTGAGGAGGTGTCTGTTATTGCTGAATGTCCTGTAAATCATACATGATGTTTTTGCAGCCCAAAAACACATTGTTATATGATGAAATGAATACAGTTTATGCTTCCTGTATCTTTTGACTTATTTTTTAAACAATTGCAATCAGCACTATCAATCAAATTATTAATGTGCTTTTTATAATAAATATGCAAGCTCTTTATTTCTTGTGTTATAATATACTGTGTAACATTTGCTAAAGTATATGAAACACAAACACCCATCGTAAGCAATTAACCTACAGTAGCATATGGTAACCTACCATTGTTATTCCTGAATTAGGAACAGGTAAAGGTTTATTCCATGCTGAAAGGAAAAGAAAAGAGACACAAGGTTTCAGCTGTGGAGCCTTCTTCAGTATGTCCTATTTTTAAGAATAAACCAAGTCTGTTATCCTAGTTATCAAACTAGGTACTACCTTTCTTGACTTTGTTAATTACTCAGGTGGGTAGCTGTGTCAGCATGTGTAGGCCGCAACGAAATAAGTAATAGGTTTATTCCATGCTGAAAAGAGAAGAAGAAAAAAACCTGAAGAAGGCTCCACGGCCAAAACGTGTTTTCTTTCTTCTCTTTTTAGCATGGAATAAACCTATTGTTCCTTTGTTAAGTATTGCTGACAAAATTCCCCTTTAGCAGATTTAGTTTGTTAAATTCAAAAGTACTTCGATTGAAGTTACACTGTACTAAATCCTACACATAAAATATCAGAAATCAACTGGCAACTTCAATCAGGAGTTCCCTCTCCAATATCTATTCAAATTAACCTCCAGAGCAAAGACTAAGATGACAAATTCCTAAGTAAAACCAATACTTCCATGAGTCCTGGAGTTCTGGATCAGCTGATTCAGCCTCCAGCCTTCAGCTTATTTTCACTCTTGAGTATTTTATGTCAATTCTATTTCCTATGTGTTAAGAAATATTTTGAATGACTTTTTTTTTTCACTTTACAAGCAAAAGAGCATTTTCTATTTACTGGTCATCTTTCCATTGTGCTCAAAAGGAAATCAAGTACCTTGCCAGACATGTCAATTCCTGGAACTAGTGATGTTTTTTTGTAGCTTCAGTTTTCAAGGACCTTGATAAGGCCATCTTCTTCCTCATCTATAAGACTGACCAGACTTCCCCCAAACTCTCCCATCTGTCAGTTTTCTCTGTGTTGTGTCTCTTAAGTACTCACAAGTATATGCATTCTGTCTGGTACAGTATGTCTTCAGCCCCAGTCATTCCATCTTCTGCCCCCTCCAATCCTGTCCGTTCTTCTCCATCTATAATGTTTATAATAATCTAACTGTTTGGGAAAATGACAGAAAGGTCAGAACAATCAAAAAAGCCAGAACATGTTAATTTCAATAAAATGGCATTTATGGTGTAGCTAAATACTTTCAAGCACATAATACATTCTGAATTTGCAGTTACAGTGCCTTGCGAAAGTATTCGGCCCCCTTGAACTTTTCAACCTATTGCCACATTTCAGGCTTCAAACATAAAGATATAAATTTTTTATTTTATGTGAAGAATCACCAACAAGTGGGACACAATTGTGAAGTGGAACGAAATCTATTGGATTTTTGAAACTTTTTTAACTAATAAAAAAATGAAAAGTGGGGCGTGCAAAATTATTCGGCCCCTTTACTTTCAGTGCAGCAAACTCACTCCAGAAGTTCAGCGAGGATCTCTGAATGATCCAATGTTGTCCTAAATGACTGATGGTGATAAATAGAATCCACCTGTGTGTAATCAAGTCTCTGTATAAATGCACCTGCTCTGTGATAGTCTCAAGGTTCTGTTGAAAGCGCAGAGAGCATCATGAAGACCAAGGAACACACCAGGCAGGTCCGTAATACTGTTGTGGAGAAGTTTAAAGCCGGATTTGGATACAAAAAGATTTCCCAAGCTTCAAACATCCCAAGGAGCACTGTGCAAGCGATCATCTTGAAATGGAAGGAGTATCAGACCACTGCAAATCTACCAAGACCTGGCCGTCCCTCTAAACTTTCAGCTCAGACAAGGAGAAGACTGATCAGAGATGCAGCCAAGAGGCCCATGATCACTCTGGATGAACTGCAGAGAACTACAGCTGAGGTGGGAGAGTCTGTCCATAGGACAACAATCAGTCTTACACTGCACAAATCTGGCCTTTATGGAAGAGTGGCAAGAAGAAAGCCATTTCTCAAAGATATCCATAAAAAGTCTCGTCTAAAGTTTGCCACAAGCCACCTGGGAGACACCCCAAACATGTGGAAGAAGGTGCTCTGGTCAGATGAAACCAGAATCGAACTTTTTGGCCACAATGCAAAACGATATGTTTGGCGTAAAAGCAACACAGCTCATCACCCTCAACACACCATCCCCACTGTCAAACATGGTGGTGGCAGCATCATGGTTTGGGCCTGCTTTTCTTCAGCAGGGACAGGGAAGATGGTTAAAATTGAGGGGAAGATGGATGCAGCCAAATACAGGACCATTCTGGATGAAAACCTGTTGGAGTCTGCAAAAGACCTGAAACTGGGACGGAGATTTATCTTCCAACAAGACAATGATCCCAAACATACAGCAAAATCTACAAAGGAATGGTTCACAAATAAACGTATCCAGGTGTTTGAATGGCCAAGTCAAAGTCCAGACCTGAATCCAATCGAGAATCTGTGGAAAGAGCTGAAAACCGCTGTTCACAAACGCTCTCCATCCAACCTCACTGAGCTCGAGCTGTTTTGCAAGGAAGAATGGGCAAGAATTTCAGTCTCTCGATGTGCAAAACTGATAGAGACATACCCCAAGCGGCTTGCAGCTGTAATCGCAGCAAAAGGTGGCTCTACAAAGTATTAACGCAAGGGGGCCGAATAATTTTGCACGCCCCACTTTTCATTTTTTTATTAGTTAAAAAAGTTTCAAAAATCCAATAGATTTCGTTCCACTTCATAATTGTGTCGCACTTGTTGGTGATTCTTCACATAAAATAAACAATTTATATCTTTATGTTTGAAGCCTGAAATGTGGCAAAAGGTTGAAAAGTTCAAGGGGGCCGAATACTTTCGCAAGGCACTGTACCTGCCTGCCCTGTAATAGCTTTGATAGTGTATGAGACATTGCTTACTATAAGATGCACTCATTTGATATTAAACTCAGGAGATGATCCTTGTACTGAAAGAATGGAGGGTATTTTGGTGTTCTATTTGTTAAATAAAATTATAGGTCTACAAATTACTTGAAGTCATTGTCATTACAGTCTTGTAATATGTTAAGATATTATCTTCTGTTTGTATATTGCAAATTAATTGTATATTATGTTATTGTTCACTTAGGGACAGATGTGACATGTGGTAAAGTAAAAGAAATGGCATTCTTGCTCAGCTTATGGTGCTTAACCTCAAGAAAACCTATATTTAAGTACAAAGATCAAAATACAGTATAAAGATTTTGTAGTTCTTTGTAATCACACGACTTTTTTTGCTAGAAAGATTACCCACTGTTACAGCTCCTCTTGTTGGCCACATTTTTTCATTCTTTTTTCTTTATGATCTGTCCAAGACTGTGCTGATGGACTCTTTTCCAGCTTAGAGTCTTCACCAGTTATGAAGAATTTTAAGTCCAAGCTGCAGTAAACTGGCCCCTCTACTGGAGCTCTCAATGGAACAGCAGGTGCAACTTGATGAAATGGTAGAGCGGAAAATAGCAGTCCCAAAGGTTTAAGAAAAATATTAGGTGAGAAACAGCACTTTAGAAAATGACCAAAACAATCATAGTCTACTGTAGTTAAAGAAAACTATGGCATAAAGTAAAAAATGGCACACATAAAAGGATATTAGAAAGAGTGCAATCAATGCTAAAATTGTTTTTTTTTTCAGTTTTACAGCAGCAGAAGAACTGTAAAGAATGAAATATGAGTTAAAAAGATTACTGTAATTTAATGTTGTATATCAAATAGTATTATCATGGGAGAGGCAGAAATCTTACTGGTGCAGTGTTAGAAAATTCCCTGTGGTGTACAGTTGTGCTTAAGGATATTTACATCTAAAATATCAAAGAGAACAATCTGGCTGTGATTTAAGATACAAAAGCATATTCTATTATAACACTTTCATGCAAAATTTGAATCTGATTTGTTTGTTGAGCAGCCTTCTCTTTAATCTGCTGTGAAGTCACAGTAGATCATTTTCTCATTAGTAACACATTTGTCATTAATATTCACATTATTAACTGTAACGAGTGGCATCAAATGGAACCAAAGACTAGTACTGTTTCCCAGCTGAGCGTTACCTGTGGGAGTTTCTCCTGGCTGAGTTACCTTGCCCATAGGGAGGTCCTTTACAAAAAATGTAGCTCTTAAGGGGTCTGAAGAATGAGGGGGGGTGGAATCTGTGCTCAGAAATAGAACTTACACGTTATCTTTAATGGCCATCTTTAGCTCACACCACCAAGCTTTGAAGCACAATCAAGAAAATGTTTTTTTCCTGATTCCACCCCAGACTGCTGAACAGTGTTTTACCGGTCTCTTCGTTTTCTATGTATTCCCAAAGGACATCCACACTATGGAACCAACTCCCAATCCCATATTTTAACACATAGTCCCAGGAACATAACCATACATAAAACTAACATTTTACTATATAAATAATAAGACAAGAAAGTTTTCTAAGGTGGCTTAGAAAGTATTAATCCTCATTGTATTGTAGCACATTCTGTTTTGTTACAGCTGGAAAACTCTTCCATATTTGTTTCCTCATAGCTGAGTTAGGAAGAAATTTTGAGTGAGTCAACAACAGCTGATTTACTCCACAGATCTGGGCTCTATTATAGAGAGGTGAGAAAAATGTGGAAAACAATCTGTGGTCTGGTGATACCAGAGTTATTTGGCCTTAATGTTTAGTAATATACAGTATCTGGTAGAAGAAGAGCGCTTCTCATTACCCCAAAAAACACCATGAAGCCATGGTGAAGGCAGCATACAATTCTGTGGGTGCTTTTGCTTTTCATTGATAGGGACTAGTAGGCTTGTCAAATAAAGGGCAGAATGGATGAAGCAAAATATAGGCAGAACCTTGAACAAAACCTGGAACAGTCTGCAAAATAATTATTCATATTTCAAGAGGACAATGACCCCAAACGCAAAGCCCTTTGAGTGGCTTAAAAAGAACAAGACAGAAGGCCCTGAGTGGCATATTGAAAGTACGGAATTAAATGCCATAGAAAATCTTCCACAAGAACTGAGGATTGCTGTATACCATCGCTACACTGTCCTCTCTGAGGACACTCTAAATGTCCATTGTCCATGGTGCAGCCCTGGTTCAGAACAAGCTATGGTCTCCTGTCTTGGGTGAGAAAAACAGTCACAGTGCTATCTTCCCCAGTAAAACTGACTAACATGGCTTACACAGGTGCCTGAAATGTCTTTACTAGTCCTGCATATGCTATGAACAGCCCCAGAGGAGCTGAATGAGGGCTTTGGAGCTGCAGGAAACTCCTGAATAGAGAGTTACTCTTAGATTCTATCCTTGCTTGCAGGAACCAAGAATTTCTTTCCATGACACAGCTTCTGCCCAGTTCCATGGTTTGGACAAGGTCTCTGCAAAACATACCTGCTGCCTAGCTCACTATCCTGAAGTAATATAAGAGCACTGCCCTCTACAAGCAGGTGCTTTTATATCATTTCCGGGGATTTAGAATTGTCCTGGTAAGAAAGCTTACAGCAAGCACCCCTTCTCTTGCTCCATGGATTGCTGCATATCATCTGATTCTGTAAAATTCTTTTTTTTTCCATTATTCAGTTTCTTTGGCTGAGCCACCAGGGGACCTAAGAGCTTAGTGCTTTGCTATGGAATTGCTCTTCTCTTCTGTTTGGATTGAAGGGAGGCACACCAGATGCTTGTCTCACTCCCATCACCCAGATTAGATGATGTAACATTCAGCAGCTCTTGCTATCCTGTATCAGCAGCAAAAAACTCATTTTTCTCTTTTATTTTTGTGCTGTGAATCCTGCAGATTTTCCCTTTTGGCCTCAATGCTGAGCAGCCCTCTGAGCCTCTCGCCACTTTGGGCTAGCTCTTTCTTTGAACCTTGGGGTGCAGCATTTGCCAACTTGCTGTCCACCTCAGGAGGGAAAATGGAACAACCTGCCAGTTCTCTGTCTATCTCTGACTCACATGTGGTGAAATCTGGCAGAGCTCTCAGAGTCACTGGCACTGAGAAGCCTTTTGGTTCACACTCATCTGACTGAGATCCTGACCAGACCACTGAGTCTCTTTCTGCTCTAGGTTCACCTTCTTATTGGAGATATTGGAGAGACTGCCTATTTACTGTACAGTCAGGGTGTGTTGGGTGGCCTCTATTTTGGTTTTGGACATTCCCTCTTGGAGTGGAGGTCTTGTAGGTTTTTTGGCTCTTCTGCAGCCAAAGGCACACATCTTCCAAGGCCAGGACCAGAAAAGTCTGCAGGTCTCTCAGAGCTACAGGAAGCCACATTTCCTCTAGACAGAGCACTTGTCAGCATTTACTAGACCTCTTCTGATTGCAAGCCAGTGCTTTGCCTTGGGCCACTGTGCAGCAGTCTGGTCTGCCAATTCTCCTACAAAGTTGCCAGCAAGAAGATGAATTGTTCTGCTAGTCCACATCCAAGCTTCTTCAACCCAGACAGTGGCCTTGGCCTCACTCACCACCATCCCATCAGTAGAGTAAGCCTTGGAACTGGCAGTTAATTCAGCCAGCTGGGGCTCTTGCTGAGACAGAAGCAGTTGTTCCAGATGGACAGCAGCAGCATTTTTCTGGCATTGTGTGTTAACACTCATGCATTTCTACTCCACCTTTCAGTTTAGTGGGGTCTGCCTTCCAATGCCACTGGTTACTTCAACACTGCTCATGTATCCTCCGTGGTCCACCATCGTCTTCCATCTCCCTCCATCAGGCATCTTCCTGCAGCAGCTTACGAACACTCTATATGGAACAAATCATATTTGTCTCAGATTGCTGAAATGAGCTAAGATCAATATCTGTGTTTTTTATGAACTGCCATTTTGCTCACAATGTTTAACCCTCTATGAAGGTGTAAAAGAAACATCTTCAGTGGCACCACAAGCTTTCCTCGAATATTCAGTAGATAGGCTGCCCCTACTGTATAACAAACCAGTGGAATATTTTTTATTTCTGTCTAAGGTTTTTTATATTTGAGCTGTAAAGCATATATATATATAATTTAGTTTCTTCAATGTTAATTAGGCTTTAATTGTGCGTGCCACTCAAAATTGTCTTGTTCCATGTGTTATTTTCAGCACTGCTGAAGAGGCTGCAAAGGACATTAAAACTGAAAAATGAGGCCTTTTTCCTACAAAAGGTTTCAGGAGAATGGAATAAGCTTCCCAGTCATACTTCTTTCAAGAAACAGCTGGGTGAGATCCTTGTATCATTTATCATCTAGCAACCAAATAGCAGCTGGGTTGAATGGTCTTGTCTCATTCATAACACTTCTTACTGTATATAGAACTAAACTAGCATAGCTTCAACTCCAAGAGAAATAAGTCATTGTACAGTAGCCGAGGCTTTCCTGCACCTACCGTAGTCAGATTTCAGTATACTCACAATCTAAGCCCACGGTCTTCAAGTCTCCACAATCAAGCAACTATGTTGCATAATCATTAATGTCTTCAAGGCTAGTGGTGCTGCTGTTAGTGAATACTGGAGGTGTACTCAATATAAATTGTCTGCAAATCACATGATGTTTCTTTAGTGAATAACATATTGAGTTCAATATTATAAATATAATAATAGTTTAATCTTTCTCACAGTACAGTAGGTACATATTTCTAGATTTGTTTACTTATAACAATGATGGTTCCTTAATAGCTTGTATTGTGAAGTGGTTTCTTTAACTTACAGTACACAACCTTGAATATACCGCAGCAGCAGATATAGTACCAGCATAGCCTTGTTGGTCCTGCCCTTAAGTACTATCTTTCTGATGGGGATTATTATTGGGGTCCCCTCTCATGGAGCGGGGAGGTTGTTACCTGGGAAAGGATGATGTGCTGGGGCACAGAGGGGGAATGGTGTATCACTTAGGGTGGAGGGCATGATAGGAAATGGGATTGTACTTCCTATTTTGTCTTTTACATTACTGTCACGATTGTAATCCCTCCTCTTAAGGACACTCTGGCCCTTTCGTATTTTAGTTGATTCTGTGCACCTGCCCTCTGTTTGTCTCTCATTATTTAAGCCTGGTGCTCTTGCTAATCAGCTCTGCTCAGCATTGGAAGATTGACGCTCAGTAGCCCGCCTACCAGCAGGTCCAGGAGAGACCCAATGGCATAGACTTCATCACGGCGTCCTGACCATCTGACTCTGGGGCTCGGAGCACCTGGACCGAATCCCGTTACAATTATTGTATTTGTCTTTGGCCCCCTGTTTCTAAGCTTCTTCGCCCCTTGTGCCCCAATTATAGCTTTGTTTATTATTTTTGCATTAATTATTGTATACCATCTGCCTGCTTAGATGGTTTAATGAAAAGTAATGTATACAATTATTATTGTAGTTCTCTCAGATGACACATATATTTTGAAACTCATATATCATTAACAGCAATAGGTCTGGAAAGCACGCTGGTTCTGTTGGTAGCAATAACCCTGAATTTCTTTCTTTTCTTCTCCATTTAATTAATTTATAACACTATAACACTATGTTTCTCTCGTTCATTCTCTAATCAATTGCCACGCCTTTTTGCTGTCTGTCTGTTTGGATTCAGTAGTGATACCTTCTCTGCCAGTTATTCTGAAGCAATTCTGAACCCTCCCTTTATTCAAAACTAAGCTCCTTCACTTTCCTGCCTTGGATTTCATCCTGGTCCATTTTAAATCTTCTGTCCCCAGGTTCTGATTTCCTTGTAATAATCATGTTGTTCATGAAGGCTCTCTTTGGTGGTTGGTGAACTCCTCTTGACATAATAGGACCATAGGTCAGCTTCTTTGATTTCACTGTAAGATTCATGACAGTTGAGAACATGATAATAATTGTAACCGGTCACAGCCCCCTGCTTGTGGTCTCTGTCATGATGTTGAGTAGTTTCTTACTGCGCAATTCATCCTGGAAGTTTAAGTATTGTTTTAAAAGTTTCTGCAGTTTCTCTGGCACACAGTATTTCTGTGCATACTCAGGGAAAGTAGAAGAGAAGGAAGAAAAAGCGATGAGAGAAGCTGTTAAGGAATGGAGCCTCTTGAGAAGTGTGAAAGAAAGTCTGAACATACTGTAGGATCATTTTAAACCTCTTTGAAGTACTTTTCTATTTTTATGCCAAAGGACAATGTATTTATCGCTCATCTCTTGAAGAATTGGAATTGCAGTAAATTGAACACTGTCCTTCATGCATCTTCTCCTATTTCGTATAGTGCCACAGCTCTTTTTAGCATTTTTATTTCATTTAATTTCAATTTTATTTTAAGTTCCAATTAGTTCTCAGGATATTCCCTTAAAACCCTTCCTTTGATTAAGAGGATGCCCATGCCATCACCGGCAGAATCCACGGCAATGATGTCTATGGCAGCCACAAAGGACATGTGATGCCACAAATGGCATCTTTGAACATGGGTTTTGCAGTCTCATCTCATCACAGGTAGCATCCACAGAGACAGGCTAGCAGTCAGCGGGCAGCATCCACTTGGCTAGAGTACTTGACAGGCACTGCATCGCCACAGAGCCAGGCCATGGAACTAGCCATGGACAATGATACCCCACCTTCATCCTCGCTCCCAGAAGATGCCGCACCACATAAAGGAGCAGAGAGCAAGGATGGCAGTGATTTGGACTCTGTGGGAGAGGAACACAAGGGGCTTGATGAAAAAGAAAGGTGAGTAAGTCTGGGATCTTATAAAGCGATTTCAGCATGCCATCGCAGTGGCTTGGCAAGACGTACAGTACGCCTGACAATACATCTCATAATCCATGAACAAATCTACAGGGGGTGCCTACACTTGCGTTCTGGAGCTAGACAGTGGGCTACTAAATGGGACTTCGTGGAAATGAAGGAAGCAGGGATCATCAAACTGTCAGAGCGCCTATGGAGGGCCCCCATTGTAACGGTCAACAAGAACAAAAGGATGTTCTGCTTCAGCTACTGTAAGCTGAACACTGTCAAATCGGAGAACTCCTACCCCTTGCCCCCGGATGACAAATCCCTGGGCTATCTGGTTGCTTCCTTTTGGTTCTCATCACTGGATCTCTGCAGTGGATACTGTCTGTTCTAGCTGATGCCTGAAGCATGCCCAGTCTGGGTCCAAGACTCCGACAGTTCCAGATCATGCTCTTTGGTCTCTGGAATGCTCCTGCCACTTTCGAGCAACTGACGAAGAAGGTACTGGAATACATTCCTCTGACAAAATACCTTATACATGTGGACAATCCGATGGTCCTGGAGCAAGTGGCTACCTCCATCTTGCACCCAGAAAAGTGCCACCTGATGCAGAAAGAGGTCTCATTCCTATGCCACCACATCAGTGGAGATGGTATTCCTGCCCAGAAGGACAAAGCCAGTCCAGTGGGGAATTGGCAATTGGTACCATTGTTTAGTGGCTGGCTTCGCCACAGTCATTGTCCACGCACTCTCCTGGACTGGAGTGTAGTTTGAATGGACTGAAGTGAGGCAAGAGGCCTTTGACACCCTTAAGGAGGCTTTGTGGTGCTTCAGTTCTGATCTCATCTTATTGCATGTATGGTGCACAGTGAGAAGAGAAGGAACAACAGCTGTCAGATTCTGCTGCCCTAACTCTCTACTTCTTAGGAAGGGTCAAGAAACTGATGCCAACATCAGGTGGGTGTGAGATGGAGACCTAGTTAGAATTACCATCATCTAACAAGGCTCTCTGGAGTGAGTCAGGAGTATTGTAGTGGCACTGGATACAACCAATATCTGGTGAATCACTTTGACAAGTGGTGATCCCCACCACGCTGCAGGCCCAGAATCAGTAACTGCAGCGTGACCAAGACCCTCTGACATCTCCATCAGCCCTCCTATTGGGGGCACGTCTGGCATGATGTACAGTATGTGAGACATTGCTGTGACACTTGCACTGCCAAAAAAGAACCCACAGGAGAAAGTCTGGATCCACAGTCCCCATCAAGACAGATGCTGCTGCCTCAAGCTTGAAGGAAAATGGGTGGGCCCCTGCATAGTGGGAGAAGAAACATGCTGTATATGATGTGCCTGCCCCCATGGGGTTAGCTGATGGTGCTCCACAAGGGCTGTCCAACTCCCTTATCGAGGTAAGGCCACTTAATCGCCAGTCTTTTTTCATTACTCTCACCCAAGGCCCTCCGAAGAGACAGACCCGCCAGCAAGAGATACCCGGGAGACAAGGGAGGTGGGAAATGAGGCCTCCCTCTTCGCCCAATGTCCAAACACTGGGGTTTCCTTCTGAGCATTTCAATAGCTGGGTACGCACAACTCACCAAGGCAGAGATGACAGAGAGTCCATTTCCAGGATTCAGGCGTGTTCCTCAGAGATGAGTAACTGGAGGGGGTAAGTATGAAGTGCTTCACTCCCCCCCCGGACCCTTGGACTATGCCATCACCCCCCGACCTTGCTCACTGGCAGCTTCACCTCCCCCACTGCACCTTATATAAGGGGACCACCTTTCTACCTCTTTAAACCACATGGTAAATCAATGGAAGTGCTGTGCTCCCCCTTTCTTTCCCTATCTCCAGTTTCACTCAATCCTTACCTCTCCCAAGTGAATAGCACACTCCTGTAACCCTAGTCTGTTGCTGTCCTCTGCCGAACTTGTTTAAGGACTGATTTCGTCACAATATTATCCATAAAAACTGAGATGCACATTCATATGTATTTTTGGAGGGCTAGGGTGTAACCAGAATACACAGAATCAGTGAGTCAGAAACCTTAAGATGTATAGGAATATTAATTAAATACATTTTTTGTGATAGAACCCTGAACAAGACAATGTGGACTTTTGTTTCTAAAGAACGTTAAATTTTTTTGAATTAATTATGAATCTATGTTAATTTTTAATTAGGTTAGTGTCACGGACGTCCAAAGGGACTAACCATGGAGAGCAGGAGAGCGGAAAAAGACCCATAGCAGCGGAACAGGAAAAAGGCCCAGGCTCGTTAGTGCAAAGAGTTCAGGAGTGCCGTATAGAAACCTATGCCCTCAGGTAGCGGAAGTGGGGCGACCTGGTGCTAGGCGGGTCTCAGGACATTCGAACGTCAATGCTGAGCGAGGGCAGAGTGCAAGACCCGGAAATATATAGCCCAAGGGAAAGAGAGGGACCGGAAGGACAGCCGGGCAGGAAACTAGGGACAGGACAGAGTAAGAGCGCCCTCTGGCTGCTGAGGGCGTGACAGTTAGTTTGCACTCCCTCAGGTGATACAGTATGATAAGATGTGAACACAAACTTCATTTTCTGAATATAATCACAAAAAAACTGAAAAAGCATGAGAAAAACTTCATTGCTGCAATGGAACTTTCTGCTTGTTACTATTAAGTATGAGAATTATGAGAAATGGTTCATTCTAGGTTACTATAATTTACAGATAGTCAATTTAAGTATCATCGCAATTCCTAAAGACACCACAGGATGGAAGTGTCTACTTTTTTATGCCCATATTTCACAATGTCAAATAGTATTAAAAATGGCTATACCTTAATTATCTGAATTATGTTTTTGTGATAGGCAAAATGTTTTAATATTGAAACACATTAAACATTTATCATCATCATAACACAAATAAATATTCTCCATCTTGCCGTGAATAAAATTATTCTCCCTTATTTTTGTACACCAAGGATGAGGTTCAGTCAGACATTAAATAATTTTAAAAAATTAAGTATATCATATCCATCCTCTCTGTGAGCTAGTAAGATATTTTCTATACCTGCAATTACAATACACAGCTAAATCTGGTACTAGAAGGTTATCACAAATATAAAAATTAATAACAATCAGTTTATTTCTAAAAGTGGATTAATTATACAAAATAAATTCTGGGAGAATCCCATCTCTGTCAACCAATCTTTTCAGCAAATCTTTGTTATTCTGTAACTGATGATTGTATATTTATATGGGAGCTTGTGGGAAATACTGTATAGTAATCTTATGAGAACTTTAATATTAACTTATTTGATCTAAATGGAGTTCTTAAACAGAAGTTTGGGAGAAGTTAAAATTGTAATATATAATTTTTGCGATCTTAAATATTTTACCTGCTGAGCACATCTTTGCTTAAATTTTTCTCATATTCAGCATTTAGGTATTTTCAGAGACAGAAGTCTTTCACAATTGGCCTTACCTTAATCACTCCTGTGCCGCTGTCACCCTCCTCGCTTTGTTTACACCTCATTTCTTAGCACACGTCTGCCTTTCTACCACAGTTAGGGTGGGCAGTCCGACCACTGTTCACCTCTTACAAGTCGCCAACTCACCACCTCGGACAAGCATTTCATCTACCTATGAAAACGACAGACTCCCTGTATGGCTGCTCTTTTCTTCCAGATCTCCTGATGTCAGCCCTCCCTGGAACTCCAGGACATCCATGACTGCTTCCTCTACCATTTCCTTTACTGCCCCACCCCCCGATCTTTTTTTCGCAATACTCACATACTTCTCCCCATTTCTCTCTGTTTCTGGTCAAGCGTATAACCCACCAAATCTACAGCCCCTGCTTATCTTCATTGTAACATCTCTCCCCCTTCCCCAATCTGCCTTTTTCACTGTCCCCCTCCTCCGCTCACTGATTCCCACTCTTCCCCCAGGAAGTGAGCTCATGAAACTAGTTTGCACTGGGGCTGGGCTCCACATTTTGAACCATCTCCTGCCTCTATGCCTGCTCCATTCTACATAACTACTAACTCGCCTATACTGTAGGTCTCCAACCCTCTTACTCCTCCTTTTTCTGACAACCAACTGATGCAGTTTCACCCCACTTAGCTTCCACCCATGGATTCTGAAGTGCACCGAAAACCTATTTGCCCTCATGACTATCACTTAAATTTTAACTATTTTGCTTGTTCTGCCCCCCTTTGAGGATATCTTTTCTCACACTCCATCTACAACCTTGTAGCAGCCTCCCTGGTTCATTTCTTGCAAGTGAAAGGGTTTTGTCAGCCCTGACCTTATGGCCGTCACCGTCAATACCTACTGTAGGTCAGGAGAGTTAATGCCAAACTTATTGAGTATGCTCCCCTTTATTTTTTATGTCATTATATTAATTAGATTATTGACCATTGAATTGTTAAAATACAGGTTAAGGTACGACAGCTATAATGGATAAAATAATATCTGGTTAATTCTCATTATATTATTTAACAGTGTAAATACTTTTACTGCAATTTGGCTGTTGTAAATTTAAGTTTCTTTTAACTGGAAAGATTACCCATATTTGCTAGACGAGCACTGTAATTTTGGGTCTAATTTTAGTTGAATGAGATGCATATTGTAAATTGTATCAACTATGTACATTTTGTCAAGCTATGTATGAAACAAAAATTGCACTGCTAAATGAAAAGGGTTAAATAACAGGAAGCTGATAGAGGCAATTAAATAGGTCATGAAAATCTTTTTTTTCTCTTTGGAGAAACAGTATTATTGTTAATCACATTATGTACAAGTCCATTCTTTTGTTTTGGTCACACAAATAAAAAGCAGTTACTGTACATGCAGTTGACTCTCTGTTTCAAGGTTAATAAAGACCTGAGGTGTGTGAGGGCTGATTTAGGTCTAGGATTTCACCACATGACAGACACCATTATACAGTAACTTACACTCCTTGCATGTATAAATGTAATTATAATCAAAACGCTAATAAAAGAGAACTAAACTACCTCTAACAAAATGTTGTACTCAATGTTAGCAAGCACATCACAACAGTGTGTAATTTTTCACATACCCTATGTTAGGAATGTTAGAGATAGTTTAGGTCTCTTTTATTACTGTTTTGAGTTCCTTCTTTAAAGCCTGATTCCATGGTGCTGTTTCACCAGTAAAATAATTCTTTTGTACACAGTTATTTTTATGTAATTCTTAAGCTTAGACTAAGGCCTATGAAATCTAATAACAAAACCTATTAAAATAACAGGCTCATATAATGTACAACATGCTACAGAATATACTGTATTACAACTTAAATATTAATCTCTTTGCTAAAAGAAATCATTTTTTTAATAGAGTAAATCAAGTTGCTCAAGAGATTTCCAATAACAATATTGCAATAGAATTCTGTTGGTTGTATTTGTCTTTGATTTTAGTTACCTGTTGCATGCAGTGCCCTGATTTAAGGTTGATCTGAATTTGTAATAAACACCAAAAAATATGAAATGGCCTGAGGACCTCCAGCTCTGTCTTATTCTGTGATGCCAGACCCCTGTACTTGAAGCCAGATTTCCCTGTAGAGCCAGATTTATATTGACTATAGGAGTTACAAAGAGTACAAGAGCCACCTGGTCTGATATAGGAGTGGCCAGTTGAATGGATTAAGGCTGCCAGCAGGTCTGTCAGCTGCTTGGCTGCTCTCTGAACACCAGCCAAGAATTATTACCAATTCCAGACAAATGTTTCCAAAAAGCCCAAACAGACACACACACACACACACACACACACACACACACACACACATTTCAGATTGGCATTTGTCTGCTTCCCTACGCCTTGACATTTTCACAGATCTTTACCTCATTTTACCTCATCTTTACCACAAACAGGATTTTTTCTCCCTACCTGAACACACAGAAATTCATGGATGTTCCAGAGTAGAATCATAATTTTACGGAGGCTGGTAGTAATGTGCAAATGTTCACTGCAAGATAATGCTGTATCTAAAAAGACTTACTGAAGACTTATTTACATCCATTTCTTGCAGTGTACTGTATATATATTTACAACATACAGTATAAAGTAAAATATATTATAAGCTGAAACAATACAGTATATGATATATATGTTAATGGTTATACAGTATATCGTCATTAATATGATCATTACTTTTAAACGACTTCTGGAAGAAGACATCCTTTAAGTCGCTCAACAGATCACTCACTACCTTTGTGTCGAAGTTTTTCCTGGAGACTTCTTACAACTTCCTATCTTCCATGAGACCTCTGTTGATCTACTGTGATCTTTACTCTCAGGTTTAGAATTTTGTCACTTTTTCATGCTATCCTCAGATACTTATCATTTTAGCTCACTTGAATAAATCTTGTTTGACTTGTCTGCTTTTACTGTTACCATTCACCTTTCTATGCCTCTTTGTGTTATGAGTAGTTTATGAATTCTTCTAGTACTGTATTTATAGAAGTGTTTCACATTGATGTGTAAACCAAACACAATTTTTGTCCTAAGGCACAATGTATACAGTACAATGCTGTTTTGTTTTAGTGGCTATTCTTTCTACTGTTTATTCTACAGTATTTCCAAAATTATGTGTTAAAAGGCACTGTAGCTCAAGTACTGTATTGAAAGCAGCCTTGATATACTGGAAATAACATTGGTGCCATCTAGTGTTTATCCAAGCTGAGTGATTCATGTTCTTCTCAGTTGATTTAAGACAATTAAAACATAACAACCTAATTCTCAGATTAGTCAAATAAAAACATCTACTTAAAAAAATTGACCACCTACACCTTGCAAGCCTTAGACTAATTTTCAGAAATTATACTTAGAATAATTGGCTTAATTACTGTAGCAAGCTTGCAAGAAAAAGCAGATTGTTAACTTCATCTCAAGCCAAGTCAGCTAATTTTACACACAGTATGTAATAATGATCATCTATGATAAGTGAACCTCCAAGATCCAAAGTTTATTGGTCAGTTTTGAACTGAAGAACTGACCAACACATTCTTTAACTTTTTTTATTCAGACCACATTCAAAAAACCAAATAATCACACACTAACTTCTCTAGGCAGTCTCTTCCTTTCATCATTGGAATGAGAAAGCTTTGCTCATTTCAGGGGAGATCTACTGTACATATAATTCTTTCCAGTGATAATGCTGTTTATTTGAATGTGCAATTTGATCGGATACCGTATGTTCCCTTCTTATTTCTAAATAAATTTCTGTTTAGTAATTTGTAAGCTTGTATGGAAAACCTATACCTGCTCAATGTACTGAATAAATGCTTATGATGTTTGTTGTTTTTTCTGTTCGCTAAAAGAGAAATGTTTTTAACAGACAGCATTCTACAATACCTGCACAGGTACACCACAGCACACCATCTATCTATTATTTTACAGAGGTCACAGTCAAACATTAAGTTACTGTAAGATGCTTGACCAGCTGCTACAGCTGCAGCTGAAGGGAGTCAGTTTGTTGACATTGGCCAGAGTTACTGTATCAGGGCATTATCCTGCTGCATTATAACATCAGACCCTAAATGACCAAACTCCATGGAATACTTCCAGACTTACCATCTCACAGCTGTGACCGGTGATTTCTATTTTTTCAGTTCCTTGAAGAAACACCCATCCAGCAGACAGTCCATTACTCGTGAAGAGCAGCAGACAGCTAGGCTTCAACTCCTGGTGTCAGCTACATTAGATTCAATTGGAGACCAGGTTCAAAAGTGTTATGTACCATGGGCATATTATTTCTTATACTGACAGCTTAAAGCAAATAAGTGCGTTACGATGTGATTCCTTGTTACTTTATTTATTGAAAACCCATACCCTTTCATGTTCAGGAATAACTCTGTGAGAGTCATTTTTTAGTATCTGTTCAACTTTCTGTATTTGAACTTGTGTATGCTATATTAAAAATAATACAGCTATTTACTGTTTATATTGCAGAGCCAATGCTGTTGAAAATCGTTACTTTAACACTGTAACAATTTGCTCTTTATTCAATATGTTCCAACAAGGTATCATATATAGTAGTAAGTACGTATATCATATACAGTCTTGTAAGGTTCTCCAATTGTTCAAAATGACTTGAAATGATTAAGGCTGAAACTTCAAAAGAAACAGGATTACTGGTATTGGAAAATATTAACTATAGTATTTTGATTTCTAACTAGATTATTTGAACTATAAATATGGACTATAATTAAATATGTAAAAGAAACTATTTAAAAGTGTGTAAATGGTACAGGCTCATGAGCAAAGTCAGATATTGTAACTAGACCACTGGCTCCAAATCTTGGTCTTGGAGGAACACTGCTGGTTTTTCATTCCAGTTGAGCTCTAAATCTAAAGTTCTAATTGATAACTTAATCTTTTTGCTCTTTTGAACTTTTATTTAACATTCTTCTGCTACTCCTGAGTGTACCATTCAAGGGTATCATTTCCAACACCTTCAGCATACAGAACAGAACACATCCTCTCCTCAACTTGCTTGCCAGTACAGCTCTTACGAGCTGATCAATTAGGATAACCCGACATAGATGGGAAATTGTGCTGTATGACACTCCCACAAGTAGGCAGAGTTCTGAAACTTGGTAGGTAGTAGAGGGTTGATACCAATTAACAATCCCATTTGACCTTTAAAGAGCTGAAAGCACATGTATAAGTATGACCCAGATAGAAAACTGAAACCAGTTAGCCTGTGATTAAGATCTCAGCAGGGGCTAAAACTAGGAGACACGGTGTTCTTCCGGGACTTCGGCTAGGATCCACTGATGCGTTAAATGTCCACATCAATATCGTATACATCTTGACAGGACTGATGTCAGATGCACATCAAAGTCTGGCATAAGATGATGGTCTTAACATGGCAGGAGGCTTCAGGCCGTTCTGAACTGTTTTCTGGGGAATTAAATGTCATTCAGTTTATCACATGGGAAGATGTCAAGTTTTCCTTTGTGTCATACCAAGATGTTGTCATTTCAGAGATCATTCTGAATAATCCTTTATGTAGTTTATGTGGCTACTTAGTTATGAAAAATTATAGAATAAAACATACACCCATGAATTGAACCCTTGTTTTAGACACTTTTACTTACTTTGTATAAGAAACAAATGCACATCTTAGTTAAAAGATGTTACAAAGACTAAAAAGTTACCATCATAAACTTACCATCTAAATTTCTGAGTTTAAGTTCAAAGCGAAGTCATTTGCTATGAGGCAGGGATGACCTGGATAATACTATGTCAGACATAGTGCGCCAGAACGCTCACCACACACCAGCTATCAGTGGGGAGGAGAACAGAGTCATAGAGCAAATTCATCGATACGGATTATAAGGAGGCCATGATTGGTAAAGGCCAATTTGGCCAGGACGCTGGGATAACTCCCCTACTCTTTTCGAAAAATGGCCTGAGATTTTTAATGATCACGGAGACTCAGGACCTCGGTTTTATGTTTCAGCGCCTATTTTACAGAATAATATCCCTGTCACTATACTGGGGCATTAGGACCCTCACAGACCGCGGGGTGAGCGGCCCTACTATCCCCACTAACACCATTTCCAGCAGCAACCTGAGTTTTTCCCAGGAGGTCTCCCATTCAGGTCCTGACAAGGCTCACACCAGCTTAACTTCAGTGGGCTGCCAATTGTGAGCTGCAGGGTGATATGTCGGCTGGAAAAAAAGACACTACGCCATCATGCTGTCCCCTGAACTTAAAGCCCACCCTAGAAGTCCTTTCTTTAGTCTTTCTGGTCCAAATCATTACAAATCAATCCTGAATCAATGTGTCAAGTTTTATTAACAGCTCTCCTAGAAAGTTAAAAGACCCACTAAAAGTCATATTGATTGTATTTAATAAACGTCTCCTCCTCCACACTCTGGCCCTCCTGTAGGCGTGGAACAGGCTGAAGAGTGACTCATCCATGAAGATGACCTGATTCCACTGCTGACGAGTCCATCGCAGCCTCTGTCTGGCCCAAGCTAGTTGGGTGAGACATCTAGGAGGTGTGAGCAGAGGGGCTCTGACAGGTCGCCTTGCTCTAAGGAGAGCAGCACGGAGCTTACTGTGCTGTCACTGATGCAGGCATTGTGTCTGCCGGCAGTTTCAGCAGAAGTAAATGTGGAAGATCTGAAATGATCTCTCAGATGGACCAGTCTGATGTGTCGGTCCTGCTTTGGTTTGGTCACTCGAGGGCGACAGGATCTTGGATGGTCATCTGTCCTGCTGGTCAGCTGAAACCTTCTATGCAGTCAAGACACAGCGGAGTGGCTTACTCCATAGTGCCTGGCAATCCTGCCACATGACGTGCCTGCCAGCAGCATGCCAATGGCCCTCTCCCTTGCTTCTGTTGACATTCGAGGCATTATGGAATGAACAGAAAAGTATGGCCTTTTTTTTGCAGTGACCTACTGTAAGCTTTGAATTAAGGCCCTTTTAAAGGTGACCTGATCAGGCATTGTTCCACCTGGACCTCGTTGGGTAAAATGTGCACCTAACGAGCTTTCGTGTGATTGGCAATTTGCAATGCCTCACTGCAAAAACTGTATTGCTGGTCAGAGGGCTTAAAACAAATTGAAAACTTTTTGTAAAAGTACATAAGCTATAACTATAATATTCTCATTCCAGAAATGTTGCGTTTCTTTTTTCCATTAGTATATATAGGAGATATAGAAGACCCCACTTCTTCCACTACTGAAATGCAGCTCCCACCTGGCTGATGGAATAGAGACGAGATAATTTGTTTAACTAATTACTAAGGAACTTGTGATAAGTTGCACAAACCCTGTGGGCAATTTTCCCTTGATTGTGAAGTCAGTTATGTTTTGTATTACTGTATTCCTAGAAGATGTGTTTAATATGCAATCAATGTGACAGACAAAGCTTCAATTAACATGGAATATCAGCCTAGCAGAAAGTAAAATATTTTAATGCACTTAGTATGTGAGAGTGGCAATCCAACAATATGAAAATACATCAAATGTCACTCAAAGAAAAGCAGATATTCAGAACTACACAATCTATAGTCTGTATATGTATTGCCCATATTCATCTAATTGGATGACCTACATTATCCTAAAAGAAAATAAACACCTCTGTAGAAAAAAAATACAAGAAAGCTTTTCCTTACATTAAAAGCATAAGCATTGTGTAACAGAAATTTAAATGGACTATATTGAGAAATCTTTGTTTAGATTATGTATTTTTTTAACTTTATAAAACCCCTAACTCCTAATTAACCTGTAAATGTACAGCTTAGACAATAGGCTCGGTATCTCACACCCATCAAATAAAATTAAATTAACTAATTTAATTAACACTCATGAAATTAAATTAAATTTAATTGCTAATTAAATTCTGATTCGTGGCATTTTTTGATGATTAAGGCAACTTCCGCTACACATTGTCTTATGAAGATAAGAGAAGTGTGTCAATGCTTCAGTCCGACTGGACAGGACACTCCAGTGCCGCCCAGTCCGCAGTAGCCTCCTGGGTTCTTGCTCAGGTACTGCTGATGGTAATCCTCAGCATAGTAGAATTCTGGGCCTTCGCGGATTTCAGTGGTTATTTGTCCATAACCATTTTCAGTCAAGACCTGTTAAAAACAGAGCAAAATTGGAGGTCTTTCTTTTATCTAAGCAGCAGTAATAAACTGAATATTGAAATACAGACATAGCCATTTTACATTTTACATGTAATAGTTTAAAACCTGAGCAATAGTTTTCTCCTGCCCTCCCAAGTACTGGTACCTACAGTATTCAAAGACTAGTGCCCTGACATTTAGACAGTCCAGGGCAGAGAGCAAAAGAGCTAACAACAAAAAAGCATGTGGAGGCTAGGGACGAGAAGGTGAATACAAAGATATGGAAATATAGTAACACAAGGCTTCAACAGTACCGACTTTAGTAGAGACTAAATTGATCAGTGAGTGGATGCCTAGGGTCTCAGCTGGGAAAAAAAAAGATCTTGTGACTATGGTTGCAGACCACTGCAGCACTTGCTTGAAAGTCTTTCCTTTCTGTTTATTTTACATGGCAGTTTTTTTAATGGTTACTATCTGCTCAATTTTTTTGCAGTGAAGAATAAGGCGTGTTTTTTAACAGCACCATATTTAATGTGTTCTCGATGCTTATCTGGGTACGTGACTTTTTTCACAAGTACAATGGGTTGGGAAAGCACTGACGCAGAGAAAGAATTAGGTCATTATCACATCTAGGGCCTGGCTAACAAAAAAGCTGACAGATGTCTGGCTTCATGATCCAGATGTGCAGTGTCTTTCCCCAAAGCAAAATGGTTGCATCCCACAAGCCACTGCAGCATGGCTGAAGGCCAAAGGCATGCAAGAAAGTGTTTCATCTCAAAATATTTTCACTTGTGTAAAATGAGATTGATAAGTTAAGCCTTAACCTTAAGTACCATCCAGCTATGAGAGAATATCTCACACCCTAAAAAATAAATTATCCACATCTGAATACATGTGGCTTCTTTTTATATGGGTGTCAAATGGACTTTCTGGTTGCAACTGGTGCAGATCAGTATTGGTCTTTGTCCATACTTCTGTTGCAGAGCCTTCTTCTTTCAGTGTCAATAATTTGCTCTATTTCCATTTCTATGATAAGTAATTTCATGTATACAGTATGTGAGTATGAGTAACTTTACATGGTATACTGACAAATTTAAATGTATTCACGCCCTTAACAAACATAACCTAAAAGATGATTTAGCAAAGAGAATATAATTTGTTTTAACAGTCAAAAAATCAAAAGTGATAAGCTTAACATTATGTGAAGATGTGTACTGAATATGTCAATATTATAACTGTATAAAATAATTATATTTCTAAATGAACAATATTCAAAAGTATTCATACCCTATAAATACACCAAATAATTAGAAACACAGAGAATAATTGCTGTAAATCCTTCAAAGCATATAAGGGATTTGGTAATTTCACAGACCCTCAGAAAGTTTTATAAGGTTTTATAAACTTTCTGATTGCCATGGGGTATTAAAGAAAGATGAACATAGAAACATAACTGTCACTAGCTGAGAGCTGTGTTTTGTTAAATATCATACACCTCACCTACCCAGTTTCTACTGTGGTGCCCATCATGAAATCATTCAGAGATAATGGTGTGAATGGTACTCCATCAGGAAGAATGTTGACCCATGTGTGCATTAGAAAAGTGCTTTGGTTTGAGAGGCTAATTGAAACCAGCAATTAGGAATCCTAAAAAACCCATGGCATAATCAAGATACAATGGGCTTGAGACTACTATTTGAGGCTGACCTCTTGAATTCAGGGTCTGTGGCCAAGTCCCATGGTAACACAACAAAGAAGAGACATGATTATGCTAAACAGCAATTAACTGACTCCTAGGTCAAATGTGTCCATGTGATCTACTGTAGCTGAATTAAACACAAATTGAGTTTTTAAATACTTTCACCACCAGTATGATTAACACAGAAATCTGAAGATTATGAAAAAAAATAAGGTAATCTCTTCTGTGAATTATACCTTCAGATACACCAGGACCAGGATTGGAAAAACTTGTCTATACAATAGATTGTTCTGCTTTCAGCATTATGAAACAGCTAATTAATACATCTTCACATAATTTATAATGACTGTTTATTCTTAAAACATGCAAAAGTATAACACTCAAAATTGTTCCCTGTAAGACGCATTTTGACAGATTTGTAATTTATACACACGGTATTAAAATCCATACAAATCTTTAGGGCTTTTTATTTGTATTGAAAAAATACGTGTATACTATAACTTGTAAATAGACTAGCTGTAGCTTTTAAGGGTAAGAATACATTATTGAGACTGTCTTTTTAATTTTTTTTTCTTTTTAATTTCTGTATGTGTACATACAGTACAATGATATCTTTAATGACATCTCTCCTTAATTCTTGTTGGTGTTTTTGCAAATACATTCAACAATTTATGTCTATTGTTTTGTGCTTATTGTCTGAGTTTGGGAAATTACCCAAATTTGCATAAAACCTGAAGTACCTACAGTGGGCACACACTTCCTCCTCACTCTAAAATTCTCTATATACAGTACACTGGAATATTTACACAGAAAGACACTCAAAGTCATATTTGATAGCCTGACCTCAATAGCCTTCTAGCATTTTTTGACTAAATTTGCCTTTTCTGGGTCACACAACGATGCACAAAATATTTGGATCAAAAGTAGACAGAGGCACACTGTCACATGGCACAGCAACACAAGTGTTAGTCAGAAGAAGTCAGGCAGCTTCTAACAAGTCTTCTTTATTGTCTGATTCAATTTCAGATTAGTGCTATGGATGTTTTACAGCAGGTAGTGTCAGGAAAAGGAGTTTGTCAACAGTCTGAGATACAGTACTCCGTGTTAAAACTTTTTCAGCTTTAGTTTGAGCTCTTCAAAATTACTAATTGTTCAAATGATTGTGGTAATTAAAAAGACACAGAAAACCATTTAAGGGGAACTGGTTCTACCACTGAATAGCATTTTATGTATTAAGTAGAGAAAAGGCCTTGAATCTATCTACAGTATGTGCAATAAACAACAGGACTGAAAATACGGTATCTTTCAAGGCCTCAACAAATGCTACCTTTCTGTCTTCAGACAAAAGTGTGCCTGAAAGAGGGCCAGAAACTATAGTTATCAGTGCAATAAACACTTGGTAGGACTAGCCAACAAAAGTATTTTTGTAGAAAACAACATTTTGAATAACAGAAACAAGGTCTTCTTAAGTTATCAGAAGTCCAATATAAAGAAAACATCCAATTACAGAACAGTGCTTGCAAAAGTATCCCTGCCTATTAATAATTTACTAATGTTTAGTAAAATAAAGAATATTTGTGACAAACAAAGCCACTAGGCTCATCTCATTCATTTTGTAAATGGTAGATAGTTAAATTAAGGATTTCATCCGACTATTTTTTTAAAGGAAGCTAATGTAGCATACAGTATTGGCTTCCAACGATGTGGATAGGTAGCGTTTTCCATCTTCCACAACTCAAAATGTAGCTTCAGAGTTTACTAGCCCAGTGAATTTAAACCTTTTTTCAGCTTGTAAGTTGTGCGGTTTAAAGGTAATGAAATCAGTGCACATAGGAAATTGAACTGCGCACAAAAATTAGATTCCAAAACAATATGATAATAACATAAAAACAAACATGGTCGGCAATTGAAAAATGCAAAATTGACCACGTGAGACTGGCTGTGTGCATTATTATTGCTACTCGATAATCGATATCTATGCTCTTGTAGTCTTGTACTGTACCTCACTGCTCATGCTCGCTCCACACTCAGTCTCTATGACTGGACTGGTTCAATCGCTGTCCCGGTCTTTTGGATCTCTACGCTTCTATGAGAATGACTATATTAACATATTAACAATTTATATTAACATATTATATTAACAATTTCAGGTTTACAATTTTACATACACTCAAATTAGTGCGCACAAGTTTTTGTCACTGGAAAAAAAACTGCACAACTTTAAATTCTTTAAATTCTGGCCAATCTTTGATTTTATGCATCTTTTTGTAATGACCCCTGTTGCTATTTTTGCGTCATCCCTTCTCCCTATTTTTAAATAATGTGAAAATATACAGTATCTAGATTTCTAACTAGTGTATATCAGAATATAAGCCATGGATGTAGATCTTGACTAGCAATGAATCTAAAAAGTCCCTTCTAGGAGGGAAGTCCAAATATATCAAAAGCTTTAATGTTATGTCCAATATCAGTTTCTTGTTCAAAGAATTCATGGTAGCACAGAAGTTCTATTTAGGTTATAAATCCTGGTTAACTGTCTCTTAAAATACTGTTGTTTTCTAAGTAATCTAATCTATTTTATCATCTCCATAACTTCAGAAAAAAAGCAGGAGTAAGTCTATAGTCTATAGTTCCTGGTTCCGTTTTGTCTCCCTCTTTTACAAATTGGTGTTACATTTGCAATTTCTAATTTTGGGGTACCAGAGGGGTGTATGAATAACACCTCTCATTTCCTTTAGTATGCCTGGGAAAACACCGTCAGTCCCAGGCAAGTGATCAGACTTTATTAGTGCTATCCTCTATGGAACCTCTGAGTCAGTTATGTTAAAATCACCCAATACTACTTGAGCTCACTGTAATGCATGCTTATCTTCTATTGTAAAAACCTGACAAAATTATATTAATAAATATGTAGTAAAAAGTAAACAGTATTTGTTTATCATCTTCTATTATTTAAGTCCTATTATCTTATAATTTGTTTTAAACAGCCTTTTACTATTACTTGTTCAGCAAGTAGCACTAAAAATGCTTCACCTTATTTTATGTCTCTATTACAATATTCTTTTTTGTCTCTTCTTGAGATTCTAATTTTTTAAAAGCTGTGCTTGAAACTTGGTATACATTTTTCTATCTTTGAATGCTGGCATCTTTAAGATGGTTTAGTACACTCTCTTTCTACTATTAAACCATTTAAGCAATATTTTCGTTGAACATAATAAGGGACAAAAATTACTTTTCAGCATTTAATATTAGGTTTCTAATGTATGATCATCCTTCTTCTTTTGACTTTGAATCAATTTTTTCCTAGTTTACCACATCTAAGCTCTGCCTCATTCCATCAATATACACCTTTCTCAAAATCTAACTGCTAATTTTAGATTAAATATTTTAGATATTTAACAATGTATCAAAAGATACAGTACCATATTATGGTCACAATTCCCAAGTGGTTCTATAATATCTATTCCTTTGATTGATTGTACCAGAATTAATTATACCCTGGTTCTTTGAAAATATCAGGTACAGTACATAAAAATCATTTAGTATTTCAACCATATCAATTTCAGCGTCAGTATTCTCTTTGATAAATTCCCAAATTGTGCATGGAAATTGAAATCTTCCAGTGATATAACATCACTTCTGTTACATAATTCCCTAAACTCACAATACTGCTTTTAGCTATGTCTGCATTAGATTATCTATATAGTATACACCTAGTTTTTAGAATTCCTGTTTTGTAGTTTAATCACTCTCTTGCTTCAGATCTCTGTCTTGCTGTTTGTTTTTGACAGTCACACACCTCATACAGTAGTTCCCATCATCCTCTCCTTACCATTTTCAGCTATTCTAATGCCATAAGATCCTGAATGCTTTCCAGAAAGCTAGAATAAACACAAAACTATTAATGCTGGCAGTGTAATTTTAGACCTATCTATAATGAAATTCACAGAGATTGGTCTCAGAGCTGCTGCTGCACAGTGTTTGGGTCAATTCTGGCTTCAATTGCTCGAGTCTATCCTAGGGTACTTTTTGTGTGGAGTTTGCATACTCTCCCTCTGTTCACTTGTTTTGAAAGCTGTGAGTCTGCAGAAAATAAAAATGCATGTAATAAAAAATAGGTGTGTGATTTCAGTTGCATATTTTGTAATGTGCACAACAAGTACCGCTGAGCCCCTTCACATATAAGAGGCACCTTCTCATAATGCATTAAGCTTCAAATGTGCAAAGAAGCTCTTTTATAAGATTCTACAGGCAAAGAGGGTCTTGAGTTTCTTACCTTGAAGCCTCAGGATTGTATTATGGTTTTAAATGCTGCTGGAATAGAACAGCTATTAGTTGTAAACAAAACTACTCTGTGACACCAAATACACAAGCTCCAACACCCTTTATTGTCGAATTAATTTTTTCAGAACACTACCAATTATGAACCTAGGCTTGAAGAAGGAGTGAACACTCGTTCAAAAACCAAGAACTCCACGTTCCAAAACTCTCTCCCCATTTGTGCTTGGAGATGTGTGAAAGGAAAACCTGTTCTGTGAAGGAACCTGCCAGCTACCTAATTTCACTGACCATCTGCTGTGAACCAAGTGAGCACCTGTCAGGAGCATCTGCTGGAGACAGGAGCTAGGTAGCAGTAAATCAATTTTACCCCCAAGGCCAAATTCTTTTAAAGGCATATCATGCAATTTCGAATTCTTTTAACATGTTACATTGGAGTTTTAAATGTTCAGCAAAAAAAAAGGCTGAGAAAAGAGTCATTAAGAGCCTATGTTTCTATCATTAGTAGGCTACTGCCTTGCCAACAAATTCATTAAGATGAGCCTATTTAAATATTTTTAAACACAAAATATGCTTCAACATTCCAATAAAGGAAATAGATATAACATGCTTTCATCTGTTGAAAGCTGAACTGAGTGAAAACCTGTGAGGAAATTTCAGTATTCTACAGTGGCCATGTGCACAGTGCTATGCATTCACTTTAACTACATGACATCTAGTTAAGTACGTGACACAGATTTTGGTACTTTATATTTTTTCTCGTGGCACCACCAAATAATTGTTAAAATATGTATATTTAAATGCAATGCTTTTAAAAGAAATCAACTATCAAATTATAAAATTCTCAGAATGTATAGTATTGTCCTTATATTATTGGTGATTGTATCAAATCAAATTAATTATTATAACACAAAACTACATATTCTGTAATAAATGATACATTACACTGATGTCAAAATAAATAGTCAAAATGTAAAGAACTGAATGTAGAAAGCACTGCAGAAACCTTTTTATTGCAAGTAATATCATTGTGATTACAATTATATAAGAACACTAAAAAATCTAAAAGAAATCATACTATGAGAAGAGGAACTAAAACGAATGTTTCCTATAAAGGTACATTTTGATTTGCAAAGAACATACAACACTGAATACTTTTTCTTCACCTGCAGCAGGATGCAAGCTAATTTCTCATTCAGAAGCCCCATCACTCCAAGTTGTGTTTTCTGAAGTTTGGTACATTCAATAAGATAGCCACATAGCCATATAGATAAATGAAATGTAACCATGAGCTTTTCACAAGTGGTTGCATTCTGAACAAACTGCAGCCATGTTGGAAAGTAAACAGAGCAATGCATTACAATAAACTAGTCCTGAGTTGACAAATGCATGAACTGACCTATTGAACTCTACCAGCTGAAGACAAGGACATAAACCAGCAATATTACACCAGTGAAAAAAGACTGTACTAGTAACACATGAGCCCCAAAGTTTCGAGATAGATAAAAAGGTGTTGCTGTTGATATTAGTGTTATCAAAAAGCATGTCTGCTCAATTGCTAGCCAGGTTTCCATTACAGAATGTCAGATCTATCAGAATTTAACTATAGGAGTTAAAGAAATGTGAATTTAATCAGGATAACTATGAAAATTCATTATAAGCCATTGAATAACTTGACCTAAAGGCAGCATATATGTTATAAAGTAAGGATCCCAAAACAGAATTTTGTAGCACATCAGAAATAATTAATCCGGAGTCAAAAGAAAAATGATATAAAGAGACTAAATGGCATCTATTGAGCAAATATAATCTATACCTTTCAAGGGCAATGTCTGAGAGACCAAGTCTCATCCAAACATCCATATAAATACTTCAAAGGAAGTGAAAAAGTCTGTGCATGACTGTTAATTTGCATATGCTTGACAGGAGACAGAATGAATGATGCAAACATTCCCATTGTCTGAAGCCCCTTCCTTACTTTGGAAAGACATGTTTTCAAAGGTGAATGAACTGATGTAAAGGGTCATATCTATTATTCTAAATGTAAAAAAATGGGCCCAGGGCTCTTTAAGGCACACAGTATCCACATCCTACAGTACCATCCATTCACTGCTTACAAAATAAATAGATGAGAAATAAAGGTCTTTAACTTTAATAGATGTAAGAGGTGAGGGGGTGGCTAAAATTTAGTGAATAGTAAATGTCACAGTTTGTCGTAGCATGATTCGAAGAGACCACTAGATGCAATGTCAAATGACCTTTTTGTGCATAGGCTATTTTACAAAGACAACTTTCTCACTCACCTTTCTTTGAGTAAGTGAAATGAATTCAAGTTATGCAATCTTATTTCTCTATAATCTAACTCTTAGGATCTACTTCTTCTCTGATCAAAAGAAAGTTAATCTTTTTTATCCATTGCCTCTGCTTAGTCATGAATAAATAATCCCACAAATGTAGAACATAACTCAAAATTCAGGACAACATTTTAAAGCTTGTGTATGTGTGGTTCAAAACATTGAAAAAAATCAACTTTTGATATTTATGACTGATTTAATACAATTGCTACCAATTCAGTAGGGTAACCACATATTTTCTCAGTGAATTCCAAGGCACTAAATGGCATGAAACTCTCATTAATAAAATATGTTGTTTCTTGAATAAATTATAGGCATTTGCAAATACTGTCTATACAGCATTTTATACAGCTCTTTACACATCAGCTCTGGCAAACCTTATGCTATTACTTTCCCCTCAGAAACTGTCGCTATGTACTAGGGCGTAACTGTCATTTTATAGAGGCTGAATAACTCAGCATGGCTGCTCAATCGGTATCTAACAGGAGAGTGAGCTTTCTGCTGAAGAAATGCCAAGCACCCTGCTGGCATGAATCCAAGCTGGCACAGGGAGATACGATTGAAAACGGGCACTTGCTGCTGCTACACTAAGATGTGCTATTTGTAACTTTCACATTGTGTCAGCTAGACACTGCTTTTACAGGATGTGGTCACCAAGGAGACCAGTTTTGCACTACAGGCTAATACTACACATAACGCTATGGTCAAAGAGTGGAGAAAAACTCGAAGGTATATGGCTTTTTTCACTTATAAACTGGAAATGGGAACCGGTTCAGTTATAAACTGAAAAAATGTAAATTTTGAAATTAAACACATTCAAGATAAAAGTGAAAAAATCTTTGCCAAAAGGGCAGGCTGGGTTCTGAAATCAAATGACTGAACCAAATTGAATTGCAGATTACTTGTGTGACTTGACTTTCCTGATCAATTGCTATGTGCCACTTATTGTTTAGTGCTTACAGCAAAGCGTACCTCAAACATTCTGCAGGTGAGGTAGACTAGGGTAGCCTCCTCCTCCTCCCTGCTTCTCTCAGGATGTGGATGCACTGGTGGCATGAGAGTGAGACCTACTGAGTCGAGTCGTTAAGGCTTGAATGCACTAAATTCAGGTCAGGACTCAGGTAGCAGCCCTTTGCACTGCTTTAATGTGTTAAACCAGGTCACTGAATCAGGAATCTTGCGTGTCTGAGGCATTTGGTGCTATAGCAACTATGCAGGAAACATCAGAGGTAAAAAGAGAGTTTGATCAAATGCTGCGTATTATTCTGTTCCCTAGGTTACAGCAACTTAGCTATATATGGGACAAAAGGAGGCACCAAAGCTAGGCTTGAGAAAAGATCAAAGGCAATTATAAAAATTGGCAATGTTAAGAGCAGTAAGGGAAAGGCCTGGATAGAGACAATACTCAAACTATATATTGAGCTTGTTATGGTGGTATTGCTCGCCTGCATTTTTCTGAGTATTAAAACCCCCATATTTACAGTATGTACATGGTTCATTTAGAATGTACTCTATGAATCAGATGTAAATGTTTGTAAAAAAACTGAGGTTGAATCCAGAGCCACACACACTACATAATGAAAGGCAAAGACAAGGTCTAGAGAATTACCTGTTATGCCGAAGGTGTATGAAAGGAACATAAGGGGGCCTGTGTTGATGGTTGTCATTGTTACTGCAACAGATACCGCATAGGTACCCTGAGAGGCTATGTATGAAGTAATGAACTTCAGCTCATTTCAGTGGACTGAAGAGAGAATCTTTTTTAGCTGTCCTCCACCTAAAATGGTGAGAACATGGAACAGCTCAATGTTATAAGAATACAAAGGCTTTTAAATACAATATGTTGGATTTCTGTGATTTACTAAAATATGTATTTGTATATATAAAGCATATCTCTTCTAAAATATATCCACTACCTCTAGTATAAGTCTTTCGTTTGGCTAAGGCAGTGCTTGCATGCATATTCTATTATGACTTCTGATTGATTTGAGAAGGGTCCCTGTCTTATCTACAGTTTTTATTGTGTCTTCTGGAAAAGTAGTACAGTTCTCTCTGCCAAGCAGAGGCACAAAACATTATTTGACAATCAAAGTTGAAAAGCTTGTGTAAAAACCACCTGCATCACACCCAGCATTATGTGTTGAGACAAAGAAACAAAACTCAGATTGATCCAGACTAAAATTAGACTTCATCTCATGGAAGAGTCTATATCAGTTAAATGGCTTTAAAACTTCAAGCCCAGCAAAACATGACTATAACACAGTACAAGATTCAGATCAAATGCACATTCTGTAAGAGTCCAGGAAAATCATGCTGGTAAAAAATGTTTGTTTTGGACTAAATGTCTATACCCCACTGTTCCAAGTTATAAACAATGCAATATTTTATCGAAATGTCGAGCACTGACGATTGTTGTACAGTTTCCACATGGAAGCTGCTTGCTAATCTAACATGACGCGTATTGCATAAACATGTAACAGCCTGCAGACAGCTTACTGACGGCGTGATATTTTAAGGAAAATAGCCAATTAACAAAATTGCCTTTTTGTTAACTGCCATCAATTTGTTGAGTGCCCAGCCAAACAATCTGTGGAAGATTAAAGCATGTTTGGCCATTTGTGGAAGGAATCAAAATCAAATAGGTAGCCCTTTCAGGGTTTGTTCTGCTTGCTGAAAAAAGGTTCTCTGTATCTCAGTACAGCTGCACACAACTCTGACTCAAGAAGAAAGAAAAGAAAATGAATGCAAGTCTTCATATTAAAGCTCATTAATGAATAATATATGGATGCTTTGCTTTGGTGTGTTTTAAAAAGGTCAGACTAACACCAAGATTCATATAACCAAAATATACATATACTGTTTATGGGTCAGATGTTATTATGGTGGAGAGCAGTGTATTTCCGCCAATATTCTGTTGTTCTTAATTGTTCTTCCATCTAGGTAGGAGCAGGCAGTCCACCTTGTGCCTCTAAATCAAAGTATTCATCATTTGCTGAGAGTGATGTCGTGAGGACAAGATTAAAGTATTTATGCTGACCCCATTTCTACAGTGTGCTTAGTGGGTTAACAAAAAGAAACACAGGCTTGCAAACACCCATTAGAATCGAGACACTCCACCATTTGCTAAACTAGTTCTCTGCAGCATTCCCGCACTGTTAAATGCATAATTTAGACTAATTAATTTGCATGTCAGACGGTGGACTCATTTGGAATGCAAATACCTGCGTGCCCTGGTTAACTGGGAAACGTGAAACGCAGCGATAAGCAGCCTTAAATGACTTTCTACTGCAGTGATTTCAGGCATGTGCAAACAGAACAGAATGTTAAAGAGGTAGCAGGAAAAAAAAGCCTTGAGGCTGAAGAACAGAGAAATAGCTTTACTGGCCCTGCACTCAGAACTGGAAGGTATTTCTTTTCTGCCTAAGGAGGAATACAGAAAATCCACTCAATTTCTTTTCATACACTTGCCCCATGCCCACAATTTGGTCTTCATTAATCCATTCAACAAAATATTCAATTGAATGAATGGGATAAAGACGGGAGGCTCTATTTGGAAACACACCATCAAATTATCTGTGAAGAACGTCTTGATTTTTCAAGAACTGACTCAAAGTAATCTTATTTAAATTGCCTTCCGACAATTTTTAGGTTAATTTTGCTCCCGTTAAAAAAAAAAGTGGTAGAGTGAGCTTGAAACATAATGACAATAAATCCCCAGTTATGTCCCAACTAAAATGTAATTGCAAGTAGTGAAATACTGGAATGAAACGTTTATCTTCAGATCAGGCTTTTGAGTCTAAGGAAAGTCCTTGAAAAGTTAAAGGAAAAGTCAGTTGTTCAAAGCATTTATGGAGCTCATCTTATTTTAGCTTTGAAAGGTGATGGAATTTGATACCAGGATAAACTGGCACCATATGGATTAATGTCCAGGCTACATCACTGTCACTGAAAACAAAAGATATGAAAGAACAGAATGACCAGAACATGTTCTGGATTTTGAATCAAGGGAACAGTTATCATTTGATCCAAGCACTCATGGGAACAATTTAGAATGATAAGAGGGCCAGAAAATTATATATTTCTATAACTATAAGGAATTATACAAGATGATTTCTATAACATATCAACATGTTTATCCAGTAAATAGACAAAAACCTGCTTTTCTTTTCAAAGGGCAGCAACAATAAATCTATCAATAAGACTCTGTAATTACATTTGGCATTTCTTTTAGAAACCAGGACACACAACACTATTTATTTTAAAAAGTAATCAAACTAGATTACCAATGCAAACAGAACGGAGTGTGAAATCAAAAGAAAATAATGGAGGTTATTTGGTGCAACAGAGCTAATTAACTTGCTGATCCATAGAGAAAGATAGCCATTTTAAATCTACCATAATTTTGATAAAATGAATGTGTTTTCCAAACGGATTAATTGCATATGAAGAAATAAAGAGCACACAATTGACGATGGAATGAAGGCGGACAAGAGGAACCATGAATAGTCTGTGAGTTTGAACAAAAAAGCATCAGAAGGCTTCTTTCAGTTGTCTTTCTGACTGAAAGACTGAGTTAATTTGCATTGTACTTCTCCACAATTTAGCACACAGCAACAGCAAATTGATGTCAAAATTTCCACAGACATACTGTAACAAATCTTTCTGTATAGTTCTACTAATTTACACAGTTGTAAAAATCCTTTCTTTTTCCTTTCTGTTGGTATAGCAGAGGTTAGTAAAGTAACTCATCCAACTAAACAGCTGTCTATCCATAATTCTATTTTAAACAACCCAGTCATGTGTTTTGTTTAGAGAATTTATTTGGGAACAGTCTCCAAAACATTCAATTGCGTTTTTATATCAATAAGTATACATACTAATGAGGCAGTTTCATTCAGAATTTGTAAGTATGTTTTTTTTAAATGTAAAAGCATAAGGAAACATTTTTAATCCTTTTACTGATTGAGTGCTGCAGTCTTAATTGGTAAAATGACCATCATCTAGAAGACACATGGCGTACTGATCAAGATACATGCTGTCCCCCTGCATAACCTCTATTAACAACAAACTGTAAAAATAACTAATTTCTTCTTTGTGAATGTTTGCAAGATTTTCTACATCATATTGAAACCATTCAATCTCAGTCTACTCTACTCAATCTGCTGCACAACTGGCAGTATGACAGGAGATCTAAGGATGACAAGATCTGCATGGAGGCTGTATGTTCTCCCAGTGAATGTATGAGTTTCCTCTCGGTGCTCCTCCCACAGTCCGAAGACTATCGTGGCAGGTTAATTGGCTTCTGAGAAAATTGGTCCTGATGTGAGTGTGAACATGTATCTGTTTGCGATGGACTGGCTTCCCATCCAGGGTGTATCCTAGCCTGTGCATGTTGCTTGCCTGGATAGGCACTGGCTCCCCTGTGACTCTGAATTGGAAGAACTGGTTAGACAATGCATGGTTCGATGAATAATTCAGTTCAGTGAAAGCATTAAAACAAAAACATCGGTACAACTCTGAGCTCAAAATATACAGACTTTGCTGTAAAGAAAAATCACATGGCTAGTCCGTTACTGCCTAACTACAGTTTTGAAATTCCTCTATTCAGCTGTGCAAATTATTATTTCCATCACAGGCTTTTATGGTAAAACAATATTAAGTATTTTGAACTCTCTGTGTCTAAACCTTTATAGCTTTGCACATACTGTATTATAATAATAATTGCTTACACTTATATAGCGCTTTTCTGGACACTTCACTCAAAGCGCTTTACAGGTAATGGGGACTCCCCTCCACCACCACCACCAATTTGCAGCATCCACCTGGATGATGCGACGGCAGCCATAGTTCGCCAGAACGCTCACCACACATCAGCTATCAGTGGGGAGGAGAGCAGAGTAATGAAGCCAATTCATAGATGGGGATTATTAGGAGGCCATGGTTGGTAAGGGCCAATGGGAAATATGGCCAGGACACCAGGGTTACACCCCTACTCTTTTTGAGAAACGCCCTGGGATTTTTAATGACCACAGAGAGTCAGGACCTTGGTTTTACGTCTCAACCGAAGGACGGCGCCTGTTTACAGTATAGTGTCCCCATCAGGACTTAATGTTCCTTTCGAATTTCTCCGTTCTCCTACATAACAGTGCCACCTGTCACCATTAAAATATAGCACAATCTCCAGGGTGATGCATGGCTGTAACGAACAGTTCTTTCCGGACCCTATGCGGACGACACAATCCGAAGAAGTGGGGAAACACTAGGAAAACGTCATGCAGGAATACGGGGCTGAAAACAGGGGGGCGTGTCCAAAGTGCGCTGGTGCACAGGGGAGGTGTGGCCGAGGCAAACAATCCAAAAGAGTAATCCATAGAGGGAATCCAAAAACACAAGAGTAAGTCCATAGCCAGGAGATCCATCCAAACAAGGAATTAAAAACACGAACTGGGTCGGAACCGGCGGACTAGGAACAGGAACAGAGGTTAAAACCTTAACGGGACCAGGTGCTTCCAGGTCCCGGACTCGCACGGTGCAGAAACCAGATGCAGAGCCAGGATGAACGTCAGCGCCTGGCTTTTAAGGTGGTCAGGGAAAAGGGGTCAGGTGCACAGAATTAAGTCTGAAGTGAAAGGGCTGGAGCACCCTTAAGGAGGAGGGACTATAATCGTGACAATGGCAACCATTTTGCACCAGCGGCCCCACTGAATTGTAGCTTTAGTGGAAAAGCTAAACATTAATTCACCTGTTTCCTAAAGGAAAGAGCTGCAGGAAGGCCAGACTGTTCAATCCAAGAGTGAGATTTAGCTAGGACAATAACTTTACTCCTTTGAAGAAAATGTTTTATGTGCGCTTAAGAAACCAGTTCCTTATTTAACAATAATAGACAGTAAGAGGAAATAAAGAGATGTGTTATTATCAACTGTGGGATTCCAGAAGCAGTGACACACAATTGTCTGAGCTCCACCGATGTAGAGTTGGCATTAGTCATTCAGGGGTCTCTCAGATCTTGACATAACATCAACTCCTGCAACCTGCTCAGGTGATTGATATCACGTGGATCTACAGTACGAAATGTTGCAAGAGATCCATGTCTAAAAACAATTCAATTTCATATTGGGTGGGTACATTAGAAGTGTTGATTCCACATTTTAAAAACAAGCTTATAGTGTAGATACACTGTTGTGCGAAAGTCTTATATACTGTAGCTCACACACAAGCAGGAGCTACAATATATGTGTGTGTTGTGAATATCAACAATGCATTCAAAGACTTCACTGGTACATTTAAGTCTGACTGCTATAAAAAGAGCTGAAAAGTAACCATGGTTATGATTTAAAAATCATAATTCACATTGATCAAATTCTTCAAAAACATGATAACCGCAACACAAGGTGATGTTTCTTGTTATTAACATAATTTCTTTCCTCTAGAAAAGGGCTACATTTCAGTACCACAAAATATTGAAATATCAGGATTAACTGTTTACTTAAAATTAAAATTGGGCAGCATCTTAGTAAAAGAAAATCTCAGAAATGGGTTACACATGAAGAAGCAAAATCATTGAGCATTAAAGAAGAATATGGCAATAAATCTAAGATAGCAATGTATATTCAAGCGTACAGTACTGTATGATGACAGTACTGTACCTGATTTATCAGACTCCTGATTAGATCAATTAGTAAAATAACTCATATTAAACTCAGGTTAGGCTATATGATCCAGATCCCATGTCAGGCTGTAGCCTGGCTGACTGGATGACACATGATTGCCTCAGCACCATAGGCTGGGATTATTCAGCCAAGACTTTCTTAGTTCCTGGAAAAATTGAGGCTTTTGTGACTTCCCAGGTGCCTGAAGACATGCTGTGAATTCTGTGGGGCTCGTTCTACTTCTCATATCAGTGCAGAACTTTACAGACACTACTGTGAACCCTGTAGCATGTCAGAAGTAAAATGGTTCAATCAGTGGGTGTGTCAGAGAAGCCTGTCTACTCTTGCTCATTCTTTTTGTCTGGGGAGAGGGTTCAATCCTGTGAGCTGTGCCACATAGACAGTTTGAAATTTCTAATTGGTATCGTATATAATAAATGCTTGGGGGTTCTTTATTAAGAAAAGCGTGTAAAACAATTGCAGTCTACCTCCTGAAGAGGATACGCAAATAGTAAATATATCTGATATTTTCAGCATGGACACTAAAAATGAGAGGTCTTCAGTGCTCCTTTCTATACCGGGCTCAGAAGTTTTTTAACCAGCCTCATACATATACATTTGAAGTGAAGTTGGAGATCAGAATAGTGTTGCTCATTCTCTGGCAGAAATGTGCCTGTGACCATAATGATGTTTAGGGAATGCAGATACTAGTGCCAGAAATCTGTTACATACCATTTGTTCAGGTCTCCTGTGGGGACTATAAAAATAAAATGAAAATGGGAAGGTCTGGGAACAATATAACAGTAAACCGTGGTCAAAAACTGGCATTAAACAATCCACTGCATTTCTAACAGGGAGGATGAACAACTTGAAAGAATTAAAATGACTGTTCTATACAGCCGCTAAAATGCAATATGTACATGATAGATAACTCATTCAAATGCTAGTTCTTAAAAAAATACTATATCTTTTGAGATAACACACCTGAAACATTTCTTCATCTCCTTAAGCATTAGTATTTGTCTTTTTGCTTGTCGTTGTATACTGCTTTGACTGCAATTAATGATATGACTGATGTGTCTAACCTCCTCCCTTTCTTCAATAATCAATCAAAATCAATCTCCAATTACAAATGACACAGCCTTTAGTTACGGAGCCCCTAATTTGCAGAATGACCCCCCAAATTGCATAGAAGATGCCACTATGGTTTTCAATAGCTTATAATTCGATTAGGGCAGTCAGTAGTCAGAGGATGTTGTATAATGTATTATCCTTAAACTGTGATCTTCCATCCAGTTAAGACAAATGTTTCCATCTTTTATTTTCCTACTGTCTGGACAGATCATGGTGGTTAGAGGTGTGGATGGCCTAACAGACAATCACATGAGACCTTCAATGAAGTACCAAGTTGAAGCTGTAAGATTGCCAGTGATATACAGTAGGTGCTTCTTCGTGTGCATTTTCTTTCAGAATAGACAGTCATAGGCATATTCACTCAAGCAAAAGCAACAGTATATGACTAACAGGACAGAGGTTACTCAAGTGAAATTCAGAGATGGACTGACTTAATAGAAAAGTAGATTAATTGGAATTATGAAGTCCAGACCATCAGGATCCAAAAGAAAATGTCACAAGAGGTTTGTGGAGATAAGCATGAGGAAGCTTAATTTAATAACAGGTGAGCGAGAAGAGAATTAAATTGACAGTTGCTGTTTAAGCTTATAACTAAAGAATAGCAAACAAACAAAAGGTACAGTATCTGGGCTCATACACAGAAATGGCCTAATTTTGTTTTACGTTTCTTTTTTATTGCTCTTTTTTGTGTTTTCAGACTGATTCATTGAGAGTACACGTGAGAAGATGAAGGTCAGAGTACAGACCTACAACCACATCACCAGGTCTTGCATAGGCACTGGAATATACAATAAGCAGGACTGGTTAAAATAAAAAGGTTTAATAAAGAGGGAAACTTCACACTGGTGCAAAATCAATACAAACTAATACAGTACATTAAAATCAATAAAATAAAGTAGAGGTAACACAGTAAAGAAAAAAAATTGCAATATACAGTACAAGGATGGTGTATAAAAGTTGCCAGTATGAAAGGACACGGATACAAATTAGGATTTTAAAGGTGGCGCATTACAATTTTTAACTGATTATTAACTTCAAACCACAGAGTGATAATTTTATGAAGAAAGAAAATACTTGAAAACCTTTGCTGCATCTTTGTTGTTGGAGTGACTCTAGTGTGGTGTGGGTACTGGAATAAAGTTTGCATAAAAAGTTAAAAGGAAGATTGTGCCATAGTAGGCCAGTAGCAACTGGGTCAGTTTTAATGTGTTACTATTTCCTTAGACTAAAAAAACTTCCATCAAACTGCAGTAACATTTTGTTAGGCAGTGGAAATTAACAGACCCAAATAATAGGTAAACTGATAAAAATAAAAATGTACTTTTTATACAATTCTCAAATGATCTTCTTCTTGCACCCTCAGTATCAAAACAACCTTTGAAAATATCTTGTGGGATGGGGATAATGTAAACGTACACAGAACCCAAGTATCATTTTTCATACCCCACAAAGGAAATCAAAAATGAGTTTTAAATCCCCCAGATTTTAAGAATTTAACCGGTATTCGTATGGAATTCCCTTCAGCTGAGTCTTCAATTCCTCTGCAGCATACAATATTTACAGTACACAACACTGGGATGTATGAAGTGCACAGGCAGTTAGCTTTGAAAACAAAGAGACAACTGGCAATGTTTCCTGAGAGTTCTGTCAAGAAACAAAAAAGATTTATATAGACGTATACTCACAACATACTGTGTTTACTCTGCCTAAGGCGAGGACAGCTATTGGCTTCTATGCTTGTTTTTTTGCAGGATAGTGCATGACTGGAATAATGTACCAGCAGATCTTCAGAAGGCTCCACGAGAAACAGCTCTTTACATAATGCTGGTAAAATTATCTGTAAAAAAGTTTAAATAAACTTGTTTACAGCTTCAGTATTGTATCGCAAATAAACAACACTCTTGTATTTTAACAAACTTTATGACTTCCATAAGTTTTTCTTTATGCAGCCATTTATCCTTTCTAAAGAGCATCAGACTGATAAATTTTACCCCCGGCACTTAGCAATTAGTACAATATCTTCACGTTTGAAGGGAATATCACAAAGGTTTTGTAGTTTGATTGTGGAAAATACTTCCGTTTAGAATCTAGCATCTGTCAGAATCTAGTATTGAGAAAATAACTCAATGTTTGATAGTGAAACTACAGTATGTAAGGTAACTTCTTAGATAACTAGGAACAGTTGTAAATTAAAGACTTAAGAGTTTAGCCGTCATTTGATGTCAATGCGATAGTGATTTTGTGCTGTTTTATGGTGTATTTCTTCCCATGCACCAAAGAAAACGATTTCTATTACCATCTCCGTGAAGAAGTTTCATTTCTGACTTCACCTGTTCCATTACACCAAACCTTTAATATGCAGTACAGGAGGGAGATAGCGAGAGGGGAGAAGAAAGAGGGAAAGAGTTTGTTGAGTTTGTTACTAAAGCAATCTGAACACAGATTTGGCTGGCAGATGGTTGGCAGCACAGTGTTTGTTAAACCAACTGGTAGGGTACATTCGGATGTCGGGGAGCAGCATGTAACACTGCTCCATTTAGAACGGCCACAGATGCTGCTGAGGCACTGAAGGGGGAGGGGGAGGGGGTGCCAGGCCTAGACAAGCTGGTCAGGAAATAACGAGAGCAGTCAGAGAGCGGACACACAGATAAGCTAATTAGTGGAGCAATACCCTCCAGTCAGTCAGTAGTTCAGCGCAAGACCCTCCAAATTGTCAGGTGAGGAATGATCACAGCTGTATCTTTGGTTTTCCATGACAGGGGCTTCACCATAAATTATTCTTCTCTTTCTGAAGATGTGACATATGTGGGCAGAAATGGACCCTCAATCCCATCCACTGACATCCCAGCTGTACACTGGCCTGGCAAAAGCAAAAGTGTCCCCAAGTCGGCAGCAGCCCCACACTCATTTTCTAAACCTCCTAGCCCTGCCGGGACCACAAGAAGTAATATCACAATTCATTGTTACCCAGCCCACACAACCACACCAAACTGACCTATTTTATTTTTTTCTGCTCAGGATCACAGGTACAGTCCTGTGACTTGGGAGAATTTGAGCAAAAGGGAAAATCAGGACAGGAAAATCAACTAGATCATTTTCTCTGCAGATTCTATGATGCCTCCATTTAGTTTTCACATTAATTTTAAAAACATGCTTTTAATTTATAAAGCTTAAAGAAAAGCATAATGTTGCCAATATGAATCTTTACAGGTCTATCATAATAAAATGGATGTACTTTCACAAGCTGCAACACAGTAATGAAGACAGAGACAGCTGCTATCATAGACCTTACATTGTGTTCCAAGTTAGCCTTTAATAAAAAACAAAACTGCTACACACTGTTCTATTTAAAAAAATACATTCATAAAAATAGCTATGTAGTGTAGACTGTAAAATGAAAGATTTTGGAGGTTGCAATCTGGAGGGAAGATTAAGACAATACAATAAATCTTTTTCATTTTATATTATATGACTTGGAGAAATAAGGGAGTACATTATGCACACTAATTATGTACAAGCAGATTAAGATACTGGCTCTGAGAGACATAAGAATTGCCTGAAACCATTCTCTCTTCCTGTATTGAGGCCTGGTTAGAGCCAGGCAGCTCTATCCTCCTAAATTCAATCCCACCATCTCAAACTGAAACTGTCTGACCTCTTCTTCCCTTCTGAGGACCTATCATCACCATTCCTCGACTCCACCAAGCTCTCTCTCACCTTCTTTGCCAAGAACCTCGGTGTCATTCTTGACTCCCCTCTCTTCTGTTCTCATCCTGCCTTGCTGAGCAGTAACCACAGGATGTGCCATTTCTTCACTAACTTATCTACACAATTTCTAGTTCAGGCTCTGGGGATCTCCTGTCTATACTATTGCAGCTCCTCCTGGCTGGCCTCCTGGCCAGCACTATCTGGCCTACCCAGCTCATTTAGAATTATGCCACTTGCCAGGTCTTTTCTCAGCCTTGTTTCTCTTGTGCCAAGCCATTATTCCGATCCATTCATTGGCTTGCTAAAGCTGCACAAATCCATTTCAAAACACTTGCGCTTTACTACTGCTGCCTTAACCACTGTCCCCCACACTTCCTACAGTCCCACATCTCTCCCTATATCCTCTCTTAACCTGTCCTCTGCCAGACTGTCTGTTGCCTCACCTCCAGGGCTCTGCAGTATTGGAATTAACTACCCATTAAAATCAAAATCATTTAAAATCAGTCCCTGACCACCTTCAGCACCTCCTCAAGACTAATCTGTTTAGACAGCACCTGTGATCTCTCACACCGTTGTAAACTTTCTGCCCCACCCAATCCAATGTCATTCCTTTTTCCTTTTTAATTTGATTCCTTGCTTACCTACAATTTGTTTACCACTTGAAAGACATTGTTTTCAGGTTGCTCTGTGTTGCAAAGGCATTGTATTTCCAACATGTACTGTTCCTCACTATGGTTTGTCATCTGTATTTGATTTATTTGTTTTGTGTATTTATGTCATGCAGTATTCCATATTTGGTAAGTCTGGATAAGGATACCTGCTAAGTAAATAATAATAGTGAGTACTGGGAACTGGGAACTGGGAACTTTCTGATAACAACCCTTAACCTCTGTAACATCTACTGTTCCATATTAATAGGATACATTCTGACAATGGATGATGTGTAAATCTGTTAAAGAATTTGAACACATAAAAGAATATCTGCAGGGTGATATGGACATTGGCTAAGACGTAATCGACTAAGAAGTGGGGAACATTTACCCACTTGGTACTGACATATGAATATATTAATGCTCAAGATAAATCAATTATATAGTTATTCTAGATTAAAATATGGTTACTAAACTAGTCAAGGTTGCAGTTCATAGTAAGGCAACAGCAAAAACTATAGAAGCAGCAAATGAAATTCAAAATGATGTAGATAAAATTCATGACTGGGGGTACAAAATAGTAAACATTGAGCCTGAAGAGGCTACTTATGAAAAGGACTTGTGTTGACACATCTTTACTTATTATCACCAATTTGTGGAAGCAATAAAAAGAGGCTTAATATATACAGTATTGACTATATACTATATACTGTATTCTAGGCTTTAAGTGTCTTCCACTAACAGGCCGAAGGAGATTAACCATTTAGGTTATCAGAGAACAGAGAAAAGTAAAAGTGAAGGTGATCTACAATTTTTTAATTCTAATGGGTATTGATAAAGGCAACACAGCAGACTTCTTCAGAATTAACAGTGAAATGTGAACCAGATGACAGAAGTGGAAACAATGTGGAAATGCTTATAAAAATGAGTACAGGGAGTATTTATTTACCCTAAGGGTTCTGGGAGTATTGAACAAGCTAACCAACTATGATTTTGGAGCCAAAACCCTGACTTCTTTCAAGAAACCACTAAATGAGATCCTTGGATCAGTTACTAACTACCAAACATGCAAACCAGCCTCCTCTCAATTGCAACTTTTGTTTTGTTCTCATGAGAAGTACCTCTGTATCTCTATACAAAATATGTTGTAACTGTCTGTTAGGAAGAAGCAGAGGTTAATTTCAGCCTTGAAATGCCCAGGTTCATAGCATTGAAGGACATGAACCTAAACAATTTAGCATACCACTATATATGCTATAAAATTTTATTGTTTATAATAACAAATAATCAGAAGGTCACAGTGGTTAGCATTGGTGCCTCACAATCTGCTTGGAGTTTCTACTGTACTGTATGTTCTCCCCAAGTACATGAAAGTTTCCTCCCACAGTCCAGAAACATACTGGTAGGTTAATTGGCTTATGGAGAACTGGCGTCACATCCAGGGTCTACGGCAAGCACGCGAGCAGGGATAGGCTCAGTGTCTGTGACCCTGAACTGAAAGAAATGGTTACAAAATGGACAGATGGATGGCTATTAAAAAATAATAATTCCTTACATTAACAGAATATTGGTTTTCAAGTTGCACTCTGCTGAAAATGACATAAAACACTTTTTCATTTGATTTAAAATCCATCATCAGAGATTTTGCCAAGTTGAGCTAGTTCTAGCACCTCATCAACAGAAACAGTTTTGTTGCACATAAGGGAAAATTTACGTTTTTTTTCCCATCAATGGGGAAATCAAAGTGGGTGATGGACTTAATATACCGTAACACATACTAACCAAAACAAGCAGGACTTCAAAAGGCTAAAACAGCAAAGTGAATTGTCAGAGTTCAGAGGTCAGGTAGAATGCTGCAGCCCACATACTGTACAGTATCTCTGCTCTGGCCTTTACTATGTCATTGACCAGAACTGGTCTATGAAAAAATCCAGATATGCCACACGATAAGATACTGTGATAAGATGTATTTATTGTATTTTCCATACAATAACCCCCTTGTGGCTTACTAAACACTTGAAATGTTGTGGTTTTACCATTTTAGTTTCCCATGGGGTCCTAAATCTGCTGTGAGCAGTGTCAAAACAACAGAATGGCTCTACATTGTACTGTATGTGTCAGAGAAAGTTGGTCTCAGCAAGAGGGTTGCAATAATTTGGGGTATAAAAATGCGTAATAGAAAATAAATCAAGCAACGTTGAAGACAGCTTACAGCAAACATCAGGAAGTATAAAAAATAATTTAAAGTACAAAAACTAAATAAGAAGATGAATCAGAGGAATTGTGACTATGGAATATAGACGAATTGGTTAGCTGCTTGCAAAAATAAGAGATTAAGTCACTGAATTAAACAAAGACCTGGCAACATCTGGCTTATCGCAGTGCATAAATGAAATGTACAAAGGAATCTTAACATAAAAGGCTTTTATGCACACAGGCTTCAATTTACACAAAGAAAATTGTTTGAGCGGCTCGCACAACCCAAGATTAAAAGAATGGGCTGTGAACTACTGGAGCAATTCCAAAAAATTTCTGAACCACTGTCATGTTTAACTTTTAGGTCATCTATTCTTTTTCTGTGTCTCAAATGTATGGCACTTCATATGCTCAGTGAACATAATTTTCTTTAATGAGGAATATGATTCTCCTTTTTCTTTTCACTAAAATGATTTTTTTATTTGAAATATTTTTAAACATACATAGTCTGAGGCCCGTGCTACGTATCAGATGTGATTACGAATAATATTTCATAACTTTCTCTAAACTAAAAGAACTAATATTTGTGTTACTGAATTTTGTTGGTTTACTAAGCAAGTCATTGACAAAACTGGCTGATTAGAAAAAAAAATAGACTGGTTTGATGAGAGTACAATCAAAAACAAAGTTCCTGACTTTCAGATCATTTATCTTATTGGCAGGTTTTTGTTCGTCCTATGAGTTAATGTGACCATTGTTTGCAACTATGGTCTCTTGTGCCCATTGTCCTACACATTTTCATTCATCCTTGGAATGTTGAATGTTGCATTCATGTTCCATTAATCTGTTAACTACCCAAAAAGGTATCTCAGGGTTAGAGTCATTTATCATATTATCTCAAAATAAGGGACTTTTCCCAGAGGGATAATGAGTAAACAGTAAACAGATTTAAAAAAAAAACATTTTCCACCTTACAGACTGTAGTCACTGTATACAGATTTGCCATAGTCAATATTTGCATTTTTGTAATAATTACATTATTACACCTTAAATGTGCTTTGCTGTACTGTGATTGTATTATATTTTGCTGCTTTTTAACTCAGTGTAATGTATGTTAATTTACACAGCACTCAAGATAATCAACTATAGTCTTCCATTAGACCAATTAAAAATATTAATATAAAAAATATAGAGTAAGAAACAGCTTCTAGTAACATTATCCTCCACTTAGTCAAATTGTTTCATTTTCTAGGTCATATCTCTTGAATTGTTATTTTAAAGAGTGAAGTGAAATTTTAACAGAAGACAACTGTTCAGCGTAGCCTGTGTGACAAAGCAGTAATGCCACGGCCAGTTACTACAACGAGGGTGGTGATGCTCAGAACCCAAGTGCAAGTGACCTGAGAGTGGCGGAACACTCATGGAGACCCGACTTGATTGCAGGCTAGGATGCTCCAGGAGAAAAGGGAAGTGAAAACAGAAAGGTTAATTACTGGCCGGCTGGGCTTAATCATCCCAGGCCAGAAAGTAATGGAAAGGGAAATGGAAAAAGCACGATAGAACTGCCCAGTAGAATCGGGAAGGCACCAGCTGGTCAGCAAGAAAAGATGTCAAGTGAAGTGAAACATGATCATCACTCCAGTGAATGAAAGGAATAAGGGAGATCACTAAAACAATATTTAAACTGTATAAAACAAGTCAGCACTTGTCACCAATATTAGGGTTGAAGACTGGTGAAGTTGCAGGTGTTACAATGTCTTAGAAAGACATAAGAATAGAAAAATAGTTCGAAGCAGATCAGGAGATAGAGGTAACGGTTATTGTGTCAAATTGTCAGAGAAAGTCATCATTTAATTCCCAACCCCTGGTCAAAGGGTATCTACCACAGTGTACTTAAACCAAAACCTAATACATAGTTCAAGATGTAGATCACCTGCAGATGAAGCAAGCAAGAGGTTAACAGTCAGTCTGGGCTATGCTGAGCAGGTCCTTACGTTACACATTACCCAAGACAAGATCTGTTACACCTGTTAATAATGTGCACTGTATGTGCTCTGTTAGCTGGCACAGGCAAGCTCCCACAAGAGACCATTAGCACATTATTGACCTCAGGAACACGTTGAGCAGGGGTGCTCATTTCATTTGCAATTTTGTTCAGACTCATCTTAGCCTAGATACATTTCATTTTCTAAACCCTTTTAAAAAAACAAAACAGCATCAGCCCATGACTGATCTTGAGATTGCAGACTATGGGCTAGGATTATTCAAAGAAAAAAGCATTGAACTAACAGTTTTGATAGAAAATTAATAAAATTAGAGCAGGAAGATAAAACAGAGTAAGGTTTAAGGCTAAGACCAGCTTAGACAACACTGGATTTATTTAAATGAGAAGAAAACTGCATGGTGGCACAGTGGTTAGCATGGTGATCCTAAAGTGCTATTTGTGTGGAGGTCGTATGTTCTCCCCATGTTCATGTGGGTTTCCTCCAGATTCTCCTGTTTCCTCCCACAGTCTAAAAACATATTGATATTCTGGGAAAATTCTGTAAAAATTGGCCCCGGTGCAAGTTTGTGTGTGTCTGCCCTGCAATGGACACTGTCTTGCGCCCATTGCTTGCTGGGATAGGCTTCAGCTCCCCCGCAACCCTCAATTGGAAGAAGTGGTTAGAAAATGGATGGATGTTATGGTAATTAGTGGATTTTCACAGGGATCTGTACTAGGACCACTACTGTTCTTCATTTATACTTATCATCTCAATTCTGGAACAGTGATTAAAATAATCAAGTTTGCAGATTACACCAAATTTTGACAATTAGTAACACTGTAGAAGCAGCAAATAAGTTTTACATAAAGACTGAGCAACCACCTGGCTGATGATGTTAAATGTAGGCAATTGAAAGGTAATGCATGCTTGTAAAACCAAGCTACTGTATGAATACAAAGTGGGAAATAGCCAGGCTATGAAAAAGACTTAGATGTCTACATCTTCCAGTCAATGTGAGAAGGCAATACAAAAAGGCAAACAAAACATTAGTCAAGACAGAGGTGTACAAATCTACAAGGAAGAATGGGCAAAAATCCCCAATGTGAAAGATGTGAAAAGGTGATGCTCGAAAACATAAGCTAACTCAAAACTATAACTGTTGCAAAAAGTGCTTCTACCCCAGTTTCTTCACTTCGGTAAACAAAATCTTCTTGTTTTATTTTCCATTATTTTTTGTTACACAACAAAAATAGTTTTACCCCTTTAAATTGGTTTGTATGTTGTGAAAATCATGTCAGTGCATTATAAATTCTGGTCATTAACACAATAATTGCAATTGTTCAGGGAGGGTTACAAGTCAGTGAGATGCAGTTGACTTTTTGAAGTCACTATGGGTGGATATAAAGGTGGAAAATTAATTTTGATGTGCTAATTTAATAAAAGAAAAGATTTATGAATTTTCAGTTGTTCATTCAATAAAAACTTTAATCTAAGGTAATTTAACAAGCCCAGACCTCCATGAAGAAGTGTTATAATAGGAGTAGGTTCAATACAGAGGGTAGGAATAAATATTTCTTTGTGAGCTATGCCAACCCTTCAGGTGGAATTAATAACATGCCCATTTAATTCTCTGTTGGAAATATGTATATGAAAATTGACTTGAAAAAACTTGAGTTGGTCATAGTATTCTTTTATACCTGTTTGCTGCTGTGCACCTTTTTTCAATAAACAATTTTCGTTACAAAATTAATATTCTAAATATAACAAATTTCCTTATGAAATGACTTACAATATATGGAAATTAAGGCTTTCCTTCCTCACTGTGGTGAACTGAAGTAAAAAAACTAAAAGAGTATGTCTCACAATTATGAAACAGCTATCTTCCTATCTAACAATTACTATGTACTATAATAAGAAGAATGTATAAAAGGGTTCCAAACCTAAATCATGGACATTCCTTAGTTCGTAATTGTGGAAAACTAGAATGACTAAACTTAAATATAGCCTACAAAGAAAATTCAAAAGATTTTCAATCCTTCAAATATTAGCAATAAACTTAATTGGTTTGCCAAACCAAATGTTTTTTTTGTCAGACATCTGTACCGAGTGTACAGCACATACGTAACCCTCAAGGGCACAACCAGTCTGCTCGAACATCTTAATTGAGATAATAATATACGTGGATATACCTCACATCCTATTATTCCAACTCCAGACAGAAAAAGAGCAGCTCATTTTTTGTGACAGAAGATGTGTTTGCTGTTATCTCTCCTCACACAAGAATGGAGTACAGTGGCCTCTTGTGGTACGTCTGTTGAAATTTGCCATCACTTACAGATGAGGCTCAACTCAGTCCAAGACTGAGGCAGTGTTTTCTTTCTCATGTTCAAGTTGGGGTTTGAATTGAAGTCAAAATAATTTAAAAAAAAAACCCAGTTTAAAGGTGGTTTTTGACATAGATCAGGGGGTTGATATAGATTGGGTTGATTTTAAAGGTCATTATGTTTATACTTACAAATAAAAAAATCACGTTATTTAGGGGATATTAATTCAGGTTTATGTCACTAGGACAGAGAATCCTAGAAATAGTATATATCTCAACTACAATAAGCATTATTTCTTTTAATCAATTTTTGCTGCTGGCAAAAAAAAAGAAAACCAAAGTGAAGAGAATGAATAAATTCACAAAAACTTCAGATGCACAAACACTGCAAGCTGCAGAGCACCATACAGCAAAGTTTTTCCCAGAATGAGAGGGAAAACCACTTCACTTATATTGTCTCCAAAGGACATTAGCTGCAGTTTAGTCACTTTAGAAATTGTTTTTGGTCCATGTCCAAGTGTGATGACACAATCAAATAAACCAAATTCATGTTATCACATAAGCAACACAAAGGTCAGTAATGTGTGTTAAGGTCATTGTGTGAAGCTTGTTCACTCCACAGCTTGTACATTTTCAGTTTTTAAATACAGTAAATAGAATACAGTGAAAGGCATCTGGACTAACACGCTACAAAGCTGATGGTCTCTTTAAACCCAAACTTGAATCTTTAAACCTGAATGAGTAAACCAGGAGGAGATTTCATTAGCTAACAACAGTAATAAAAAAAACAGGCAGAAAAACAATATGGAGCTATTCTTGGGTTGAAATAAAAACTTGTTTCACAAACCCACATACTAAATACCCTGCTTTTAAAAGAAAAGGACTGTTTTACAGTGTATTGTCATTTAATACTTACAATGAGATTTCTCTTTTATTTCAAAGACTTCCCCGCACCGAACTGCATTCCAATCTTAACATTTTCAAGTTTATATGGATCACTGAGAGGCTTTCTTAGGGTTTTTCCTTGTCATTGAGAATCATCTTGTCTGCAAAATCAAATCAGTATGAAGCAGTCTTTGCCTCACGAACCCACAAAAGTATTTTTATAATCTTTACATCATCATTACTAAATGTTCATAGGGCCATTGATAGATTAGCAGAAAGAGACAATATAAACCTTAATCCCGTCATTCAATTTCAAATTTTATCCTAGCAGAGTAGGCAGTAACTGCTTTACATTTATATAATTCAAAGAGCCACTATTTCATTGTAACCTGGAATAGCTAATGAAGGCAGCAGCTGAAATGTGTTTTAATATTTAGTCATTTTAACGGCCAATCCATTAAGGACCTGCTGGACAATAACCACGGAAGGTCGTGAGCTTAACAAATAAAGCTGCTCTTAAAAATTGTTAAAAGTACAGTGCGAGGCCAGCTCGTGTACAGGGGTGTGCTCTTTGCGTGTACTCTATAACTTGCCGTGGCTGCTTGGCAGAGCCATATCCTGTGGTGCCTCTTGCTTGTACCCTCGTGATGTTTCTTTTTATATTTCAACCATAATCATTTTTTTTTAAATCAGAGCACTGAAGCCTAGAATTTCTGCTAGCAGCAGATAGCCTAGGAACAAAAGCTGTAATGACATTGACCTTTCAGTTTCTGTTGGCTCCCCGTACTTACAACCGACTGCTCTCTACCCCTTACACCCCCCTTCTTCTCAATAATGGACGCAGCTGCCAGCCTCCACAGCCTTTATTAACCCTTGCCTTCTGACATCCTTTTCATTAAAGCAAGGGTCAACAACTGATTAAAACGGCAGCACGGCGGCACTCTACAAATGACCTCCAACCCTGGTAGCCTTTTAATTCAGGCTCTCATCCAATCAGAAGATGACAGCCTAGCCTGTTGCCATGGCGACAGGGCCTAGTGCTCTGCAGTGGTGCTGAGCAGATGTCTTCTTGGGAGAAATGGATGGGAGGGGAGAAAGCAGACAATGGAAAAGAGACAAAAAAAGCATGTTGCCATTTATTACCAGTAGAGGGAGACCTGTAACAGCTTCAGCACGCTGTAAATGACTGAGCATTTACGGCATTCGCCATTACTGTGTTAAAGTGGTTGCTAAATACAGCAATTGTATATAGCATTCTTATATTTCCATGAAATTCAAACAGCAGCTTTCAAGCTTTTCTCATCCAGAGTTTAATAAATAAAAGTTATTAGACTTTGTCAGTCAGCTTTCAGTGATAAGCTGCATTTACTGCTGTCCCAAACCGCATACACAAATGTGGCTCTAAGGCCTGAGATATGATCATTATGCCAGACTGGACGTAATGACGAAGAAGGCAGAAATAGATCTTATTTCAATCAGGAATTTTTACAAGCTTGATATCTGCAAAAATTGTCAAAGTATTTTTACTTGATTTTCCAATTCAAGTGTATTTTTAACAATGGATAAACAATATGGTGTTTTCATTGCTATTCACTAATTTAATCTCTCATCAACCACAGCTGATAAAAACACAGATGGAAAACACTATTGGCATTGTTCACCCTGTGGATTCAGATTTGGCTTTGGACTCCTTCAAGCATCTGTTTATTCATGTATGGCATAATGTACTGTATATACCATGTTTTTTTTCTTTTTCTGAGCAATTTACAACTTGCAATTTCAACTTCACACCACATAAATGGCAAAATGTTATGAAACCTGTGGGCATGCACATACTGATGTCAAAACCAGAACTGAATCTCTTTGTATCCAGGAAAGTTGATCAATTGGTGCCGCTGAGTTATTGATCACTGGACAAATGAGTTTAAGCCAGGTGACTTCCATCAGAATCAGCAGTGGTTACTGTACTGTGAGGAAAAAAATAAACCTAGCTTTTCTCTCTTGTTCCTGGGTGAGTTCATGAGCCTCTCGACAAGACTTTTTTGGTCTGATACTAATCAGGGTCGATTAAAAATTCTGTTTAGATTTTTTATAGCAAATACAGATGTAGTGCAAAATTGCTACATTAGCTCTCAGTAGTACTGAGATTGCTCTTACCATGCTCAGTCATGTACCACTAAAAAAACTAATAATAATTCACAGAGGAGAGTTGCCTGCAGTCCTCTCCTAAGTTTGACTCTAGTTTACAGGACACAAAATAAATAGGCCGCACAGCGACAACAAAAATCAGTTCACAAGAAACTGATTCACATAGAGATTTGTGCTAATCTACTTGTGTGCTTCATAACATCTGAGTCAGTCAGTTTCATCTAATTCCCTTCAACTTTAACTTTGTTTAAAACCTTTGAACAGTTAGCTTTGTTTAATAGAATAAACCCTTACAAGCTAAAACAGTTCATGTAGTACATATTTATGGAGGTAAAAACAGAGAGGAACTTGCTGCGGTGCTGTGTATATCTTTAACAAACAGACATGACACCACCACTTTATACAGAGACTCACAAGGACACATAATAACAAATGAGAGCTGGAGGCCGCAGGACTATATCCAGCCTGGGGCTGGGAAAGAAGAGACCTAAAGCCGGTTAATTAATTTTTAAAACTTTTACAGTTATTTCTGTCATTGGGAAGGAATGTGAGCACTGCAGATGGATTTGACCTTAGAGGAGCTCTGCAGTGCATTCTCCTTGCTGGACTGCTGCGATGTTGTAAAGAAAGTCAAACTGAAGGACTTTTGAAGAGCAGTGCTTTTCGAATAAACCAGTTTGCTAACAAAGGCTGCCTCAGTATTCTCCACGGTTACTATGATTGCAAAGACCTTTTCTAATCCACAGGATGAAAACAGGTGCTTTTTCTTGTCTGATCCCGTGTCTGATGCTGTTAGATTTATGGTGGTGACTATTAAAAGCGGAACACAAAATGAAAATCAAAGGCAGGCTGTGCAAGCTGTCTCAGCAATGGAGAAGCCATCATATTGCTGATCCAAAAGAACAATGAAATTCACATGAGTGAAGCATGTTGCATGTGTTAGTTTTGCACAGCATTACAGTATGGGCTGGCCTTTATATGTACTGTGCTTATTGGCATTAAAAATGTAACAAATTATTATTGAAAACAATAACATTTGTTGCATTTTTAATGCTTTCCACTACATAAATACACACGTATATGCTCTTGTGCACAAATATGTCAAGGTTCCCTCTGTGAAAGGAAAAATAAAAATGATCATGTGAAAGAGTAATAAAAATGAGCCACAGACGTGAAAAGGACTGAACTGTTTCTTTTCCTGTCTATTTCACATTATGTAATATCACAACACTTTCTCTGATCTTCGTAGTGCTTACAATCTTTTAAAAATCGGGATTATTCAATTAAACGGGACACATGACTCACTATAACATTAGCCTTACTGTTTGTCTGCAATGCGTCTATGCAGAGAGAACGTATTCATTGCGGCCTCTGCTGGAAAGAGGTGGTAGTACACCCCAGTTCTGCATTAAGGGTGGGTTTCAGCCTCTGTGATAGGAAAAATCGCTGAGCTGAGGTGGAGATGGTCTGAGACCAGATCCATGGTTTTCACATTGTAAAACACAAATCAATAATTCAGGAACCTCAAACATCATTAGTCTATTTTATATACAAGATCATCATAGAGCTAAAACATTTTTTCACAAATGTGTGAAATTTATGTTTTATTAATTTCATGGATTGCTTTCACTGAATTTCAGTCTTTGTAAATGTCTTTAAAGTAGTGCATGTAAAATTTTATATAAACATCACTACATTACAGTATGAAATAATTTACACTGAAAGGACTTGTGTGAGCATATAATCACATAGGAATAAAAATAAGTTATTTTTTATTGAAAATAAGTGAAAATAAGTTATTTTTTAAACAAGGATTTAATCTTCATACATCCAGTTAAGACAACACAATCAATTATTTTACATATTTAAACAGACTTTTGCACATACTTAAACTTACTTCTGGATGATGACTGTTAGCTTTTAATGCTGTAATCGTCCAGTTTTTGAAAATGTAAAACTGTGACTTTCTTGCCATTGTCAACTGCAATGTTTGTTCCACAATTAACTGCCTCTGGACTTTATGTCCAACAAAACAACTGGGTATAACACAGGTTCTGCTAATTCTGAGGCTCAATTTCCTCCACACATACACAAAGACATAAAAACCTTACTGCTTTCAGTGTGTACCACCCTGTGTTTCCTGTTTGCACTACTGAGGAAATGCTACCTCCATTTCGATTCACCAAGGGAATCCACATTTGCCTGCAATCCTTGTCAATTAAAGAGAAGCATATGCATTATGTAGATGGTGCAGATTTGATGCATGCTCACTATGTGATGATTAGCATTGAGCTTTGACTGGAACAAGAAGAAAAAATGTTTATCTACTACTTGTCTATATTATGGAACTTTACATCTGCTTCCAAGCTTGTGGTGAAGCATCAATTATTAACCTGTTTACTTCCTTTGTTTTTTGCAGTGAGTAACTACCCTGCTCCAAATTTTTCATAAGCCATTTCATACATAAAGAAGGAAACTGCCTTACTTACACTGAATCTTTTACATAAACTTTCCATCAGTCTGTACATTAACAGCAGAATAAGGCTGAAAAAAAGGACTTAGGACTTAGGTCTCTACATTGGCCTCTGAGTTAAAATTGATTAATTCACAACAGCAGTAAAGTTGAAAGGCTTTGAGAAACCTTTCATGCCTATTTTGTTTTTAGGATTTACTGAAAAAAGTTCTCTGACATGCTATTGGTTGACCACTTACTTCTCAATTCTCTGGTTGTCATGCTGGATGGATGGTTGTGTCACTACAAACGTGCTGTGTTAGAGAAGAGAAGACTGACCAGGTTGTGTCTTTGTTGGGGGTGTCAAACTGTGCGACATTCAGAGGAGAATGACAGAATAATTTGGTAGAAACTGCTCGGTGATGGAAAATGAATAGTCTGAACAGCTGGACAGACCAGTGACTGCTGCCATAAAGGACAATGCAGTGAAGATGGAGAGACTGATATACTGTTTTAAGAGTGGCACAACAGACAACAAAGCTGTCATTGTAAGTGTATCATGGTATAGCACACACTCTAATCCAATATAGTCATGGTTTCAACAAAGTATGTACTAGGTGAGTGCCTCTACAGTACTATGAAGCAACTGATTCATTTACATTAATTTCATTGTGTTTTACAGTATGTTGCTTTGCTTTTTATAGTGGCATACTACAGTAAAGTGCATATTAACAGTTTTTGAAAAAAAGTACTCAAATTCCTCAAATTCCAAACTTTCAAACAATGATCTTTGAGAAATCTTTACAGAAACCGCCTTGGAAGAGTTTCTCCTTCATGTTTCTAGATTAATCTTGTACTGTACACCTTTTAGTGAAAACCACTGGAACATACTATCTAGAATCAAAATCCATTTACTGATAATTACATTGTGCAGCAAATCATTTCAGAACAAATATCAAAAAGAAACCCTGCAGCTCAAGTAAAAAACTCTGCAGCACAATCAATACTGTATGATTGGAGTATATGTCTCTGCTTTTTCTGTTTTGTTGAAAATTGAAATTGCTTGATCTTGAGTGTGAGGGCCATTAATCTATCAATATTCGTAACTCTTACCTATAGATCTGAATGAAAACCCTAAATATTTCAGTAAACAGGTGAAACTAAACATAAAGGGAATTTGTGAATTCTTGTTGCAATAACAATCCAATGATTGTGTTTTACTGTAGCCTTTAATTTAACCAACTCATTTCTATGATTTTAGCTACTACAGTACTGTATGACCACAGTAGTCATAGTCCTGCAGTTTGTAAACAATTTGCATTAAACTATTTTACACATCACTTGAGGTTAATCCCACACATCCACATCCATATCTTGATATATTTGAGAAGGTATAGATATCAGGCTAACTTTAACATGAAGTAGTTCAGGTGGGGAGCTGCGTCAGTATGCATAGGCTGCAAAGGAACAAGAAATAGGTTTATTCCATGCTGAAAACAGAAGAAAGGAAACACAACGTTTTGGCCGTGCTCACACCTGAAGAAGTGAAATGTTGTGTTTTCTTTCTTCTCGTTTCAGCATGGAATAAACCTATTACTTGTAACTTTAACATGTCCAGGATACTACAAAATACAGCCTTAATGCTAAGTTTAGTCTATTGAGAGTAAATGCCCCCAAGAGAGTGTATTTGTTTAACCTGAATAGTGCTTAATATTGGTCAAGTGCTAAGGCCAAGTGTGACTGTTTTATTGCAAGCTATAGGGTAAGACTTTCCAGTCTTGGATTACATGATCCCAGTGTGTGGTTGGTGTTTGTTCCTGCTGAGCTCTTGATTTCGTAATTTGACTAATAATAATTTACCATTTATATTTTGTAGAATTTATTTTACATGGAAAAATTAAAAAGTATGTTGAAAGCTTCTCCTTTGTAGGAGCAGAATACCACTGAAATGGTCCATCAGACAAATGGTTCAATTAAGAGGTCAGTAAAACATCTTGGATTCAAAACTACCAACAAGACCAGGACTACTGTATGAAGGCTGGGCTAAGTGAGAAAAAGTGAGCTTTTGTATCACAGAGGCAATCAGCCTGTATGTTTAAATAGTATTTAACTATTTAAACATACAAAAAGATACAAGATACAAGTTTCAATGCTTTGTCCATTCAGTCTGCAAGAGTCAGAATTTCCTTTGGACATATACAGTACATGGAAAAGAGATGCATAATTCCAGATTTAGAAATAGACAGTTAACATAAAAACAAAAGTGAAAATTACCTTTTGGTATTCCTCTTTAGACCTGATAGCTGCATCTGTCTGCTCCTGAGAGGAAGTGTAGATAGCAGATCGATATTGTGTTCCTATATCATTGCCCTGCCGCATTCCTATACAAGACGAGAATTCAGTGCTGAATTATATTACGGCACTTGTGGTTGTAAGAAAAAAAATGTATAATAAATTAGGACAAATCAAAACTCCAGATAAATCCAGTAATCTCAGTCACATATTGGTTTTAGCTATGTAAATAAGACACATTAATTGAATTCATTTGTTTCAAAGAATATTTGATGATGTATATTTAGGAAATTCTATAATTCAGTCATCAGGAAAATAGGGAGAATGGAAAAGCTGCTTTACAGAATAGTTGTGACCTGTGCTTGTACCAACTAAAAATAAAAATAAGTTTATATTCAAATAGATTTGAAACAGAGCAGTCAGTTCTCAATTTGTAAGAACTTAAATACATCTTACAATAGCACCTGTTATCATGTCACCTTCTGGCTCTTACCCCTCCTTCCACTGAAACTAATCTTGTGAGCCACATAAATCTTTTTTTTTTAAACACCGCTTTAGAAATGTCTACCTTTTTCCGAGGGAGAACTACAGTAATTCACAGTCGATCAAATATAAAGTTACCTGAAAACTAAAAAAAAAAACTCTATATAATTATAATCAAAGAACAGTTCCCTTGATCAAAAAGTGCTCACGGCTAATTATTTCACTGCTCTGAGCTTAATCTTCTTTGATGATAAAATCCTGATAGAAAATGATTATTGACCTTAACAAGAGACAGGATGTATGCAGACAAGCACTTGCCTGGGGAGAAAGATAACAAGCCCCCTGCTTTACTTTTTTACCTTTGAAATATCAAACCTTACAAATGGCATCTAACAATCTTGAAGGAAAGAACAATTCTCCACTATGCAAGCCTAGCAGGTGAAGGACAATTGATGAATAAATTAACAAAGAAGTCGCACAGTGAGGGACTATTGAATGACCTATTGGCTGGATAATAGTGAGATGACCTAGAAATACATGATAATGCCCCAATTTAGTTATTAAGTTATTATCCACAAAGATATTTACATACTGAATGGCATCCTAGATCTGCAACTACTGTATTGTGAAGAAATGTGCAGGTTTGTAGTGTCACAGCTCTTTTTTTCCTCTTTTAAAAGTGACATTGTAATATTGCATTTGGTACAATACGATTCAAAACAAGGGCATTGGTAATGCATATAAATCAAAGATCTTCCTCGTTTTTAGCAAATATTGTGAAATATGGTAATACAGTACTACTTCTCTTCCTATTCATTTCAATCTACATAATCTCCTCCAGCAAAGTGTTGAAATGCATTTAAGAAGACTAACTGCACTAGATAACACAAGTAGCCCTTTTCATGTGTGATAACTGAGATGAAACCAATAAGATCATAGAAGATTTTCTTACGATATTGGAAATTCTATGTTTTTATGTATGTTCACAACACAAGCCGTCTTTTATCAATCCGAGTGCCTCCAAATCAAGAGATTTAATAAGGACAGGTCAGCCTGTGTATTTTTAATCAAATCCGTTGACAACCTTTGCTGTATTCGGATATGTGAGTTGAATACCAAAAGGCACAGATTAGGAGTTCAGGAAGATATTCTTGGTGAATTTCTGTGCCCCAGATCTCAAGGCATTTGGAAAGGGAGAAAAAAAATCAATGAAAGCAAATCATGTTTTATACCTCTGTTTGGGATTTTGCTATTATGCCCTTCTCTTTCTGATTCTGAATATAACTGTATTAAACTGCCAACAAAACCCCTAATTACTACAAGTAAAAAATGGCAGCTCTTTTTTTCTGTTTCAAATCAAGTAAAACAAATTACTGGGGTGATGAACAAGATAACACAGAATTAAAAAAAAACCTAACAGTTGAGTCACAGACTCTCTCTTTATCCCTCTGTTTGTAACCCTGATACACACACGGACATTCAATCAAAATTCCTCTCATTCCTCAAGACTGCATATAATTTGTACCTTGTGTGGGATCATGGCTCTCCCAAAACACCTTCAGTAGCTTTTCATAGCTGATTTTTCCAGGCTGGTACACAACTCGAACAACCTCTGCATGTCCAGTTTTACCTGAGGAATACAGGTAAGGTTCAGGTTAGGTCTATGGCTAGGAATACTAATAAATCAACAGTTAAGGTTTGGTATAGGGTTAGTCTCAGGTCTGGTGAGGTTAAATATAGGGAGGCTTACAGTTACGGGTAAGATCCAGTTCAGTACTAGCACTAGGGTGAGTTTTAGAATACAGGTAGGACTGTGATAAAGAAAGAGAAAGAGGTATAGAAAGTCTGAGTTTAAAATTAGTTTGAGTAGGGTTATAGATAGATTTTTAAAGATGAGGTAGAGTTAATTTAGGATCACAGTATTTAGTATGATTTTGGTATATAATTAGTAGTTAGTTTAGGATTTGGGTTACATTAAGGGATAGGATTAGTTTATTACTTGCAGCCTTAGGATAGGGTTAGAGTTAAGGTTGAGGGTAGAAGAGAAGTTGAGATGGTAGATGGAGGATTATGAGTACTGTAAGGTTATACTGCCTTCTTGTTTTGAAATGAACTTCCCCCATAGTATCAATGACGAAACATGCATGATACTGTACAATAGGCTGTAAAGTATAGAAATAAAGTTGTTAAACACTAATCTATGAAAATATAATGGACAACATTTAATATTTCCCCTATACAAAATATGTACACAAATCGTGTGTGTTCTTTGATTTTTAAAAATAAATACATTTTCTTTTACCCGCACTTTCTTACATGTACATAAAACATTTCTTGTAACCATCTACCCATTTTCTAACCGCTTCATCCAGAGCCAGAGCCTATCCTGGCAAGCAGAAAGGCAGGGAAAGGTAATACCTTGGAGGGGATGCCAGTCCATCACAAGGCAGATACAGATACACACAGTCACACTGGGGCCTTTGGATGTAGTCGTTGGACTGTGGGAGGGAACTGGAGCACCCGGAGGAAACCCACATGAACATGGAGAGAACATGCAAACTCCAAAGGTCTAGAACATCCAAAGCACCCCAGGTCTAGAATCAAGGGGCACTGTGCTTTGAGGCAGCAATGGTAACCAGTGTTGCACCAGCATGCCCATAGCTTCTTCTATACAGACAATTCTGATTTTTTAAGAAAGCAATGGGGAGGGTTTAGTCTAGGCGTAACAAATACTAAACAGATTATATGAGCAAGCCTTTAAAATAAAAGACCTGCACAATTTAAATAGTGTAAAACACACTTTGGCACGCAGCAAAACACAGTGTGGGTGGCATGTGAGGGGGTATGTTGTCATGGACAAGATTTCAAAATGCATTTTCCTCCACCATCCATTTGTGTTTAATCTGAAGAGAACTGCTTTGGGAAAGAAAATGTCACCAAATTCTCTTATAGGTACAATGAGTAAAGCAGTCAAAATAAAATATTACATGACACACCATTCATTGCCTTATATTGTCATGATTATTGTCACACTAAAAATAATAGACACAACTATTACTTTGGTAACTTGGTTGTAAGGAATAACATGAAACCTACTCACACACATCAATAACTTATTCATTCACACCTAAAAAAACTTTCGGGAAATCTGTATTAAATGAGTCCACACATTTTCCTACTTTCACTTTGAAAGGCTCACTTCCAAAATGTCCACTTCTGAGCTTGCTGTATTTCAGTCCTTCTTGTGCTGTTATGGATAAAGATGTTCTTTGGCTTAATTAACTCAAATCCTTTGAGTATTAAACATTTGATAACAATTTAAATGTATTACTACATTAAAGCAAGGGAAGTCAGTGTAAGTCAGTAAAACAATAAATTTCATTAAGCCATCAATTTTATGAAGTTAATTTCTATGGTAATTTTGTTCCAGTGAAGGGAAGGGGTTAAATTTATGACACTTGAGATCAATATTGGTAAACTATAATGGAATAAGACAAGCTGAGTAAAATCATACACTGCTTTCCTGTGTTCTCTCTTCTGACCTTATTCCACTTCTCCAATATCTACTGACTTCACAGATTTACTTTCTACTATTCTACTTTACTGTTCTACTATTTCTATTATTTATTTTCAGAATATTGAGGAAAAAAAACCTCCTAATAATTGTGTTTGAGCAATCGATTAACATGTTATTAATGATATCATAAACAGTTATAAAAATATTGTTATTGACCCTGAGGGAGGGGGTAAGGTTCAGCCTATGGTTAGGACTAGGAAAGAGAACATTGAAAATGAAATAACGTGCAGTTATTGTTTCATAAAGTCCAGTTTTGTAAACTTTTTCAAATACAGTCTTATACTTAAGAGCCTTAATCAAATCTAGGTCTAGAATGTAAGACATGGTGATATTGTATCTACTGGCATAATGCTTCTAACATCCAAGCATATCTGTTGGTCAGGAAAACACACCACTAAAAATACTACCATTTAGCCATCAAGTTACATACATATAATTACTAATACTACATGCTGTATTTTAAAGTTTTTAATTTCTCTATTTTAGAAGTATTGTACATGCCTTGATGTAGAGAATTTAATTTACATCTGAGCTTTTTAAACATGAAACATGAAGTTTATACCCTGGGTACCCCTCACACTACTTTTACAAAAACAGTAATAAAATGTTGGATCTATCTAGCACTCTTCACACAGAAAATTCCCTAAAAAGTGCTTTATAGGCAGACCTCAACAGCGCCCTGAACTGAAGATGAGGCAGCAGAAATTGGCTTTATTTTTGTTTAACCTTTGCTGAATGTATTTATCCTCTAGAGCTTCACAGGTATCTGAAGAAAGTTTCCCAGTATAAGAAAAGAAAACCAAGAGTTTATGCCAATCTCATAAAAACATTTGATGCACTTTTAAAACGGCTTAAATGACAAGGTTTGAGACATCTGTTATTTTTAATCTGGGGATACAACGGCTCCAGTGACAGACACACTGCTCCCCCAATTGGCAAAAACTCTCCTGTCAGCCACTGTGGACATTACAACATAAGAAATGGCTCAGCAAGCAGGCATGTACCTGTATAAGGACCATATCTATATGATTCAATCATTCTTTAAAGCAGGTGAAGAAATACTAGGAAGCTATTAAACCATTTGATGATTCCAGGTGGGTATTATAAGTACAAGGTACATACTGAAGTCTAAAGGGGATAAAATGCAGATATTTATAAAAATGTGAATAAGGCCCAAAGGCAGAAAACCTCAAATGCATTCCCAATGAGATCCATCTGCCATTAACATTTATCATTACTCTGCCACAAGGAAAGCTACATCACCTGTGTACACTGGCAGATCTATAGTGCTTATATTAAAAAAGTAATAAAGAGTAACCTATGGGTCAGTTTCATTGCTACCTACAGGAACATGATACCTTCAACAGCCCTCTTGTACAGAATGGGCAAATTAAAATTATGACAACAAGACAATAAAAACAAAAAGAGATGAGAGGATTTAAAACATGTTGGGGTCCTAGCCATACAATACTGATATTTGGCATATACAGAGCAATTTCTTTTAACAGATATTTGTAATAAGAAAATAACATTTTTTTAATGTAAAATGCATTTTTTTATTATATGTAGGAATGTGGCTATGCATAACCATTAGGAGCCAAAGTGAAGACAGTTGTAACAGTATCTGCCAGCTTTCCATTAAGCATGCTGATAAAAAAAAAGAAAAAAAAAGAAAACAATGAGCAATTTGATCTAAAGATTCATTTTCTCATAAACATAGCAATGAAAAGACTCAATTTGAAGGTATGCATATAAATTATTGCCCATGAAAATGTGTTCCCATGATTCATAAACTATGGGCAGTTATGCACTTAATACTTCAGAAGGTGGTAGAGTTTGCAGGTATGAAACAGCCTAAAGTGAGTTTATCCATGGGAGTTCATATAGTTCTGTATCGTTGTAATGTGATTGCTCTCTTTCTTGAATCATGTTTGCATTGTTGCCAATTTTACTGCCTTACCTTACAGTACATAACCCCTTAACCGAACTTAATGCTCTGCAAAATGAAAAGAGACAATTTGTTAAAGAGTCCTAAAACCAGGAACCATAGTAGACATATTATTGCAAAGTATACTGTAGCTTAACAAACAGCATGTTTGATCATGTAAGCATGATCAAAATGTGAGGAAACCAGCTCTTCTTTTTTATCACTTTAAGACTTATTTCAGACTGATCACAAGTAGAAGTACTCAAATTGTCTGACATCACTAAAAAACGATGCAGTGAAAAAAGCAATAAAAATCAGTAGCCAGTGGAACTCCTTCAGTATTGCACCAAGCCAAAGGACTTACTTGTTTATAGACCTTTAACATTTGCCAATATTTCAAATGCTGTTGCAGGTCCAGTTCAAAATAATTTAACATGAGAACCGATTCTGTTTTTTTTTCTTCAGAAAATAAGGGATGAGGCAACTAGAAATCACATTAAGTTGTGATTGGTGTGAGAGTGATTCAGTGTCTAAATTGGAAGCACCACATTATTTATTTATTCCTTTTTTGTACTCTGCCAGTGCTCCATAGACATTCCAGCAGCCATTAATCCCTTGTTTACATCGGCTCTATTTCCAATCTACACAGCACAGACACTCTCCAAGGATTAGCAAGTCTAACTGCAGTGGTGAATCAGGTCTTCCCTTTGATTTTTAAGAAGGAGCATCTGCACAGGACAAGAAATAGTACACAGCAATTTCAATATTAGGACAAAGCGGCTTCTTCATCAAGGGTGGACACAGAGATAGGAAGTGTTTTGAGAATGTCGCAATTGATGAGTAAAGCTTCCTGCAGCTCCTATCCCTTCTCATATAGATACTTCTATTGAAGTATATTTCTATTGAAGAATATTTCTTCAATCAAAACTAAATGCATGTTATAACTGCATCTAATGCAGGAACAGTGTTAGAATTTAAACCTATTGGCAGTGTTCAGGTTTTGCGTTTAAAACCTATTTAGACAGTTTGGTTTGGCAGACTGAATTGGTAAGCCAAACATTGCAGAGTTAAAGAAAAGCCTTTCTAAACACAGAACATCAGCAACCACTAATTAGTCATCTATTTAGAAAGCAACAGTGAAAGTCAAATACTAATTTTATTCATTTATTTCCATAATGTGACTCAAATGAATATTTTAACTGTCTTTAAACAATACTCAAAGGCTGACAGGAAGCCTGATCCCAGGCAAGTATATGGTTGTTAAAATACTCTCAAGAGAGCACAAGCTTGTCCAAACATTTTTAGAATTTGTGGCTGTGAAAACAGTGAGTCAGGAACCTCTGCAGAGTCAGATATTAATTTGTTATTTGTGCATCTGACTCATTCAAGGCTAGGCGTTACTGTATACAAAAAAAGCATATTGAGAGTTACAAAAAGTAATCCAACAAACAAACAGTACTGTATGTTCAGGCATTTTGACGCACACACTCCAACTTAATGGTTATTATTCTGAGCCTGATTAGAGGTGGGAAGCACTTCAGTATAAAGACAAAGGTGACAAAAAACAAACCTACTGCTGTGTTTAATGTGGTGCTGCTCGATTGATGGAGCAGCACCACTGACTTGATCTCAGTGCACTCAAAGAACTAAATGCTTTCTACTTACATATACTGTAGCACAGAATTTGATCAAATGCAGTAAAACAGGTGCACAGTGGTGAATCAGAATGAGTGACATAAGTAGAATACATTCTATTCTATTCATTTGCTTTGTGACTTGTTCAGCTTTTGATAGTTTTTATCGAGCAATAAATACTTAATTTAGAAGCTTCTAGGAAAATGCACTCCCAACTGCATGCTGCGTGTCCCATTCAGCACTCTAGAATGGACAGCTCCTTCTGCAGTCAGGAGAATGATATAAACTGAAACAGATGTCAAGCACAAAAGCAAAAGCTCACACCTGAAGAAAGCCCCACGGCCGAAACGTTGTGTTTTCTTTCTTCTTTTTTTCAGCATGGAATAAACCTATTACTTGTTCCTCCACTTAAGCAAAAATGTACAGTACATTTTTATTGCAATGCTTATGCTAAATGTATGAAATCCCATTTTTTAAGTCTTGCAATTAAAAATAAGACCTGATATTCCATTATTTCACTTGATTATTTCACTTTGATCCAATCTATGACAGTTAAAAATCCTAAAAGACCCAGTTTAAACCATTTATTTAATTTCAGTATATTTCAGTAGTAATTTTTGTTCCTGTAGAACTCCAATTTACAAGTAAACTAAACATGTAATATCTTTACTTTGCTTTAATTGCTCCATACAAAAATGGAAATATATTTTGTTTTATATTTTTCACTTTAAAAGTTTTCACAATAAGAGTTAAGTAGCTGTTGGTTATTATCAGATGTGTGTGAAACACATATACAGTACTTTTTTCATGGCTTCTAGTTGTCAAATCAATTCTTCTTGACAATTGTTTTAATTTATTTTTCTTTGGAAAGTTTTCTGCTTTACTAACTTCAGTTTACTCTATATGAAAAAAACAACATCACACGTAATCACAAGATTTTGTGTACAGTATCATTGTGAAGATAATAACACACTACCAGAAGAACTGCTGGTCAGAGCACTTCAGCAGAAAATGAGAGATTGATAAGACGTATCATTTTCATAAATCGGCTAGAAATAGATGAATTTAGTTATCATTTTTCAACATTATTGCAGAGATGGATCAAGTATTAAAAGGTGATGAAGCAAAAGAAGGAACTTTAAACCTCACTGTGTTTTAACACAAAAGTATTTTTGAAATGCCTAAACTTGAAATGCCTACTTCACATGAAACGCAACTGCCAGTTTGTTCACAGAAAATAATGCTTCAATTTCAATGATAAAATTTATTTCAAAACAGAATAAAAACAGAAAATAAACAGAAAAAAAATGTTGATGTTCAAATATGTCCAAATACCACTGAGTATGCATTTTGACTAATTAAAAAAAACATTCTCTGCAAAGAGGCTTTTAGACTAAAGCCATCAAACAAATTTCTACTTCACAACACTTTATAACCCAGAATCACCGATGTTTGCTTTCTTTGTGATAAAGGCAAATCTCCAAAGTTCTCATTTTAGGTGTGACAATGCAAAGACTGAACCTGATAATGAGATGAACCACCTCATGTGAGAGAACTGTGACATTTGTCAACTTAAGTTTTCCAAACCAGGGATATGTTTTCACAAAACGTCTCGCAGGTAACATAGTGGAACATAAATTAGGAATGTGTGCAAAGATGGAAGATAGAAACAGAAGTTACAGCAAAATGTATAATTGATTCCAAAGTGTTCATTCATTCTGAATTAAGAATATTACAATACTTTTCCATTTCCATTTTCTTCCATTTGAATTTACAATGAATCTAACTAACAGCAGTGCAGTTATTTGAATGATGCCAGCAAACATTAATAAAATGTTTTTCATTTTATGTTTTCATTTTATGTCATAAAATGTTTCCTTAGGCCTCACACCTGAAGAAGGCTCCACGGCCAAAATATTGTGTTTTCTTTATTCTCTTTGCAGCATGGAATAAACCTATTACTTGTTCCTTTACAGCCTATGCATTCTGATGGAGCTACCCACCCAAACATTAATAAAGATACTATAGTAGTATTAGGATCCAGATGTAAGCTGTATTTTCTGCCATGCACATATTCATTGTTTTGATGAATAAGGAGTGAAGTGAAAATACAATATAAATTATTATTCAGCATAAAGAAATACAAAATACAAAACATTTGTAAAATCTTATCTAAAGGACAATACCTTTTCCTATAGGTTTCCTATATTTTGGAGATCTGGGTTCCGAAGCAAGAGAGCCACCTACTTGTCTACTAACACAGTAACCTGAACTTCCTTGGATATTTCCTGTTCACATACTGACCATCCTTAGCCTAGCTTGGTGTCTAATATCTTATGATCAGGATCAGACTTAAAGTATATCTGGGGGCTTCTGTCATGGCATTCTTTCCAGCAAACTAATTGTTATTGGCTCTAGTCCACCAATATTCCTGTCTTCTTATTTCCTAGAATATCAATGTACAGTAATGACCTACCTTTACAGACTTCCTCATAGGTTGGGTTAGGAGTGAATCCACCAGCATAGCCCACCTGCGTGGAATACACACCATTCTGTCTCCAGAATTTCTTCTCTGCTCCCCAGAAACAGCCCATGCCTTTTTTTTAAAGAAAAAGAATAATAAAGATAACATGAGGATGAGCTTTTTTTTGTAGAATTTGTCTTCTGGCCATGAATACAACATACACTGTTAACCACATTAAATTACATTCAATTTAACTCAACGTGGTACTTAGCTCTGGTTTAAAAATGGTTTCTTCAAAGAACTGATTATACCTGTGATGATAAATAAATGTCTACCACTGAGGTCCTCTGTTCCAGTATGCAGTTAATGCAATCAGTCACAGAGTTATTGGCTATTTTTTTCTTCTCAACAGCGTGAATAGTTTTCAGATCTATTGTGCAATGATTAGTAAGAAGATCAAGATATAAATTTATGGTATAACTACATTTTTTCAAACATAACAATGTTGCTTCAGGTCTCTGATGTGCTTAGGGCCACTAAAACACATATACTTCAAGATATTTTATGACCAACAAATACTATCTTAACAAAATAAGAGTAAAAAATCATTGCACGGTTTTCCAGCTTATCTTATTTGCTAGAGGCAAGTTTGAAAATGTTAGAATTTATTTACACTCCATGCACAGTCTGTAGGCATGTACTATAGTGCTTGAAAAACGGTTAGGCTAGTTTTCTTATGGACTTGAGGAGAATATGTAAGAACTGTCTGTCTAGGGTTGCACCACTGCTTCCAGGCCTTTCAGGAAAATTGTGAATGATCAGGCTATAAATTCACATTAAAGCACTTCACTCCATGAAATGAGACACAAAACAAAATACAGAACACATAAAATTGAATGCAAGAGTCGAAGACAAGTGAGTGTTTTAGGTCAGGTGTACAGTATGTTTGAGTCACAACCAACCAGTAATGACCTGAAAGCATACATCCTGTTAATAGGGACCTTGAGTCAACAATGGCAGGAAAAGGAAGACTATAATAATGTATACAAGATATATTTCAATGCGCCATGGGATTTTGGAATTTGTTGCTGATTAATTATGACTTAAGAACATAAGAAATATCACACACAAGATGAGACCATGTGGTTCATCGAGCACATTCAGTTGCTAGTTGCTAATATATCTGAGGATCACACCCAGCTGCAAGGTACTGGCTTCAACACCACAGCTGTGTATAAAAATGAGCCAATAATTAATTTCTGCACTTGTGATATCTGGTTTACAACCACAAAAACAGTTAAAAGGGATTATAACTGTAGGCAATTAGGTCTATATTTATAATGGCCTATATATAAATATATAACGGCCAATAGCCCATTCAGCCCATCTCGCCTATTTCAGTTGGTTTCGGCTTCGACGACCTAACTGAGAAGCTCGTTCCATACTCCTACAATCCTTTAGGTAAAGAAAGTGGGCAAAGACGTTTCTCCTGTGTTCACTTTTTCCACGTGTGTCCCTTGGTTTCATGTTTCACTGTTCATTCTGAAGAAGTTCACTCCTTTGACTTAGTCAATGTCCTAATGGGTTTGGTATGGAGGGTTTTCAATACTGGCATGAGGCCCCTTCTTAATCTCTTGTGTTCGGGACTAAAATATTTAGTTGTTTCAGCCTACGGCATTCCTTTAAGCCACAGAACGCATCTGGTGGCTTTTTTCAGGACTCATTCCAGACCACCAATATTTTCTGTAATGTGCTAACCAAACTTGTACCCAATATTCTAAATAAAGCCTAACTAGTGCATCGTACAATGTTAAACTAACCTTTTACAATTTGAATTCTACACTTTTGACTATATACGATAGACTAATATTTTGTTTGCCTTTATTATTGCTGTCTCACATTGACAGTTTATGACTGTACCTGAATTGAGATGATAAGTACAAATATGAAGAACAGCAGTGGTCCTAGTATAGATCCCTTTGAAATTCCACTTATTACATCACATCCATCCATTTTCTAACCACTTCTTTCAATTGAGGGTTGCGGGGCAGAGGAAGCCTATCCCAGCAAGCAACAGGTACAAGGCGGGATACGCCATTGAACTGGAAGCCAGTCTATCACAGGGCACACAAAAGAAACAGACATGCACACACTCACACCAGGACCAATTTTCCCAGAAGCCAATTAACATTACAGTATTTCTTTGGACATACTGTCACACTGGAAGCACCTGGTAAAAACCAAGATGAAAATGGGCAGAACACATAGATAGTTTCAAATTTCAAGTTTATTGTCATTATACTCATATACAGGTATATGGTATAACGAAATACTATTTTGCTAGCTCTCAGACGATAAGTAGTACAAAAAAAACAACAATACAATTGTATAATAAAAGAAATACAGAGACAACAGGCAATGTGCAAAACAACAAAAGGTAACAGGTTATGTGCAAAACAACATCAGATGTGCAAAAACATGAATCAACAGAATGAAATAAAAGGACAGAAAATTATGGGGAGTGAGCTTTTTGACATGTAACGTAGAGGTAGAATGTGTGTTTGAGTTTTTGATAAGAAAGAAGGCACTGTGAGGTTCATAGGTGAGAGAGGCTGGGAGTTTAATAGTTTGATAGTGCGGGGGTAAAAACTGTTTCTGAGTCTGGTAGTCCGGGCCCGAATGCTCCAGTACCGTTTTCCAGATGGCAGAGGGTCATATAGTCTGTAGCTGGGATGTGTGGGGTCTTTGATGATGCTTAGAGCTTTCCTCAAGCACCGTCTGTCATAAATGTCCTGTATAGATGGGAGGGCAATCCCAATGTTGGACTAGGCAGTTTTCACCACCTCAGGTCTGGATAGCACCTCAGGTCTGGAATTGTACCAGGGCCCCAGCACTGTGAGGCAGCAATAGTAATCACTGTGATAAGGAACAAGTAAAGGTTTACTCCAGCTTGCTTATAGTATAGAATAAACCTTTACTTGTTCCTTTGCAACCTACGAATGCTGACGCAGCTACCCACTTGAACCACTGCGATAATCCTATTACAGTATATCACATCAATATGAGAATTCACCCATTATCTGTACTCCCTGTTTTCCATTTATTAATCAAATCTTAATCCAGATTAGTCAACTTTAGTCCTGACCCTGCTATTGAAGATTCCTCTACTCCTGGGATCAATGAAAAAAGGCCTTTCAGAATTCTTCTAAAAGTTCCTTTCAGAATGAAATAACTTGGTGCATGAGTATTTTATTTTATGTTGAATTGCACTGATTCTGATTGTCAAAAATGTTTATTTTTCATTTCTGATAATTTTCCTAACCACAATTTTTTTAACTGAATCCCACAAATTAGTTCAGGGATATTCAGAATCTTCACAATTTACTTTTGCATATTCATACAAATTTCTGCAATTAGTAAATTGATATGAACAAATAAAAAACAACGGGAAATAGAAATGTCACTAGATCAGACCTTGCAGTGGAACACAGAGCATCATTACTCAGGCACTCTCTCTGCTATCGATAAACTTGTCTTTTCCTCATACAAATGAAGCTCAATAATTGCGTGTGAAAGAATAGTAAAATCTTTCATCCAAGTTTCCAATGAGACTAGTGGAATTAATCAAGTCAGTTTAAAAAAAAATATTAGAAAAATCAAGGATTAGAACCGCCTTTTTAATAACCTATAGAATACAGTATATTGTGATTGTAAATGATATGTAGGCACGAAATGTAAGGGGCTACTGTAAAACATATTTATATCTGTATAAAAAAATCAATTTAATTCCATCAGCAATGATTAATTATCTAGCTTGAATCCTGAGCAAAGAAAATAACAGCTGAAGTAATGCATTTTATTAAAATGAGATTGTTATCATCAACTGCAATTAATTTGTCTTCTTTTTTTGTTCTGCACTTCTTTTTTTGAACCTTTTTTTAACTAGAAAAAAACTAATTACATGACACCCCCCACTGTCATTTTTCCTCTCGGAATACGAGCATCACTTACCAAACATGGCCATCTGCAATCCCTCAGGGAATGGCGGCTCAGTCTTATTTCCATTAACGTGATGTTTCCCTACAAAGACACAACAGAATGTTTGCTTTTTAACTACAACTTGGGCATTTCCTTACCACAAAAGACAAAAAGGAGTTGGAACAGGCCTCCAATCCTGGCTGTATTGTGGTTAAAATCAGAAACAATCCTGTCCTGTCTACTGGTTCTGGAGATCATGAAGCAGGTTTGTTTGTTTGCTTCTATCAGTGGTGTGGGATAGAGGTACAAATCCAGTAGTAGTGGTTTTAGCTACTGGAAGTCTGGATATCACTAATAACCCAGGACAGAAAAAGGGGCAGTTTGTGAAGATATCCATTCCTCTGTGCTGCTTTATCTTAAAGAAAACAATTGCTGGGAAACAATGATTGCTGCAACATCTATGTTTTTATTCAAAATAATTTGGGGAAAATGCTAAAAGAAAAAAAATCAATTTTATTAATGGAAAAGCATTGAAGCGTCTGTGTGCCAGCTGGGTGATCCTAAGAAACTGAAGATGGAGTCTTAAGAAAATCACCTTTATATTGTTTCTCTCAATTCAGTCTCCACGCCCCCCCCCCAAGCACTGCTGGGCTGTTCATTGCGGTTCAGTTCTTTTCTGTCAACTGGAGACAAAGCTTCAAAAATAATCATTTGTATACATGGCAACAGCAGCAGCATTTTAACATTCAGCAGTTGCTTACAGTGTCTTTAGCTCTCATGACGCTGCTTAAAATGCAGGTGGTGCGGTGCTTTGTTTCATAGGACATTTAACAGATTAGAATAAACGAGGGAGTACCGAGTTCAACATCTGGGCTCATCCAAGCCGCTCGCTGTCTCTGTGGAGCAGTGGATTCTCTCTAAAAGTCAGCCACATGGCCTGTGAGGCCAGGCCAGGGGGAATAAATCCCCTCGGCTCCGTAGTGTGCAGCTGTCAAGCTATGTTTTGCAGTACACTGGTATTTCCATTTAACGCTATGCACTTTATGGTGGATACAGAACATATTCCATCATTACATCCCAACATGTACAGATCTCATCTCATCGCTGTCAGAACTGAGCGGAGTCTCACAAAGCCACCACGATAAAAAAAACACTGCTCGTGAAAAGTACGATTACAAATGGTTATTTCTGTCATCTTAAACATGACTGTATTCTTCCCAGTTTTTCATTTGATATTAATGATTACAATAAAGCATTTTTACTGTCATATCACTGCATGTTCAGACTTCCTCATGTTAATGCATTGAGAAAGATAAAGATGAGCATGATTAAATTTTACACTCATTTTTTTTTACCTGAAGAAAAATCTCATGATCTCACTTAGACAGTGTTAACTGATTTAAAAGAATTTTGCTACAGAGAGTCTAATTTTATCATTGTTAAGCATTCCTTGAAGGAAAGCTTAGTAAAGACGCTGTATTGCTGTCTATTACTGTAATGTACCTGTGCTAAAGATCCACATTCAAAAGCTTGTATTCTGCACAAATATGGAAGAGAGCAAAATCTCTGAAAATGCTCAATTTTTATGCTAAATATGGGGCTGTATAAATAACAAGAGTTTATTTTCCTTATTGGCTCAGGTACTTCATTAGCTATAAGGAACACCTAGTTTTCTCTATACAAATGTGTTAATGGTATTATCATCATTGTCATTACCTTTTAGACCAGTACTAGTACTGGTATTATTACCAATTATTATAATTCACTTTATTATCACCTCCTTCTTAGAGACAGCATAGAGGAATACTAATAAACAGAATACAGCCAAAGTTGCAGGAGTAGCATTGACAGCACTAGTGATTTATAGAGCTTGCTCATTAAACTGCTACATTTAGCCTCTTCTCAAATTAAAAAAATTCACATCATAAAGACTACCACTTGTCGTAATTAGGACAAACAGTTTACAAGACAAAAGTGAAATTCGAAGATGATCTGTAGAAAATAAGCAGGCAAGGCAGAATTTAAAATCATTTGCAGTAGGTTCCATAACGTATGTGCACATGTTGTTGAGGCTGAGAGCTCATCTTTTGCAGATGAAGGGACCAGGCTACACAGCAGCACAGGACTCTATACCGTCGCCATGGTTTTTAGTAAAAGTGACTCAACAGTCAAGGATGAATCTCACATTGTGCCCACGCTGTGATTGAAAGCATTCCCATTATCGACACACTCTAGTCCTTAACTTTAATGAGCAAAATATACCCCACTAAACAGGCAGTACCACTATCAAATTTCACAAACTTTTTGTAAGCAACATATATCAGATGAATCTGGATTACACGTGACACAAAGTACTTGTCCGACACACAAAAATACATTTGATCAGCAATCAAAACAGAAATGCAATTGCATTTGTCCTCTATTACCACTACAAACGTCAAGGAAATTACACATTTAGTCACTTAAGTCATATCATTCCAAACAGATATGTCCCAGCTAACAACTAATTCATAAACTACTGGATTTTACATGGAAGAAAAAAGGATATTTTCTACTTGCGAAAACAAAATTCCTGGTGATATTGCAAGCTCTGGGACACCTTCTTACTTAGACCTACTGTAAATGCATCTCTCATATCTGATTTGATTTTGGGGTATATGTAGATTTTTTGTGCACCATGTTATCTGTTAATTAAATCAAAATACCCAAGAAATTGTTTTTTGACACAGACAATTATTAAGAAATGGAAACAATGAAGGCACAATAGTGGTGCAGTGGAACAGTAGCATTGCTTTCAATTCCTGGGGCGCTATCTGCATTACTTTGTATGTTCTCCTTGTCCTCCTTGTGGTTTTCCTCCAGGTTTCCTCCAACAGTATAAAGACATACTGGTCTAAATTCATACTGGATGAATTGGCTTCTGAAAAAACTGTCCCTGAATGAGGGTATGTTGTGTCCTGTGAGGAACTAGTGTTCCATCCAGGGTGTATCCTGCCCTGTATCCATTGTTTGCCAAGATAGCCTTTGGCTCCCCCATGACCATGTTTTGGATAAAGCAGTTAGAAAATGCATGGATAAATGGTTGAATGGGAAAAAAATGAGCTAAACACAAAAACACAGCAAATCAGATGATACATTTTGCTTTTGTTTTCATGTCAGAGTAAGTACGAATATTCCTAAGACGATGGAGAACAGAACAATAAAAGGCCAACAAGAAAGAAATAAGAACTGAAGCAAAGAACTGACAGGGGTAAGAATATTATTGAATTTATGGAAAAGCACCTTGACAGATTGTTATAAATCTGAAGAAAAGCATGATTCTGACTTAGGAGTAAAAAACTACAGATCAAGAATGTTCAATAGTTAATACTGTGTCTAGCAAAGTATGAAAAGCATAGACAGTTAACACAGCAGCAAGCATCAGCTTTGTCAGTTATCTACAGTGGCTATCAAAAGTATTCATCCCCTTGGACTATTTCATATATTACCGTGTTACAATATAGAATTACAAGGTATTTGGGATGTTTTGCTTTTGATCAACACAAAACACTCTGCAATCTCAAACTGAATAAACAATTCTACAGATCATCCTAAATTAATCATAAATCTAAAACAGAAGATAAATGATAAGTGACTGCATAAGTATTCACTCCCTTTTACTATGAAACACCTACAGTAAATAGGCTCGGATGCAACCAAATGTCTTTAGAAGTCAAATTTCTAACTGTGAATGAACTGTCACATTGTTGGAGTCCACCAGTCTGCAAGAGATGATTCATCTTCCAGTAGGTTGATGGTCCCAAAAAAGAAAAGAAGCTTAAAAAGAAAAAAAAAGTAAATGATCTCCATCCAACCTGAAAGAGTCTGAGTAATTTTGCAAAGAAGAATAGACAAAAATTGCAATGTCCAAATGTGCAAAGCTGGTAGAACGTTATCAAAGAAGACTCATACATGTAATTTCAGCTAAACGTGCTCCTACCAAATATTGATTCCAAGGGTGTGACTTCTCATGTAATCAGTTATTTTCCATTTTATATTTATAATAGGTCTAAAGTGTCTTTGACACTTTATTATAGAGTTTGTCAATGGTAAAAACTGCCAGTCAAATACATTATGATTCCATATTGAACCACAATAAAATGGAAATGGGGGAGGGGGGGGTGAATACTTTTGGTAGTTACACTAAATGCAGTCATTTAAGCAGTTCAAAGAAATTCCTTAACCATTTAAGAGACTGGATACAAAGTAAAGTGTCAGTTCATCATGCACGAGGGGTGTTTTAACAAAATATTTTGAATTATTTGCATGGTGTGTTGCAACATTTAAGGAAGTGTGAAGCAGCCATGACAAAAAGTAATGGAGAGCTGGGTAGAAAAAAAGCACTGTCTCCCCTGCAGTGGAGCATGAAAAGCATTACTTCACTGAACAGGGATTCTTAGACTGTGATCCCTAATAACCACCAACCAAATTGCTCGACTTTGATTATTTCATTGCCAGCGTAGTAATTACCACCTTTCAGTAAACATAACCAGATTCATTTACGCAGTCACACCACCCACTGCCAGATAAACAATTTAAATGGAAATGTCAGCAGAGAGATGCAGTGAGTTAAGGGCGAATATTAATTGGAGAAATGATAACAGGCTGCCTTTTCTTTGTGAGGGACTACTGAAACGGTCGCCTGCTTTCTGGGCTGAGCTGGACAGACAGTGGGTGAAGCACCTGCCTTTGTCACAACAATGACACTTGTGGAGGGATATTTTGAATGATGTTGCGTTTCCTCTTTTACCCATTTTCCATGAAAAAAGGCACCACAGAGGCCAGACACGCTACAGACTTCAAGCGCCTGCACTGCTTTTTAAAAAAAGGTGTCAAGTTAACAACTGCATAACTTCCTATTCAAAATAATGATAGCCTCTGACAGGGTTAGACTTCGGCTGACACAAATGCGTCGGTAAAAGCAGTGAAAAGGAAATGGTAGTATTTCTGCAAACAATTTTGTAAAATTTTGTACTTTCACAGCTCTTACATGAAAAATATTGTAAATTAGGCTTTAAGTTTAACACAGATGTTCCTTTTTAAGTGCGTAGACATGCTCAAAAATATACAAACAAAATGTACTGCAGCTTTATACAACAAACCTACAGTATATCTAGTACTGTATATCTAAAACATAGAAAGTACTGTATCTCATCTTATACTACTGTACAAATACAATTTGAGCTAAACCATCATCCTTTATTGTTTTAAACTGCTCTTTTATCACAAGACATATTTCCTGTGCCTGTCAATTCTTTTTGTCTGGCAGGAATGCATTTAGCATCAAATGTATTACATTTTGCACAAGGCATAATGAAATTAAAACCTGTTCATTTTTTAAAGCTGAGAACCATCAGTTAAAATTCGGATTGCTCTACTCTTCCATGTACTAACATACATTATTTAGACCTGCTACTGTAAAATTAGTGGTTTCAAATTCCTTATAATACAAGAAATAAGAAGATATTGTTTCTGATGTAAAACACATTTACTGTAATCTAAGGCACAATGTTGTATGTCCCTTATAAATCTAAAGCATTTGTTAAATTGACTAATGGTTATATACAAATATGGATTAGCAAAGAAACCATTTATAAAATTTTACTTTTTGAAAATGATAAAAAATAATAACAATCAGTATGTGAAAGGCAGTTATAATCACCTTACTAATGGATTAATAAGAACACGATGAAGTACAACTTAAGTCTGTATAAAAGTCAGAGATGACACTGTTTCTGCAATGTATGAATGGTTGAGTTTTCACTTGTTCCTTCAGTCAAAGGAGATCAGAGGGGGGTTTTCGCTTTGCCTCCGCCAGTCAGCAATTATTCCAATTTCTCAGACAGTTTCTCAAACTAACTAGGTTGCCTTCAAACATCTTCCAAAAAACAAGCCCGAAAACAGCGAGAAAAGCAGAGCCCTGGTACATACTGTACAGACAGGCATGCAGGCTTTCCCATAATCAGCACAGGTCCAATGCCCATACAAAGACTGCATTCGTTAGTAATGCTCTATTTAAGTTAACTCTACAAAGTCACCTGACCACTTCAGTTCCAGTCTCGTTTAAAATATTGAATAGCTGCACTACTACTGCCTACAGTACCTGTATTTATTGTCTGAGACACAAGAAGTGCTCCAGTATTTTTTACCTTTTAAATTTCTTCTTGGTGCCTTGTAGCAGTATCCTTTTGCTGCAGTTTCTGTTAGGAACTACAGTATAACATGATTGCACTGTATCTCCCATTCCAAACCTATTTCTTTCCTTTAAATGAACAAATATATATATATATTATAAATTATACAAAACAAACTTTACCTCTTCCCACACTGTTTTCTAGTGATTTACACACTGCTGTACTGGGAAAGAAGAAATCAAAAAGTCCCATTAAATGTCAGAGTCCCATAAAAATGTACACCTCATTTAACAATTTCTCTGAGCATATGTATTCATAGTATATTATACACAGAATTTCCCTGCAATTTTTTTTTTCAATTTAGGATCAGTGTACCCAGCCAGCCATTAATGTTCTGCAACCAATTTACCCTTAGACGGTTGCTCTATGCTGGAGTCTATCAGGCACGAGGATGCAAAACAGGATTACACTATGGGAAAATGCCAGCCCAATGCAAGACATACACATACTGCACACACACAAACTGTGAGCTATTTATTTTGAGACACCCTTTAAAAGCTTGTCTTTTGATTACAGGAAGAAGGCAGAACACCCAGAAAAAAACAAGCACATAGAGAACATGCTTACTTCTCACAGATAGTGTCCTTGGTTAGAATTAAGCACACAATTCAAGAGCTGTGAGGCAGCATTGCTACTCGCCTGTCAATAAGAATTCAGTTTAAATGGGTATTTCATTCATACGTAATGCTGGTTTGTAAAAGAAATCAGGCTGTTATGTAATGTACAGTATGCAGTTTATTTAACACAGGTCAGATCTCTAAGAATAGGCATATTAATATCGATGATGGTTTTGTGAAGGAGAACAATAAAAATCAAGCATCCTTTTGAATGGTTGTCTTTTAGCAAGTCTATTATTTTTTGCTTTAGACACAAGAGCAGCATGGAACTTTCAAGGCCTTTGGGTGATTGTCATGTGTATTTCTTCCTCTTTAATACAGCTTAAAAGGCCACATCCTCCATGGGATATTCTGATTCCAGTCCAAATAGTGGACTGCAGTACAAATCTACAGTTTCTAATCGTGTGACATGAAGGAAATTCAGATTTACCCATTTATAGTACCTTCTTCATAATAGCCACTGATGGTGCAATTCAAGTCCACTTATATACAGGACTGTAGTCCTCCTCTGATTAATTTGTGAAACCTTGCACCCTGCATCTTCTGATGCTGCCAGGTTAGGGATCAAACAGTCCTCTCTCCTTCGCAATATCTGCCTTGATCTCAGTGAAAGCTACACTTTATTATCTTGCTTTTAGTCATGATGAAGGTATGAAACTAGCTCCTTTCTTTCGTAGACTAATTGTTGATACCTGGTGCATAATCTTTTGCTGTAGGAGATTCTTTTCATTAATGCAAAGTGGCTTGAATGTAAACTGCAGGGAAACTGAAGTCCACACTGGAGCCAGAAAACAAATAATGCATGTTATATTGCATGCTCCTCATCCCTGTTCCAGATTGACTCTGTACTTAAAAGTGCAATAACACTTCAGAGCCCTACTTTGGAGAGCATCAGGTAATTCTAATCGTGATGTACTGTGATGGAGATTACTGGTGAGGACAAATGTTTTCCTAAGTGTGTGCTGAGCCGTCAAACTCACAATGTTATTAAAATTCAAAACAACCCTAAAATTCAGTAATTATATTTTGACTTAAACCCTTTAATGTTTCCCCACTTAATGCTAAAATGAAATATTTGAATACTCACATCTATTTCTCCCTCTACTCTGTAGACAAGTTCATTATTATCTAGAGCTGAATACTCAACTACTATCAAGTGCAACTCATTAGAAATAAAATATTGCTCTTATAAGTAATACATCAGTTTGGGAAGAGCCTTGGCTGTCAGTTTTTTGTTTGTGAAAGGAGCTGTTAATTGCATCTAGGGTTGTTTTGAATTGCATGTAGATACATGAAAACTGCATAAGCTTTTGCATACCAAAAAGTATAAACCATAACTAGTCTTCACAAACCAAAAATAAAAAAGGTCTGTTGTGGTTTAAGAGATGAAAGGAACATGGACATACAGTATGTTAAGATTCTATAAATTTCCTAACAACACCTTTTCATAAAGAAATGAAGCTCCTTTTTAAATCAGACCCCTGTCTTAACATTGGTACATGAAAGTTAAAAAAAATAAGGTCAGTTTAAATATGTCTAAAAAATGAAAACTTCTGAAGCTTCTATACAATAATACTCATTGTGTTAAATCTACTGTAGATTAAACAGAACTTCACTATAGAAAGCAACAGACAACATATTAAGCATTCCAAACAATGAGGTTGAACTTTCAAACCAGATGCTTCTCGGCCAATGAATCATTGATCAGAATTGGTTCCTTTCTATGGAGCATGAATTCCAACATCTGATATCTGTAAATGTGGCGTCTTTTACTCCGCTATGTAAACACAACCAGTTTTGAGGCAAGTGAAAATCTGAAGGAAATTTCCTTTTTGCAAATATATATACAGTATATACACAATTGTCCGTTAATTAAAAAAAGACAGGGGATTAAAAAGGTGGAAAGGTTCGGTAAGAACTGCATCTTGTTCTTTTAAATAATGGGCATATGCTTTAAGTTGAGGAAAAAAAGTGAGAGGGGAAATAAAAATCAAGCCATAAAATTTTGCTTCACTTGCATTTAAGACAGTAATGGCAGGGTCGCTGCATAGTTCTGATTGTGGCTGCATCCAGATCTGGAGACATGGCAGAGGGTGCCGGCTCTCAATACGCCATTCCTGGCTCGCACCTCCCCCCGCCCTGCTGCAGATCACCAGATCCGGAGGTCCAGGGAGTCACAGCAAGCAGACAAGCAGCAGATGAGCAGGGGAGCTGGGAAGGCATCTCCCTCTCCCCGGCTCTCTCTGCCTAGCTGACAGTGATAAATGAGCCAGCGTCATTGATGCTCTGCTCAGGCTGACTGCAACAGCCTCTTATAACAACAATGGCCCTTCTGGAAAAGAAAACAGCACACCAACACGTCGCAGGGGCAATTAGGTTTTGTAATTGTCTCCAAATATGGAGTATTACCAGCCATAAAATATGCACGTCTATTATTTTTTCTATCCATTTATTACAAGTAATATAGTATAAGTAACAGTGGTATTCATGTTAGTGTACTGATGTTGTACAAAGCACATCCCTTCAGTTATTATTCTCGTGAATATTAAAATTAACACAGAGCTTTTCTTGCGATTCCATTTTCCCACTTATCCCACGCAACAAAAGGCACAATTCTGATCATGATTTGTGTCCCTCACTAGAAACAGACAAGGAAAGAAGAAATAGGCAGTAAACCTGTAAAACCGGGAGACTGCAAAACTAATACAAAACAAGATTTCACACCTTAGCCAACTGTTTATATTGACATCTGAGAAAGCTCTCTCTCCTAAAGCAGAATGGGCCTTTCATTTGATCGCTTGCCACTGCCCACCAGAATGCGACACTGAACCCCCCTTTGAGAAAAATCAACATGATATTTTTATTTCTGTTCCCAGTCACTGGAATGATCCATTAAATGTCCACAAACAGTCAAGTACTGCCAGGCCAATTAGCATCAGATAGTTACACAAGTTACACAGAGTGTGCAGTTGCAGTAGCTACCTAGCAAACAAGGCTGCAACACTGAAAACGCATGACAGTTCACCGAAAATCTAGAAGACTTTCATTAATGGACACAACCCTAAGGGAGAGATTTTCCAGCATGCCAGTGGTTGGGACCTTTGGTGTTGAGGTAACTCGCTTGCCTCAGAAGCTGGTAACTAAGGTTCAGTTCCTACCTTTTCCACTGTAGTGTTAAAATACATTTCATCATCCGCACTGCACTGCTTGACATAGACTGAGGCATCACCACACTTACACCTCAAATTATTAACCAGCTATTGTGACTGTTGTTTTTTTTTCGTTTGATCATAACCTTATACTTTTCATCTGCTGTTTTGCTTATTACATTCCTTGCTCTTTTCTTTGTTCTATATATCTTATTTCCATGGGTTATGGCGTATAATTAGCTTTATTATAGTCTACAGTCAGTGATGCTTGGTTTTAATTTAATTTGCCTGTAGTTTGTTGGGACTGACCGTAACATTCTTATATATCATTGAACAAATAGTGATTTTTTGTGTAAGTCGTTTAAAGTAAAGGCCATATGCTGGATAAGTTAATTCATCATGATTTGTAAGACATAGTGCTTTAATTAACTTTATTTTAGCTGCAGTTAAAACACTGTTCCAGATATGATCAAAATATTGTATGTGCGTAAAATTTGATATGAAACAGGATTCACACATAACTTTTTGAATTCCTTTGAAACTCTCAATTAAGCAGCCCTTGTTCTGGCAAGACTGTAGCTGTGCTTCATTTTTCTATCATCTACAATACTGATATCTACTCCAGGTCCTGGAGGGCTACCATGTCTTCTGCTTTTCATTCCACTCTGGACTCTCAATGACTTGATTGGAATCAATTGTTCACTCAACTGGCCTGCATTACCTGTGTTTCCAGGTCTTTAATCATTGAACATTGTAAATTACCCATAAACCTGGGGTTCTGTGGCCCTCCAGGACTCAGAGTGAATATTAATCATCTACATCATCTGGGACAGTTTCTGAAAGCTGAATTAATAATGTTTTAATTAACTCGATAATACCATTTCATTTAAAGAAATGTCATTACTTCCGCAAACTGTTCTTTCCAAGTTTCTCTGCTCAAGACAAAAACAACTTAGTCATTCCTAGAGTATTTTTTAAAGGTAGTTTGCGAGGTTCATTTGAGTTCTGCAGTGTTATGAAGCAACTTCTATTAATAGCAAATAGAGAAGTATTTTTGCAATGCATCTTCAATAAGATGTGCTTTACTTTGTGGGCAACAACCTTTAAAATAAAATGTAAAATCCTTTAGCATAAACTGATAAAAACCAGAACACAACTAACTTGAAAAAGGGTTTCCTTTAAAAAATTACACAGCTTAATTTAAACGATAACCACAAACACGATGTTAAAGCCTTAATTTAATTTCTGTCTAGTATTATTAGATTTGACCAAAAATATGGTAAAAAAACTAGACCTGCTAAAAAAATCTGAAGAGGCAGGTAAATTAAAATAAAACGGCTTTAGCTATGCTGCACTAGAGATGACTCTAAGACAGGAAAGTATGGAGGAAAGGAACAGTTATAATTTTGTTTTAGACCGGAATTTTCTGTTTAAAAACTAGTTTAACTAGTTAAAACTAATGTTAAACCATCCGGTTTACGAAGACACTGTGTGGAAAATAGAAACTCTTCTTGTTCATTGACTTTAGCTATAATATTACTGTGATGTTTCATGGGAATAAATGTATTGCGTATTTGTTGTGGATATATACTGTATAATGCCCTCATGGCATTAATGCTGTGTAAGGGTAACAACATACAAGAACATACTATAATTTAAGCAAAAACATCAGGCAAGTAAAATAAAGGAGCTTAAAACAGAAAAAGGGGTGTCACACAGACCACACTGAGACTTACACAGCAGATGCCTCTGGCAATAAACTAATACCCTAATTAATTGTTCAGGATTAAAACTGGAGCAGTTTGAAATGCCCACCTCCTCATCTAGATACAGTATGTCCTTTTTAAGATTCTGGATCCTGAGGAAACATGTTGTAGTGATTAACCTAATCGCCCTTCCAAGATATTTCATAGACACCAAGAGAGGGTAGAGAAGGCCATGTCTTAAAGACTAAGAGGATTAATGATATAACTAGACAGTTAAAAAAACACAAACATGCATAATCGTTTGCCAACCACAAAGCTTATTAGCCACCCATCAGCATTATTAAATTATCAACTGAACCCCATGTTGTGGCAGGATGTGTATTTGCCAACGGCTAGGCCAATTAAGTAAAAAATATCATAAGAAATCCCAATTTATCAGTGGGTGTAAGACTCAAGTTTAAATGCATTTACATCAGTTCTCATATCTATATGTACAGTATATTTCTATACAGTGCCTTGCGAAAGTATTCGGCCCCCTTGAACTTTTCAACCTTTTGCCACATTTCAGGCTTCAAACATAAAGATATAAATTTTTTATTTTATGTGAAGAATCACCAACAAGTGGGACACAATTGTGAAGTGGAACGAAATCTATTGGATTTTTGAAACTTTTTTAACTAATAAAAAAATGAAAAGTGGGGCGTGCAAAATTATTCGGCCCCCTTGCGTTAATACTTTGTAGAGCCACCTTTTGCTGCGATTACAGCTGCAAGTCGCTTGGGGTATGTCTCTATCAGTTTTGCACATCGAGAGACTGAAATTCTTGCCCATTCTTCCTTGCAAAACAGCTCGAGCTCAGTGAGGTTGGATGGAGAGCGTTTGTGAACAGCAGTTTTCAGCTCTTTCCACAGATTCTCGATTGGATTCAGGTCTGGACTTTGACTTGGCCATTCAAACACCTGGATACGTTTATTTGTGAACCATTCCTTTGTAGATTTTGCTGTATGTTTGGGATCATTGTCTTGTTGGAAGATAAATCTCCGTCCCAGTTTCAGGTCTTTTGCAGACTCCAACAGGTTTTCATCCAGAATGGTCCTGTATTTGGCTGCATCCATCTTCCCCTCAATTTTAACCATCTTCCCTGTCCCTGCTGAAGAAAAGCAGGCCCAAACCATGATGCTGCCACCACCATGTTTGACAGTGGGGATGGTGTGTTGAGGGTGATGAGCTGTGTTGCTTTTACGCCAAACATATCGTTTTGCATTGTGGCCAAAAAGTTCGATTTTGGTTTCATCTGACCAGAGCACCTTCTTCCACATGTTTGGGGTGTCTCCCAGGTGGCTTGTGGCAAACTTTAGACGAGACTTTTTATGGATATCTTTGAGAAATGGCTTTCTTCTTGCCCCTCTTCCATAAAGGCCAGATTTGTGCAGTGTAAGACTGATTGTTGTCCTATGGACAGACTCTCCCACCTCAGCTGTAGTTCTCTGCAGTTCATCCAGAGTGATCATGGGCCTCTTGGCTGCATCTCTGATCAGTCTTCTCCTTGTCTGAGCTGAAAGTTTAGAGGGACGGCCAGGTCTTGGTAGATTTGCAGTGGTCTGATACTCCTTCCATTTCAAGATGATCGCTTGCACAGTGCTCCTTGGGATGTTTGAAGCTTGGGAAATCTTTTTGTATCCAAATCCGGCTTTAAACTTCTCCATAACAGTATTACGGACCTGCCTGGTGTGTTCCTTGGTCTTCATGATGCTCTCTGCGCTTTCAACAGAACCTTGAGACTATCACAGAGCAGGTGCATTTATACAGAGACTTGATTACACACAGGTGGATTCTATTTATCACCATCAGTCATTTAGGACAACATTGGATCATTCAGAGATCCGCGCTGAACTTCTGGAGTGAGTTTGCTGCACTGAAAGTAAAGGGGCCGAATAATTTTGCACGCCCCACTTTTCATTTTTTTATTAGTTAAAAAAGTTTCAAAAATCCAATAGATTTCGTTCCACTTCACAATTGTGTCCCACTTGTTGGTGATTCTTCACATAAAATAAAAAATTTATATCTTTATGTTTGAAGCCTGAAATGTGGCAAAAGGTTGAAAAGTTCAAGGGGGCCGAATACTTTCGCAAGGCACTGTATCTGTGTCAATGTCTGTGTTTTTGTCTAACATACAGTACTAATGAGTTGCCAAACACAATTTATGTGTCAGTAATCAAATTGTGTAGAACAGTTTCAAATTGAGTTTAGATATTGGAAACTGGAATGAAAATAGCACTGCCTAATCACTGTCTCTCTCAGCGATCCCTCAAAACAAGGTAGATCTCTCTTCACAGGTAAATTGTTCATTTTGTGTTATTTATGGGTCTTGTGATGGCTGCAAAGTTCTTTCCTGAAATGACAGCCCTAGTCACAGATGCGATAGGTGTAATTTGAGGATGAGGCATTAAAGTTATAGGAGTGTCAGCAGCCCACCTTTCTTTTCTGCCATCGTTCAGTAGCTGAGTAACATCGTGGGTCAGTTGATACCAGGTGTCCCTTTCCAGAGCCTGAAGTTCCCAGGCATGTGGATCTACCTTACATTGCTGAATTGGTTTTCAGGTCGTCTTCTAGCCCCCCTGTGCCTGTTTCCCCTGCATTAGTTGGCTGTAAATTAACTGCTTAGGTAGGCGTGTGTCTGACACCCATACACAGTCTCCAGTGAAGTGGAGCTAGTGCCCAATGATCTGGGCCCCCACACTCATAACATTGGTTTCAATCAACACAGAAATGGATGTTCTACGATCCACCCACCGGATGTTAAGAATTTTACACAAAACGTCTTGCTGTTGGTGTTCAAGTTTCTGTAAATGTTTTCAGATCAGATCACTATAATGGCCATATACAGTTTCTCGTATTAAGAATTTGTCTTTTCACATACCCCAACTTCCTCTCCATGAGACACACAGACAGGAAGAGAAGCTTAGGGTCAGAGAGCAGGGTCAGCCATTTATACAGCGGCCCTGGAGCAGTTGGGGGTAAGGGGCCTGCTCAGGGGCCCAACAGAGTATGATTCCTCTGCTGGCTACGGGATACAAACTGGCAACCTTCCAGCCACAGATGCAGATCCTTAGCCACTGTGCCACCGCACTGCCTGTATAGCACACACGTCTTGCACCCATAGAGCAGAGGCGGAATTATTATAGCTTTGTAGACTAGAAGTTTGGTGCAGGTTAGCTGTTTGTGGTTGTAGAACACATATTTACTCTTCACTGCTCTTTCTCCTCCATTGTGACTTTTTGACAGGTGGCTGCCAAGGTAGGCAAAGTGGTTCTGGCTAGGTGGTGGGCCTGGAGCTGGTAGATGGAGAACCTGGGTTATACCAATGATCTTTTTTGAGTGTGTAACTGTGACACAGTCATCAATATACTGGAGATCTCTGAAAGATGAAAATTATGTTTTGTTTTTTTCACGGAATCTGGCAGGTTTGAAAAGGTTCCCATCTGTCCTGTATCGTGATACCAAAGGTTCAAGGTTCAAGGTGCAAGGTTATGGGTGAATGTGCGGAGTGTAGCAAGACAGATGGACAAATCTGATGCAAGCACACATACTTGCTTAACTCCAGTTTGAACAGCGAAGGGCTCAAAAATGGAGACATAGCACATAACATGTCGATGTCGTTTCATCATGTAGGACCCTGACGATTTTATTGAAGTAGGTAGCTACGTCAGCATGCGTAGGCTCTAAAGGAACAGGTAATGGGTTTATTCCATGCTGAAAAGAAAAGAAAGGAAGCATGTTTCGGCCATGGAGCCTTCTTCATGTGTGTAGAGACTGATGATGCTCACAAGCTTCTCAGGACATCCTGACTTGTTCAAAATTTTCACAATGCCACCCGATTAATATAATCAAAGGTCCTGATCAAGTCAATAAAGGCCAGTAAATTGATATTGATGTTGTTCTTGGCATTTGTCCTGTAGTTGTCTTGCCACAAAGATCATATCTACAGGGTCCCAAAAATGTCTGAAACCACACTGGACCTCTAAAAGGATGCTTTCTGCCAGTGGCATTAGAAGCTTCAGAAATATGAGGGCAAGAATTGTACCTGTCGTGGAGAGTAGGGAAATGCTGTGATAGTTGCCAGAGTTGTATCAACTTAAAGATGGTGACTATGTAGGCATTTTGTAGATCAGTAAGGATCTTTTCAGTGTCCATATTTTGCGGAACGGAGAGCAGAGCTTGTTGTTCAGTTTTTCCCCTCCTGCTTTTAGAATTTCTCTTGAAACGCCATCTGGGCCTAATGCTTTATTGTTTTTCATACATTTGCCAGACCATCTTACTTCCTCAAGTGTATGAGGTCTGCGAGTGTTCCCCAAATGGGGTGCTGTGCAATGGAGTCAGTAACATTCTGACTTACATGCAAAGTGCTCCTTCCAACATTGTTGAATTGCATCCTTGACTTTAAGGAGGACCTGGCCATCTGTGGATCTCAATGGGGTCAGTCCCTTGGAATTTGGTCCATCTACTGTACATGTCTAGTTTCTGCAAAGAGCCTTCAAAGATCATGGTAGTCTACACACTGTAGTTTTCAATTTCTCTTGCTTTGTTGGCCCACCAGTTGTTTTTATTAAAAGCAGTCAAGGGACACCAATCAACAGCTCTTGTACCTCATCTGACCTCTGCTTAATTCTTACATGGTTTCAACCAGGTGACTGTTACAACTGAGCAGCTGTTGCAACAATTGCCTTCCTGTGTACTGTATTTCACCTACACGGTATGATAAACTGCTCACAAGTATTTTCATCCCCAGAGCCCCACAGAACTCTGGATACCACAATAGTGCCCCTAGAAGCAATGGTATTAAAAATAGTTAGTATATCACCCATTAATATTAACATGAAGCCACCCACATACTCATTTCCCATAGTTTCACACAGATTTAGGTTAGCACTAACAATTAAATCTAGTTTAATATTAGGCCTTTTGATCAGGCCTAAAAGAACAATTAGTATACTACAATAGACCTGCTATTTGAACTTTAATTTCCTTAGTTCTTTTTCATGATATTAACAAACATGAGTTGAGGACTTTGCAAAAGTGATTTAAAATTCCTTGGGTCAGACGATGTATTGGGAAGATGGAAGATTATACCTTTGTTAGGTTTATCACCACAAAATTAATCTTTTTACATCTTACAAAAAGTGATACATTGCCAGTATTGGCTCTCAATACCTTGAAGCTAAACTGACACAAGGTTTGAAAGAGCAATAATATATGAGTTACTTGTAATGCAGTTTCATGGAAAAGGTTGTGAACAAAACATCATTTTGCTCAAGTGAAAATTCCCTTTCCCTTAAGCTTCAGAGGTCCTGCTCAATGACAGTATCTCCTACCCTTCCCCCCAACCACCCCCCAAATTTAGCAGACTCAGTAGATAAGGAACGCTTTTGTAAAGCCCTGTTCTGTGTGGACAAGAAACAAACTCAGCATTTTCTGATACTGGAAGACAAAAAAAAAAGGAAAACAAAATTCTGGTTTTGTTTCAAGGCTGAGTGCAATTGAAAACAGGGACTCAATTTTAGCCATCTAGTTTTCTACAATAATACTGTCCTAAGGAATTGAGGACAGCATTTCAATAGGCACATTGAGAGTGGATTTTGAAAAGGATTTGAAGTACGAGTGCAATTATGAATTTTAAACATAGCATATTCCATCTCAAGTATCTCAAGATAGAAGAACCATCACATTCAGTTTGTGCTCCTTAATGCAGGTTTTCAAGCAGGGTGGGCAGGTGTTGTCTGAGTAGATAATGGATTGTGGTTCTTCATGTAAGCCTAAGGTACACATTTCTGCAGAATTAAAAGAAATTGTCTAAGTAAAAATCAAATGTGTCTTTTTGCCAACCTTCCGCAAACATATGAGACCTTGAGGACATGGCTTTTCAAAACCTTATTATGGTATGGTATTCTCTAACTGTATCCTGACTCTGTAGATAGGCTTGTTCTGTAGATTTTGACATTGGGGGTGGAGGTTTAAGGACTTTGGTTGGTCAATACAAGTTTTTTTTATACATTTCTAATGCAAAAATAACATACAGCCTACTTTCAGCTCATTTTACTCACAGAGCTTGTCAGAAAGCTCATGACCAACGCTGACACAAATCTGTAAAGGGTTTTCAAGAGAATAAAAACATGAGGCTACTTCAGACTGTAAACATGAATCTTAATACATCAAAGTAGCAGTCTTAATAAATGTCAAGCCATACAACACGTATTTACCTTACTTTTCAGGCCATTCAAACGTCGTCAAGATTCACTCGACACTTCAAAGCTTCCTCTGAGGTACACATATGAAACAATGCATTAAGAAAGCAAATTTTCCCATTTAGCCAGGCTCTCATGTTGAGAGGTCTGGAATTGCTTTAAACCTTATCAATCATTTTATGTAATAGAAATTTGGGTTTTCGTTTAACTAGTTCCTGCAATCTTTATCCTGGCATTAAAGAAAAATAATTATGAAAAAAAATCAAATGGACCTGCTGAGATCTTTGAAGTATCCTACATGATCTTCTCTCTTTTTATATGAATCTTGGACAGAAGAATCCATATAAACAAACTTCAGTTTTTTAATAAAATTGCCAATTACTTTTCATTGCACAAACTCCCAGTTTGAACTAGCTAATTGTCTGAAGACATGACTCTTGTGCTGCACACTCCTCTGAGAAATGTCATTTTTTTTTACACACTGCAAGCAACACTATCTCACAACAGTCTCTCTTTTAACAAAATCCTGAAAGATCCTGGCTGACAAATGTCCATTCTATTTCAGTAGTGCTTTTTACAACTAAAAGTTAGGGAATGCACAGTAATTTAAATGAAATTAGCTTATATGCAATTAAGAAAATTCAATACAACATAAAACTGTGCATATACGGTACATAAACACAAACAGTAGTAAGCAAAAAATCTAGACTATGCAAAGTCTGAAAAAAATAATTTAAGTTTACGTAGCTGGGCAATTATACTGAAACAACAGCAGTGAAGTCTCTTTCTCAAGGGTACAGCTGCACTGCCTTTATTGAAAATTAGGCCACAGTCTTACGATTACAAAACCAGAGCCCTAACCACTGCTCTCTACTGTAGGTGTTGGAAATAAATATATCACTTCAATAAATTTACCTAACTTAAAAGGGCAAACAGGTTTTCTCACTTAAACAACATAGAATGGAGTATACAAATAAAGAGAACTTGTCTTGAAACTAAAGAGCTCTAGTTCATTCACACATAAAATACTGCATACCTCTCTGGTCACAAAGTAATAAAAAGAATAGAAGTCCCAATGTACAGAGATGGGCAACTATCCATTCCAGCGTTAAAGAGCATGCTATAGGAGAATAATCATTTTAGTTTCAATAAACTATAGCTACTGTATAAAGAGTCGTCATGTAAGTTCATAAAATTTTAAAGTGATTAAACTAGGTTGACCCCATAATCCATTCAGGAATGACAACAAAAGAAAATTAAAATCATAAGAGAATCCCATTTACTAAAGATATTAGTGGACACTGTCAAACACAGTGTTATTAATGCAGGGACTGGAGGCTTTCAGTATATTTTGGAATTTTGGAAATGAAATTGATACTGTAATAGTCACTACAGGAAAAGGGTCAGTTCTAATGGATTAAATGACCTGTCTTAATCGTTATGTTTCACAATGTCCTTTTGATGTAACTGTTCAGCATATAAAATAAAAGTTTAACTTCAGCTAAAGTGCTCACTGGGCAGGGGTATATGGATATATCCACACATTCTAAAACAGAACCCTCAGTGCCTTAAGAACCTCTGGATGGTCTACGAAAAATAAAACAAAATTAAAAAAGACAAGTGGCCACTTGATTCTACACTTTTAATAGGCAACTGGAAATGTCTCTAATTCAGCCTTCATTCTCCCCTGATGTAATAAATTAGTTCTATTCTCCACCCAGCAATCAGAAACTCAATAAGTAATTACCATTCACCTTCGCTAGTTCCACACCATTACACCAGTACTGATGACTCAGGAGACACAGCAGCCGCAATCAGTGACAGATTGTTGGGAGAGTGTTAGAGCAGAATATAATGAATGACTGCTTCTTTTTCCCCTCTCTCTATGGTGGCACATACTACCCTGCACTGAACGCATAAAATACAGTTTTTTAGCAGTGTTCAATTTTAGAGGCATATGTGAGTATCAAGGCTAGCTTGGTCAGGCCCTTGCGTGGAGAGATGGGGTTGAATTTTCTTAGGCAAATAGTGATGCGAGCATAGTGGTCTCATCAGCAGCTTTCTATGTCCCTTTGGTCATACTTTATAAATAGGTACTGCAGCAGATAGTCTGAAACGGAGATGCTAATGGGTGATGTTAATGGAAATGCAACTTCTGTCTTAAGTGCAGAGAAGGGAATCTTCTCAAGTTTGGAAAGTTTTACGAATAAGTAGCGTAAGTAGTCGGCCCTCCAAAGTCAGCACTTCAGTGAAGCACCTTTTGCAGCAATTATTGCTCTGAGTATTTTTCAATAGGTCTTTACATGTTTTGCACATACAGGAAATAATTTAACTTTGTCCATTCCTCGTGGCAAAATTGCTCTAGTTTTTAAATGTTTCTTCAAAATAGTTCATGGACTTTGGCTGTTAAGAACTTTGACTGGGTCATTCAAGGACATTCATATCATTTCTTATCAAGTCACTTCAATGTGACATTGGCCTTGTGTTTCAGCTCATAGTCTTGCTGAAGTTCATTTTCAACCCAGTTTTAGATTCTGAGTGAATCAAGGTTTTCCTCTACGATTTGCTTGTAATTTGCTCTATCCATTTTCCCCTCAATCCTGACAAACTTACAAATTCCTGCAGATGGGAAGCATCCACATAACATGATGGTACAGTACCACCATTATGCTTGACAATGGAGACGTAATTAACTGTGTGGGTCCTAATGCCCCAGTATAGTGACGGGGACACTATACTGTAAACAGGCGCCGTCCTTCAGATGAGACGTAAAACCAAGGCCCTGACTCTCTGTGGTCATTAAAAATCCCAGGGCGTTTCTCGAAAAGAGTAGGGGTGTAACCCCGGCATCCTGGCCAAATTTCCCATTGGCCCTTACCAATCATGGCCTCCTAATAATCCCCATCTATGAATTGGCTTCATTACTCTGCTCTCCTCCCCACTAATAGCTGATGTGTGGTGAGCATTCTGGTGCACTATGGCTGCCGTCGCATCATCCAGGTGGATGCTGCACATTGGTGGTGGTGGAGGGGAGTCCCCATTATCTGTAAAGCACTTTGAGTGGAGTGTCCAGAAAAGCACTATTTAAGTGTAAGCAATTATTATTATTATTATTATTAATTATAACTGGCTGATGTGCTCTGTTGGATTTGCACTATCCATAAAACTTTGCATTTGTACCTTGTGCCTCATGTCCGCAGTATCTCCCAAATGAGATTTAATGTGAGTCTTTTTCAATTAAGACTTCTTTCTTGCTACTTGGCCATGCAGTCCAGTTTTGTGTAGGACATTGCCAATGCATGAACACTCTTGGCAGATGATAACCCCAATTCAGATCTAAAATTTTGAAAACCTTCACTGTTGGCTTCATAGTGGCATCCCTAACCAGTTTGAAGAATCAGGCCAGGCTGCTCTAGGTAGTGCAAGATGCACACTACACATCCTAATGATGGACTTCACCATAAGGAAAGAGATAAGTAACCATTTGCCAGTTACTAAGACGTTCTAACATTTCATATTTGACATGTTTTAAAACCTCCTTGGTCTTCATGGTCAATGTGGTCAATCACTATGCCAGTTGCAGCTTGAAATCCAATTTGTGAGGGAACTTACAGAGACAGATGCATTTGCTCTTAAGTCATGTTAAACCACCTTGCACACAGAGACCATTACACTAATTCTGTGACCTTTCAAACTATTCTTTTGCTCCTAGACTCATATAAGCTTGATATAGCAATCAATCTGAATATTTATGAAATGGAGAATCTAATATTCTTTCTTAAAAAAAAACGAAGCTACATTGCATGCTCAGACCATGCCAAAATGTAGAAACGGTGCTAGAGGATGAAACGTTTTGAGGTATGGAAAGGTCAGGATAATATTATTTAATCATCACGATGATTTGGTGATTTCTTTGCATTAGACTGTATACTGTAAATCCACATCCAAGTGTGTACAGAGCAGATAGAGCTGTTGTAAAATGTTCCTCCAGATAGTTTCGCAACTAGCTGAAACTATAATATTCAATGTGGATCTCTCTAATCAACAGACATATAGGTAGACTCAGCGATTAATTCCTGATGTACTCAAGAAACATACCATATATCCATTGTTTGGACTTCTCTCGTTCTTCTAATGCCTTGTTACAGGCTTGTGTAACATTAACTGGGGGTGGCGTAGTGGCAGTGGTTAGCATTGCTGCCTTCCAGGGCTGGGGCCATGGGATAAATTCTGAACTTGGGATGCTATCTGCATGGAGTTTGTATGTTTTTCCTCTGTTTGCTTGGGTTTCCTCCAGGTGCTTCAGTTTCTACTCACAGTTCAAAGATTGGCTTCTGGGAAAATTAGCCCTGGTGTGAGTATGTACATGTCTGTGTCTGTGTGTGCACTGGTGTCCCACCATGTCCAAGGTATAGCGCCAATAAAACGATTACAGAATTGATAGTTGGATAGATGGACATTAACTGAGATTGAGTTACCTAAACCAGGGAACATAAGGGCTAAAAGCAACTTAAAGTTTAATTTTGCAGCAAGTCAAACAAATGACTAGCTATTGGTGGTCTCCAAACCAGGTCAGGAACAGAGCAAAACGTGGAAGTGCTGAAGAGACAGGAAGCTAAGGTCAGAGTCCTGTGATTGGGAAGCAAAGCTATGGGGATGCTTTTTAATTTTACCAGGAGCCAGCTCAACGGTCTGGAGAACAAAGCGGACTGGATGACAGACAAACAGTGGTGAGTTTAGGAGATGCAAGCTAAACAAGATAGAGTAATTTTATAAGAAAAGCAGCAAGCAGAGCATTTCAGAGATCTTCAGAGAGGAGCAATAAAAAGGACCCAACAACTCAGCAGCCTTCTCATTTAGTCATTCATTTCCATTGTGTTTCCTTGTATGGAAAAAAACTAACATCATTAATCTACGCAGTTGCAATTTAAGCAAACCCAGCATTGTTTATAATCTCAAACTAGAAGCCATAGTAATAATTCCTCAGATTAGTTTAAAATTTCATGAAATACTGTAATGTTTATAGAAAGATAGATTTTCTCCCTAATATTAGATATTATGCACAACTACAATGTTTTAGTTTTATTTGAATTTCTATTCACGTCAGATTAAGCTGGATTTGAAGTTCAAGTTTAAGTTAATTTATGCAATACACATTTGTGATTTCTGGTGGCTGCAGGATTTTCCTGCTGTTTCTACAATAAACGTCAAACTCACTTTGCTACTTGGAATGTAATGTTTTCCAGTGATCCATGCTGAGATTGATACTTGTCTCAAACCAACCTCTACACTGTGGACTGTGTGGTCCGTCAAGGAAAGTGATAGCCGTCTGCTTTCTGTGTTCTGTGTTTAAATTGCCTAATGTCTGGGTTGAATCAGAATGGCAGGGCGTGGATTTTAAAATGCACTGAAATGTTTTCTTTTCTCAATGGAATGACTGCTGTGATCCTCTGTAAAGAAACATTTAAGCATCTCTGGGAAAGCAATGATTCTGCTCTTATATCAAGGCAAGCACAAAGAAATCAAAGACCTTTTCTCCCACAATAGGCTTGTTGGGAGAATGACTGACCTTCTCCAATGTACTTCCAAAGCCCAAACACTTTCCTTGTTCTTTTTTTTGTATGCTTGTTTCCTTTCTTTTCTCCCAGTACAGGATGTCACGAAAATAATCAATACTGACATATGAGCTTCCATACCTTTTCATTGAATTCAATATTTTAAAATAAAGTATGAACAATACTTATTACAGTGTTAACAGTATTCACTAGGCAAGTGCCATCTCTTTTTTCCAAATAGATTAGTGACACCATTCTTTGAAAGAAAAAAGTACAAACATGTGCCAATTTTCAATTTCAAGGAAACAATTTGTTCTTTTATCGTATGTCAAGGTGTTTTTTTTCACTTTTTGCAAATAACATGCAAATGTTTGTCTGTGACTGTAGATAACTATATTAGAGGTTTGTTATCAACCATTTCTGTCCTTCAGTTTCACAAAGTATATGCATGCACAGACATGTTAGAACAGAGACTCTGCACAGAGGGTATCAAAATGCATTTCCACTTACTAAGATGCATTTCCCCTCAGAGAAATAAATCTAAACAGAATCCTATTGCTGAAACACTTTGTGTAAATCTATTAACCTGCTGCAAACCTGGGTCCATGTATCTTGCTAACTAAAGCTTTTTTCTAAAGAAATGCCTTCAAGCAATGTCCTATCTGCGGGCCACAAAATAATCACTATATATTTTTGTCAGAAGCAGATATATTTCTAGCATTTAAATATTGTTTCTCCACTAAGATTCTCAGTTTACACAGAGTATAGTTGTTTTTAGACAAAGACAGGCACATTATGAGAAAGATACTTATTCCTTAGTAAGAGCTGTAGCAGTCAAACATAGGGCACAAGGAAAGCCAACACCCTGGATGGCACATCAGTTCACCACAGGGTATATACACACACACCTGCATACCCACACACAGGCAGCGTGTCCCTGGGTAGAAACTGGAGCATCAGGAGAAAACACTGGGAGAATAAGCAGACTACACACATGTTCCCAACCCAGAAGGAAATCAATCCCAGGACCAAAGTGAAAAGAGGCAGCCACGTTAACCACCAGGCCACAGTGCTGCCAAGACAAGAACATCATTCTAAAATAGCATGAAGTCTTTACAAGCAGAATGTCCTGGTTTTCAAAAGAAGCAGGGAATAATAATGCAAATTACTATTTAAACATTGGAACATCAAAAGAACAACACACAAGAAAATCAATATAGACGCAATGGACAAAATAGATTTTTAGGTCATTAAGTAGAGCCTGGTTAAGATCCTTGTATTTCTTTTAGATTATATAGCTTTTATCCACATGGGCATGAATCAGCCTGTTGTGAGAACAGGTTTATTCTGCTTATTCCGACACAAATCAACACCAGGTTTAATAAGGTTTATAAAGCCCATGAGGATGTCATATAATTTTAATAAATTTGGAAATGGATTTAAAGGGCTTGACATTTAGAAAAACTATACCTGCAGCATCACTTACAAAAAGACTTTGGTCCAGAAGACAATGAACAAGAAAGTTTGATAAATTGCCAAGAGTAACAGAGTGTGGGTGGTACAGTCAGGAATTGAACCAGTAACCTTTTGGTAATAAGACCTTTCCCTTAACTACTGAAACACATACAGCAATTATGTGTCTCCTGGATGTTTGTGAATGAACTAAACATTTCACCTGATAAATTAAAAGAAAACAATACATGTGCCTATACCAATAACAAAAGTCACAATTTATTCTTGAGAAAAATGCCTTTTTCATTTTTTCCATGAGAACAGCATTTTAGATTTCCCAATGGAATAAAAAGTACTGGCTTTGTTAATAACACAGCTTAGTAGTGCAATAAAAACTGCTCAGCTACGAATCATTAGAAAATAGCCCAACTTCCTTTAATTGTAAATCAAGTTTAAAAACTGCCCAGGGAGTCATCATTCAGTGCATGTAATGAACAAAAAAATCCATTAGCTCTCAACAATTTTATTGGAAAACTGAATTCCACAACAAATGGAGAAAATAAAAGCAAGAGGCAAATGTACTGCAGAAGGAAGATACTGTACGTCACGTGAAAGCAACCCGCACTAACTCACCATATAGGCTCACACTTGACTACTGCTTCACATTAAGTGAGGAATACAGGTAGGGTAGCAATAAAAACATAGCTCTGTGATTAAAATAGAGAACCAACAAAAGCTGTTAACATGGAAAGGACAAAAATGGATTATTTTCATATCAATTAGTCTGCATTTGTGTAGTCTGCACATTAAGTTTCTGAAGGCCATAGATAATTTAAGCATTAGCAAAATAACATTCGTATTTTGATATTTTGTCTGCTGTGTTTACATTAAGATATTGTTTGTATCATGAATATATATAGTTTTAGAAACAATATAAAATCCTGGATATACAGAGGATAGAAAAAGGAACATTTTATTTTATTCCATAATCCTTTATCAGTTCATCTGGGCAGTGTGGAATAAGATATTTACAGTAGTCTCTGTCACCTCATATAAATGCACTACTTATTTTGTACCTTACCAAAATACATAAGCAGAGCCTCTAATTGCTGAGAATTTATCCTGCTTAAGAAAGAGGAGATAGAGGCCAAACATCAAATTCTGAAGGAATTCACGTCAAAGACTAATGATGTAAAAATCAAATCACATTATTGTATTGTGATTCCTGGCATCGACTGGTCTAGGCTATCATTTAGACTGCAAGTTGTTGAAGTGCACTGAAGGCAACATTACATACAGATCATTTGACTACCATAACACTACAGAAAAAAAATCTCCAACAAAGATTTCCTATCCAATTTCTTTTATTTTCCATATCTTCCTGTGCTCTTGTGTGGAACTGAAAAGACGAACAGCAGTTTCACTGAATAATAAGTGAACAGAAGTCCAAGGACAAAACATTAAAAGGGACTTCTTTGATTGGTACACACATAAAAGAGAATCCATTTAGGTGTTTTTTCTTACTAGTGTGGATTTGTGGGGCAAAAAACACTTAATAGTGAGGTGAATAATGAGGAAGATATAATGAGAATAATGAGAAGTTAAAATGGAATAGATAAACTCAAAATCATAGATGTCAGACTGAATTAAAAAATAATTAAAATTACACACATTTTCACACACATTTTTTGCTGGTTTCATCATAAGTATAGCTGAGTAATAAGTAATAAGTCAGCTGCTTTCTTTTCCAAAGTGTGAGGCAGTTTAGTGGAATGAATTATACCTACAATTAAAGCAAGTAAAAAGATAAGGGTATTAAAACCTATAGACAACTTTATCTGTGTTTCTTTTATTCTGTTGTGTATTTGTAAAAAGACTAAACATATGATTATCATGGACAATGCATCTAATATTAAAACTTCACCTTGTTTTACAAACAGAATGAAAAAAATATTAATTAAACAATATGAAATATGTAAATGTTAAGCCAGCAAATATGCAGCACTATTTAAGAAAGGAGTCATTTGTGTTTGCGTTCAAACTTCTCTCTTCTTCAGAGTACTCTTTCACACATTGTCTGTCATCACAGATACTGTAGGTACTGCTCTTGATTCCAAATGTACCTCCTCTTTAGTTTTCAGCTTTAGTTATATGTTTTTAGGAGATTTCACTGTGAAATTAGTGGTCCAATGGGTTGAACTGTCAGTGTCTTTGACGATTTTGAACACTTGAATAAAATATGCTCACGTTCTTGCGTTTTGTCCGAATACTATAAAGATTCAGTTCCTTTAACACATCTGTTTATGATATGCTTGTGAACCCCTAATTATCCTATTTGCTGATTTGCAAACTCTTTCTGATACTGAAAGTTATGTTTGTACCAGGATTAGAGAAAATTGTGTATAATATTATAAAAGTGTATTAGTATATTTTACCATACTTTAGTACATTAGTAATGACATATTACTAATGTATTGCACAATTTTAAACATTTTTCTCACCAATTTAATTTTACATCCCTCACTGTAAATCCAACCATTTTGTTGGACCTTTTTTGTTCTCTGCCCAAGTTGTCTAGATGAGGACAAAGACAAGTTGCTATTGAAATCGAGTGTATTATTTCCCTTGGCACATTCTCTCTTGAGTCTGCAGTAACAGTTCCTTGAAAAGCAATGTCATGTTCATGCTGTGCTTTCATCGCATAATTCCATTAGATAGAATAGTATGGTTCCGTGATTTTTTAAAATTTAATTCCTGGTCAAACCTCCTGTGTGCAAAGTTGAGTAATTTCACCAGAGACACTGTTATTGATTTCTTGAACATTTTGCTTATTTTTTACAATCCCCTCCCTGTTTTTGCTTCCTGTATCAACTACTAGATGATTCAATGTATATGATCACATTTATCTTTGATGTTAAGAGTACTGTATCTATATAGATGAATGCTGATTGTCTAAAATGAATTGCACTAAAAGCAGGAGAACAGAAAATTCAAGCTTGTGATTTTTGCTTAGGTAAGTGTAAAAGGGAATTTCTAGACCCAGCAGCCTTTTCATATTAAAATACTGTAGTGCTATGTTAAAGCCGTGACATGAGCATATCTGACAAACCAGTCAGGCTGAAAAGGACAGAACACGCTTGTAGTCCAGTGAGGACATACAGTGCCATTTGCAGAAAAACTGCTCAACATGCAGTATTAGACCCCTGTATGACTGCTCAATGTTGGGGAGGGTCACTGTTGCTCTGTCTCATCCTTGCACAGTATTCTGCTTTGTAATATTAAAAACCTAGAGGAGAAAGACATTTTTTGCCTCAATAGGCAAAGCAAGGATGTCGCCAATATCATATATAATATGCCCATTTCATTTTCTTAGTTTCAAAATACTAAATGGAACCCTTCCTTAAAAAGAAACCAGTCACATGCACAATCGTGTTCACCCACTGACATCTCTGAAGGGCTATCTAGCAGCTACCCCTTGGAAATTCAAGAAGTGAGCAATAATCAGCAGTTTACATATGTCCTGTCTACTGCAATCAAAGCAATACAATTAACAGTGCAGTACGTTCAGCTGTGCCAATTCCCTAACAGCCCCCCTTGGTGCTGATAAGCCAGCTGTGAGCAACATTACCCCCATTTTAATAAAGCCCCCAGCCTACATTGATAACCAGGGAGTATATGTATGTGCCTGTGCGTGTGTGTTGAGTGCATGTAGCGTGGGGCTGAGGGGGGGGGGTACTGGGAGTTAAAAATAAAAGGAGGGGGAGAGAGAGAGAAGGAGAAAGACGGCAGAATCCGCATTGGATCAAAAGTAATTATTCACAGCAGGAGGCTGCAGAGTTAATTCAACCAATCGCAGTTTAGGATGGGGGATGGGGAGACGGAGAAAATTGAGAGGGAGAGACAGAGTGAGAGAAATTCTGTTAAAACACAGAAACCACTTCAAAGTTATGTTAACACCCCCATACACAAATATGCCTGGTAGAAAAAAAAACTACATTAGAATCAAGAGAACAGTATTGTAGGCCTAAAATCATTCCCTCTAAAATATTGTATTCTTTTCCCAAAGAAATCCCAATGAGGCTATCCTCACAGCAGGGTGGTTTTTGTGGGGGGTTGTTAAATTACAATGCCACTGAAAACCATATACCCTAATTATTTTATTACTTTATATTTGATTAAATAGCACTGCACGTTTATGTTTTTCATAAAAGCACAACTAAATCTCCAAAGCGGCTGCAACAGTATATTAACAGTAGAGAAATTTCTCATTTTACAGAAGTAATCATTAGAAATGTTTTCGTGCTAATTATCGTTGCCATCTCTCTTTGTATCTCTGATTTGTTTTAAACAAAATGAAGTGTTTGAACATTTTCAGGGTGTAACTGTGAAATTTGGGATCGTAAGGGCCTTTGTCTCTTGTACTATAAATGAGTACAATCCACGCTTAAAGCCTACATTCTGAATTTAAATAAAATAGGGGAAAACAAGAAAAATATATAACAGATTAATACAAATTTTTATCCTGGTAATGCACAGGGGTACTCTCTTTAATCTGACGGTTATTCATCAAATGTATATTTTTTTATTTAAACATTATTTCTTTTCTTTCTAAGAAATAAGTCTGCAGTAACTATCATATATACTGTAGTAGGTGAAATACAGGAAGGAATAAGAAACCTCAGCATGTTTAATTCCTTAATTTCTTTGTTTATCAAGTGTTATCTGGAGTTTAATATCTTAAGGAGTGAGGGGGAAATTCTTCTATTTTTCACATAATTTTGGACATGAATATCTCTTTCATGTCACAGCCAGCAAACAATGCTTAAAATATTCATTTTTATTCACTACCATTTTATGGCCTCTTTTTTTTATACTTTCCATTATCATGGTGTATGAAAAGTGCCACTTCATTTTCATTAAATGATAGAGATCAAGGAACAAGATGCATGAAGGTAAATCACTCAAATAAAAGTGAAAAAAACAAGAAGCTGAAATAAATACATGAATCATCACAGATGATCACATTTTTTTATTTCTGCAAGTAAACTCATGCTTTAACACAAAAGCTTTTTAGAGAAAATTAGTTCCCATGTGACAAATTATTCTGTATAGGAAAAAAAATGTTGTCAGTAAAAATTGAAGAAATATTCCTAAATATTCCTAAATATGTAATTCCTTCTGAGAATTGCACTTTATTTACCTTGGGTTGCATGACTTTTTCTAGTGCTCCATTAGCTGCAAATGGTGTTAGAGACAAACGGGACACAACTAAAATGCTCTTGATAAATTTCTTTTTGTTGAACAAATTTCTTGTTGTACAGTACATTCCCTGTGATTATCTGTTCTTCTCCTCTTCGAATGGTTATTTTTTAATGATGAGATTATATTCCAGGACTTGAATTTTAATGGGGCTGGAAGACCAGTCTGTCTTTTTGCAAAAATCTCAAACTTTTTATAATGCTTGAGATCACCAACCTGCTGGATAAAGAGAATTCTGCTACAGAAGCCCTAAAAAGAAGAGGACGTAAGTGTATCCTGCCACTATGGGCATGCCCCACGGAAACAGAGTTAATATAAAGGCAAGAGTTGGAAACTGCAAACTGACATTTTCTGGATATAAAGTGTCAAGGTACTTGGTAATTTACCACTTACTAAGGCATTCATGGCCAAGTTGCAAGGAAGATGCCTCCTTTGAGGGTGAACCATCATAATAGGCACCATCATTTTGACTAACCACAACTGAACGACAACTAGAACCATTGCAAAGGCAGACAGGGGGAATCATGATCTCAAACAATACCAGGACATTTTGGCCAAAAATGTGGTTCTTTCTGCTAAGACGTTAAAGCTTGGCTGAAAGTGTACATTCCATCAACACAATGATTCTACATCCAACATGACAAAGAAGTGGTTAATTATACACACAATAAATGTTGTTCACTGTCCTACTTAATCTAAGAACTTTCCTCTAATTGGGAATCAGTGGTTCAAATTCAAGACGCCAGGTCTTACATAGAAACCAAAGGGTCTGAAGGACATAGAACAATTATACCTGGAACAAATATAAAAAATCCCTTCTTTGAAGCACCAAAACTCACAGCATACTACAGGAAGCATCTTGCCAATATAATCTATGCCAGAGGAGGATTTACAAAATACTAACTACAGGAGTGAGAATAAAAGCGATCCTTCGTGTTTTTATTAGTATTTATTTCTAAACAAATGTTACATTGGTCCGTGAAATGCTATTAAGATTATAGCATTATAGCATGATTTTTTTTTTCAAAATGACAAATTATCCAATCCAATAAATCTTTTTTCATAAAAGTTTTTTGCTCCTTGTTTCATTGGGGATATTTTATAAATTTAGAGGGTACTACAAATTATACTGTATATTAACTGACAAAATACAAAAGTGAATATGGGTTGAATGACTTACTGTAACTAGTACAAACATACTCACTCATTCAGTTTCAGGTTAAGTCAGTAACTGACTTTGATTGGGAATATCTGCGGGACTGTGGAGCATCACTGAAGTTGGGCAATTTTTCAGACAGGGTAGGTTTGTCTTTCTTTCCAGTAGTGATCTATTTTAAGTACTAGGCATCTTGTGCTTTTACTTAGAACTTAAGAATAAAAATGTAAATTCTCATAGGTTGTGTTTAGCTTGCATTCCAGAAGCTTTGAGATGAGACACTAGGGAATGGTTAATTCCTGGAAGAGTGCATTTACACTTGGTTGCAACACGAGACAGAATTTCTTGCAACAGCAGAACATGTGCAGGCCTTCCCTGTAGTAAAAAGCCTATTTACTGGTGTGATGAAGACAGAAAAAGCACCATCATTTGAAAATACCTTAAGCTTCTGAAGATGAGTGGAAGAAAATTAAAAAGGTGAGTGTTAATTGATCTTTTTCTGCAATTATTATGTGTGTGTGCAATTATTATGTGTGGTGCAGTGGTTAGCACTACTGCCTCACAGTTTTGAGGCATTGGGTTCAATTCCTGGGATGCTATGAGTTTGTATGTTCACCCTATATTAATATGGGTTTTACTCCCAAAATCCAAAGATATACTGGTAGGTTAACTGGCTTCTGGGTATACTGGCCCTGTATGTGTGTGTCTACCCTGCAATGGACCTCCAAGGTGTATCCTGTTGTGCGCCCGTTGCTTGTGAAGTTAGGTTCTGGTTCCCCTGTGATCCTGTATTAGATAAAGCAGTAAACTGGATGGATGTTTAATAGTACCGCTTAATGACGGTCTATCTAAAACCCACACAGAAGAAATTTCTCTTTCAAATACTTACAATCAATGAAGCAACAAATCAAAGTGATTGCTGGTTGGTGTTCAGTGTAAGATATTGATCGAAGAACGTTGAGATAATATATTAGAATAAGATCTGGAATTTCTGAAAATGTACTTGTGCTTACAAAATGTTGACTGGAAAACATTCCCCTGTCTTATCCTTCCACATATTTCTGATATTGTAAACACCTCTATAGACTACCTTGAAAATGGTGGATGTCCCTTATAACTGCACATTAGGGAGGAAAGCACGCATTATCCTTGTGCTGGTATGCAAATGTAAGGCAAAGGTGATTACTTACAAATGTAACAGAGTAAATATTTACCTACAGACATATAATACTAATCTTTAATACTGATTATAGATTACTATGGTAATAGATCAGCCCTGTGTATCACTGTAAGCATTTATAAATAAGAGGCACAACTAGTAAAGGTGCTCACCTGAGCACCAGTGAAGCTCTGTCATTATGGGTTTGAGGCAAGTTTCTGCCTACACTTCCTCATTTTCCCCAATGTGCAGTTGTGGGTTTGTAGCTGCCAGCAGAGATGTGTATAAATCACTGGGGCTTGCTGGTTTGAGAGGAAGCTGCAGTTACAGCTGTACTGCCATTAGAGATTGGTACACAGCATCTAAGCACTAGATAGCCACACAGGGATGATTGTAAATAGCCACACAGGGATGATTGACTTAAAGGGGAACAGTAGTCCCAATTTCTCAGACTGGTTATTAAATCTCGGTAACAAAATAAATTGCTAGTATAGAAATATTTTACAAATTTCAAATTAAGTGCAAAATCGTGAACTTTGTGAAAGTACCGTGTAGATGTCGGGTTGCCGCAAACCACGGGTCTCGCCACTGTGGAGAGCAAGAGTTCATGAGAATTGCGAAGTGAAGCAGCCCTTCCTGCTCTCTAGCAACTGTAATGACTAATGTAATGAGATGTACATGCAAATAAATACAGATTGTACAGAAGACATTTCACTGCAGAAATGTTCCAACATAATTGCACGTAGAGTCAACAAGTAAGTTGTATTCAGCGGCAAAACCGTCTCAAAGTTGAGAGCAATATTCCTATTGGATTAACAATGTAATAGGGCATGTAATTACATGTACTTTTGCCTATTTTGTGATGTAAATTGGAGGTTTTACACATTACTGTGTAAATATTACTTTCATTGTAGTTTTAAATGCATTCATTAATGCCGATCCTTTCTAACCCCAAAATAGCAAAAATAGCTATAGCTATAGCAGTTCCCCTTTAATTAGTGGATCTGGAAAAAACTTTAGAGTTGCATATTCTCGCATTTAAGCTCTGTGTACTATGTGATTGGAGTGCAGGGTGCAGGGTGCAAGTTATAGTCAGAATTTTTGCATTCTTTTGTTAATCCGGAAAACACATAAATAAAGCCTTTTGGACGTCATTATAATAATCCTTACATAGTGCTTTTCTGGACACTCCACTCTAAGTGCTTTACAGGTAGAAGGTACTGGCCAGGCTCACACAAGCGTATCTTCAATGGGTTGTCAGATGTAAGTAACAAGGTGACATAGCTGCTGGCAAATTATTGTTTATGTGCGTGCAAAACCTTAAAGCAGCACTGGATGAGGGTCAATTCTGTAACACGTAACAGGCTAGTCCAAATAAGGTGGGTACAAAAATAATTGGTAATTCTAAATGCAAAAAAATAGAGGTGGAGAGAGAATGACAGTGAATCTCAAAACCAGTGCACCATTACATATTTCTAATTTTCTTAAATCTGTAAAATTACCCATTAAGAATTTTCCATAACGACTGCAGATTCGATTTTCTCATTGGTCGTGTTTCTGTGGACTTACTTTTGCTCTTACACATAGCAATAAAGCAGTTGCTATTGGATTCAAAAACCTTTGCTTTGCAAGGTCAAATGGAGCATAGATCACAAAGTGTGAATGTAAAACTACCATCACAGAAGGGCACTTAACATAGGTCTTGACTGATTGGATTCACTACCACCTACACAAAGGCTAACTCTAGATCTCCCAGGCCTGTTTCCAGCACTATCCTCCTCCTACACCTTCGGTGAGATGGATTATATAAACCCCCTCCCCCAGTGAGAACCTTAATAACAGTTCAAAAATTTGCAGGGATTTTTATTTTTGCCTATCAATATCAAGTAGCAGTATCATTTAATTCATTGTGCTCACAGATCAATTTAATGACTCTGGCACAACATTATGAAGAGATCAAGAGGAAAAGAGGTAGTCCTTAAAATGAGATACCACTTCTGTTTTCACATACCTTTCTATACATTTGCCATATTCAAGCAAAAGTAAAATACAGAGAAAATGTAAAGACAGTATTAAGTAAATGTTTTGTTATTCATTTGTATCTAAAATATTAAGGAGTTTCCTTTACAAGTCCATACCTGAAATAAATCCTTTTTTTCTGAGGTTGTTATTGCTTAATTCTCTCACAAATTAGTAGGCCTTAGCATCATTATAATATGATTTAATACTACTCATAATTTTATTCTGTATTCTACAGAATTTTTAAAGTAACAGTTCTTCAAATAATATGAAATAAAAAATGAATAGCATATTTTTGGAGGAAATAACGTATATAAAATGAATAGCATACATTTTAGGACACTTAATGTGTGCTAAGTACTATTAATTGATTGATTATGAATACTATTATATTAAACACTTTTATGCCAGTTTGCCTGGCTAACAATACATGTTTTTTATGAAGGAATTCATTAAAATAATCATATTACTTGACCACTCATACTGGGGTGACACTCCTATTCCTGAGCATGATGCAGACATTTTGCAAACCTTGCTTTAAAAGAAAGACTATCAGGATTGTAGGTCAAATTACATTTAACGTAATAAAAAAACAAATCCCCAAAAAAGTGTCTACTTTAAACTAATGATGTAGCGATTTGAATGGTACAGCATCTCATCAAAACCTGAAACGTGTAGCACCCCTGAAACCACTGACCAAATAAATCTTTAAAAAATTGGAGTAGTCATATTTTCAGACATATGGTAAAGAACACAAAACATGGGATTGTGCTGTTTTTGGAGTTTTCTTATCTGTCATAAATTAATCAATAATATTCCCCGTTTTAGGATTGTTTCCAATCCCAAAAGAGATTGGAAAGTAGGGGAATATTTATGGACTACATAGTGGAGAAATAGTAGTATATAGTGCTTTTCTAGACTTTCCACTCAAAGTGATTTACAGGTGGTGGATACTGGACAGGCTCAAATAAAACAAAACAAAGTTAAGCCCAAACAACAAAGGTGCTGAGGGAGGAGATACATTTCAGAACAGAAAAAAGGCTAAAATATTTATCGTGTTACACGTCATTCCCTTTCTTTTATCTCTTTAGTACGTAAGTGGACCAAGTCTGTGGACCAAGTCCTGGTTGTACTGGGGAGACCTGCATGTCCATTTGATCCCTAGGACTGCACACACAGTGTTGCACACACAACAGAGGTTCCACACTACGTATGGTCCCACAAGTCTTCAATGACCAAGCAGGAGGAAGAAATAATCAAAGTGTTAACTGTTATGAAGGCAAATGAAGCCTGCAGAAAAATGGGGATTTCCATTGCCACCAGGCCTCAAACTTGATCTTTTTAAGGTGATTACAAATCCGGGCTTCTGTGGTGGAAAACACTGTTCTACAAACAACCTTACGAAGCCTGCAGCGTTAGACTAGAGGTCCAGCGTATGTTGACACTAGCAGGAAGGAGTTGCCCATGAAATGATCTCAATGATACTGCAACCTCTATCATACAGGGACTTCTTGATGAGAAGCACTTGCTCTTGATTCTGACAAGATACAAAAATTACCAGACAACAACCACATTGTGTGGAAGTGAATCCTTTTGCAGGTGGGTCTGAGCCTCTAGAAATAGTCTCCTGAGTCACCTTGGGAACAGTAAATGAACTATGGTAGAGATCATCCTCAAATCGATAGCCACTGAAAAAGAATATACGTGTAGAGAGAAATGTTGTGCTCGTCTAAAGTTCTTCTTCTCATCCTATGTAAAAATACCATTGTTTAGTCTGCCTTCATTTCAGTTTTCTTCAATTTATAAATACTGAATGCAAACCATCTTAATAACTATAACCACCTTCATAACTATAATAACACTTCTACTGAGAGACAGAAGTCACTTTTAGCCTCTGCTTAGGCTTGCATTTCAAATTGGTGAATGCAACAATGTAGTAATGTATTTATCCAAGTGCATAAAATAAAATCACTGAGGATTACATTATTCGTTGTTTAAAAGACATTCTCAGTGCTCATACTGAAATGTTAATGTTGCAGTAGAGCTACATATTAATTTAGTCTTTAATATATCAAGATTATCAAAAACATTTTGATTGTATGTATTTATGTGGGGTTTAAAAGAGTTTTCAGAAACTTTCTGTGATAAATGAAACTCACTCATTAGTCTGACTGCCTTTCCATTTGGCAATTTGGTGCATCATTACTTTTCCTGTTAACTTAAAGTGGTCTCAGCACAACAGAGGATAACATGTTTTAAGAAGACTAAAAACCCATGTGCAAACTCGCTAAGTATTAACAAACTACATTCCGGACCTGATTATAAATTCTTTATTACTAGGATTTAACAGAAAAGTTGTTCATTTTTCATATTTCTTGGACTGAAACAAGTAATTCTCAACATATTTCAGAGGCCAGGAATCTTTGCTAATTAACATTTTGGGCTACTTGTATTAAAAAGAAACATTCTATTTGGCCTTGGAAATTACAAGTTCTTTTTAGATGTAGGATTTGGGGAGGGAAAGGCAAAATAAGCAGCTTTTTCTACACAGAAACAACTAGTTTATAATTATTATTGCTTTATGGGTCACAATGGTGTTGTTTGCTGTTATTTAAGAAAACTAATATCATTTTATATACAGTTCAGCAGCAAAAATGCTCCTATGCAAATGGTCTGCAAGTGCTTACTGTTTTGCTTAAAAAATGGAAACCATTTTTTAGAAATCCAAATCAATAACTATTGCAGACAGTGCTCATTTTGGCACAGAAAGAAATGACTTCAGGAAAGAAATAAATCTTTCTAAAAAACAGGTTGTTTAATTTCTCATTAGCATTTCTCAAAGAGGAAGAAGAAAAACATAATACATGTTTTTCTTCATAATACATGGGTTTGGGATTTTCTCTCTAAAGCTTTTTTTATTTCTTTATAATACTGTTAAGGAGTTACAGTATAAATGAAGTCCTCCTTACTAATAATCTTACATTTATATGTTATTAACACTATCATTCCTTCACAAAATGTCAGTATTAACTTAATGTATTTAAACCATGGAGTAGGGATGGATTTCTGATCAAATTGTCTTGGACTTAGAAAGTACTGCTTATTTCTACCGTGGGCCACCTGGACCTGAACTTCGAACTGGTTGTTACTGTAGCTGAAACTTAGACACCAGAAACCCATCTTCCAGGAGAAGTTGAATTGAATTGAATGGAAGTACGCTGCTTTAATAGTGAGGATTTGGGACATAAAGGGAAAAACATTGAGAGACCCTGATCCTCAGCCTGGTCAATGCAACTCCTGGGTCCCTGATTCTACTAGCCTAACTTTTTTGTGGACCAGTTTTAGTTGTTTTATTTAAAATTAAAAAAGGGAATAAAACCAATTAACAACAATATTCCTCCACGTCCCCCACTATCAGTGGTACCCTCTCCAAGACACTTCCCAAAAGACCCCAAAGCTAAACTATACAGATCCAAAAGTGGCACTGTGAAGTACAGATCTCACCATATCAGCTGTGACCCACTAAGTCTCCACCATTCCCTAACCCAGCACCATGGACCCGGGCACAGGAAAACACCATAGAAATTATATCAAGGAGGTACAGTAGGATCCAATGATGCTAGTGGAGGGACAGCAGAGGCTCCCAGCTCAGCACCAACATCTTTTCATATGACAAGCTAAGTTCTGAATTAGATCCAAGAGCAAGAAAAGGCCCTGTTCAAAACTCTGGAAAAAGAAGCAGAAACCCAAATCCAAAACTATATCTGGACATTAATAAACATGAATAAAGGTGCCCATAGCGCCTCCTTGTCAAAGCCCACACAAGGGAGTAGGTACAAGCTTTTTAGTGCATACTTTAAATGAAACATTTTTTTTAATCCAAACCTCCATCAACAGAGGTACAAATGTAATTAGTGTAAATAGGGATTAGCCTGTGAATATTACCGTATTTATTTGCTAAATTCTGCAGTTACTGTCTCATACAATCTGACAAAACAGCAAATTATTCAAAGAGACTTGTGAGCTTTTCCAATACTATGCTTAAAAAATAAACTGCTAAAAATTTTGGAACTGAAATACAAAATATTAAATTACATCTCAATATGCCTACTCCAAAAACTCTAACCGAATGCATCTGAAAGATTATTTTTATAATAAAATAGTAAAGCATCAATATGTTTAATCAGTTCTGTGTAAAAATATGGATACCTGCCTCATTTGGAAAACAAAAACATGTCAGTGATTCTACCGCTTGAAAGTACCATCCATTCAGTACCTGTTTAAAAACAGCAGCAACAAAATGAACTAAATGAAATGAAATGTGCATTGTAGAGGGCAACCAATTCAGGAGCTGGAATATTATGGTTAAGATCAAAAACTGGCCTCAGATGACTATAACAGTTCATGCTTTAAGGTAAAAGCAGGCACAGTAATGGAATCTGATGCTCGTGCAGGAAAGGAGATGAGTGACTAATACACTCAAAAGGGTAATGAGCAGAAATGCCCGCTGAGGGGACAAGAGCCAAACAAGGTTCTTAGCCAGGTAAGAAAAAAAAAGTATTACAATATGAAGATATGTTTTAAAGAAACAGCATTTCAAAATACAGTAATTCCACTGCCTGCTGAGAATTCAGACAAAAAAAGCCATCTTCCCAGTAGGCTTCCTCATAAGCATGATGTTTCAGCAAGCAGCCTGAAACATCAGAGTGGTGAAATTCAGCTGGTACTGTACATGCAGGATGCGTGGCAAATAGGAGTTTAGCCTCACACACATAGAGATGCCCACACACTCAGTAGGTTGACTGGATTTAGCAAAAGAGCTGTCTGTATTCTCACTTGCCCCAGTTTACTGCATTTACTCAAGAGGGAACAACAGTGGATTTATACATACCAGTGAGACATAATCAGTGCACAAAGAAGACATGCTCCAGGCGCAGCGAGACAGGAGGTGGCATGATACACCAATGAGGGATACAGTGTTGGTTACCTTTCTGTCCAAAGTGAGGCTGAGATCTTTCTATTAAGTAGTACTACTTAACTGGAACTGCCCAGAAAGCTGCAAAACACCGACGTCCTGGTCAATGTTAATGAAGACTGGAACTGCTCTTTTTCATTTTTTTAAAAATGCAGAAATGCTATTTGCATACACATAGATAAACATCCAGGCCTGCCCAAGCTTAACAGGATTTTCCAGCATTAGAAGCGGCATCAAAAGAATCTATTCCAAACTCCACCACAAAACCATCTTTCCAACTCGGAATGCAGCTGGAACCAGCTGTACTTCAATAGGACTGTGAATTGTACAAGTACTTTCCTTCCTTAGGAACATTGCGAATTGTCTTCTTGCCGACAAACCAAAGGTCATTCTGGAATCCCAGCAAAAGCCAAGGAACCATGGAGTCCAGTTTAAACAAAACGTTTTTCGGGTTTTGTTTTTTTAATTTGACCAGAACCAAGTCTCAATCATGGAAGTACACTCTGCTGTGGGGACTGAAGTTGCCAGTGAAGTCGCCCAACTTCTCCTTGGAGTTCAAACTGTTGGTCACTCCCTCCGAACTGGTCATCAAGGTGTAGAGATCAACCATAATAACCAGCCAGTTTCAGAACTAGCAAGAAATGTGCGGCCATCCAACTACAAAGCACGTGAACCCAGAGCTTCAAAAAAATGCACACCACAAACTTTTCTTTCATCTGTTTGGCTGCAATGGTGCTGGCGGTCCTTGGTCTGGAGCAGCCTGACCTACTTTGAAGTCATCTCCTTCTGTACTATAAATACAAACAGAGGATCCTTCTTGATAATTAAACACACATACATTTTGTCATCTCTCAGATGAAATAACTTGTTTCAGTCTAAAAGATCTAGGTGTGCTCCTATCATTTGCATTACACCGCATCTCTTTGTTAAAATGATCGCGCCCCCCGCCCACTCCTCCCTAAAAAAATTTCGAAGTTGTTTTCTTGTTTTTGTCTATTTAGCCTTGAAGCCGAGATCCTACACCCTTGGTATTTTGATTTCCTTAGCGCAAAGCCGAGCAACTAGACAAAAGGAGCTGCGATAGAACCGTGCCAAGTCTTGCCTGCCTTTTTTTCCCTTTTCCTCTCTCCCTCCCTGCTCTCTCTCTCACAGCATGGCAACCTTCCCAAGCAGCATTGGCGGAGCTCCAGCCTGTGCCAGCCTGTCTGTGTCCATGTCCCCAAAATGAGCCGATAAATAAATAGCCTCTCGTATGATCACCAGCGCTCCCTGGCACTACAAATGTACCTTTGTTGCTCCATTTTCCTGGCTACACACACATATATACAGTTAACAATGGCACACTCTCCAGCTCCCCCTCACCTCCTCTTCCCACCCCTACCAAATGTACAGGGGTTTCTAAGCCTATCATTCACTCACTTACTAATTGTCTCCTATATGTCTTTGAAGTGAACAGTTTTGTAAGTCCTGCAAGTCCTGTTTTCCTATTCAATGCCTGGAAATCCACTCACTACATGCCAAACACGCCACCTTCTGTGGTTCAGGGACATGTCAGTGCCCACTACCCACAGCACCCCCACTCTCACACAAGTGTACCCACCCTCTCCATAACATAGCCTTATGGGATTCAGCTAAGTGTGGCAGATGCATAATTCTTTCTATTGGAAAAGAAAAGGCAGTTGATTGGTTAGAAATTCCTCTTAAAGGCATATGTTACCTTATCCCAAAGATCTCCTTTGGCCAAAGGGACATTAAAGGGGATGTTTTAGCATTGAGTATCCTAATGCATGCTAAAACCAATTTTCTGTTGTATACAGTATGAATACATTTCAACTAAGAGAACTGGTTTTCGCCTCCTGTCTATTAACTGGTTGAAGGAATAAGTGTTTATTATTAATATGTGGTAGGGGATGAGCGCTTGTATGTACCAGAATTTACCATAATAATAGCACAGCTCATTAAGCACAAAAGAACAGGCAGCTTTCATGATTGTTTGATCATGACAAGATTTAAATGAGAAAAAGCCACTAACATCTGAGCTCTCTCAGAAAGTATAATGCTTGGAATGGAATAAAGTTTTCTTTCATATTATTGAGCATGAAAAGGTTAAAAAAATGGTGTAACACCTATTTAAAAAAAAACAGGATATTCATTATTACCCAAGATGTCACTTGATCACTACTGAATGCCACATAACCTGAAAAGAGTATAAACAACAATTCCCTTAGTTACCTGGCATTTCTTTCGATACTTTGTATACTGAAACCCTTCAAAAAAATGCTGTATCCAAGATGAATTTCAGTAAAAGAGACACACTGCGACTGGCACTCAGGACAGTAGCATTTAACATTGCGGCTGTGGTACAGAGAGAAGAAGAGCAGGAAATGGAACACTGCGAGACAAATGGTTCTGTAGGTGGTGACGAAAATGGAAGCTCACTCAATATTCAGACAGTGCCTGACTACAGAGGTAGCTATAACCTGAAAGCTGGTTAAAAATATCAAGGAATCAACTACAATGCAGTGAGGTCTCAAAAAGAAACTGCTGAGTGGAGACGTTAATCAGGAATGTTACAGTAGGTGAAATCTCCAGACTATTCAAATCTACGAATACTGCATCAGATTCAGAGGGGGCACTGGGATTGTGATGGTAAAACGGCAAAAGAAAAGTAAAATAATGTTTACGGTACATACTTCTTACCAACCACTGACAGCTTGTACATCATCCTCATACTATTGTCTTTAAACATTTTAGGAAGCTAAACTTTGGGAAAACATATCAAAAAGAGGAGCAAACTGCCAATCTATTTTCAGTACAATTGTTACTGATTTGGTCACTGTAATAATCTCTTTCTTTCAGTTAAAGTCCCAAGTCAGGCACCATAGCAGAAATACCCGATAGTGACTGTAATTACAGATATTTGCAGACTCTGACCAAAGCAACACAAGACTGCTTGGGACTGACCGGAACACACTGTGGGCCTTTGGCTGCTCCAGTTACTGGCTGGCAGCCAGTGGGACTGGCCTGTCCTTTTGCGTTTACTGGAACTCTTGATGCGTGCATTGTAGGATCTTAATGTGAGGAAGGCTTGGCAGTGGACTTGTCAAGGAGGATGTGTGTTCAATTTCCTTAGCTCTCCTATGACAGAACAAGTGGGCAGTAAGAGACTAAACTGAACAAGCTAATGTAAATCAGGAAAGGAAAAAAGGAGGTGATGGGGATGGAAATGGAGGAGTGCGACCAATTAAATCACTAAAGAAAGCTAAAATACAATTGAACACAAAACAATATTTACAAAAGCTTATTGCAAGAGTACTGTGGTTTTTAGCACAACACTATCTCTGAAAGTATCCAGTTACCATTTTTACAGAAATATAAATAATCGTAACATAATACTATAAAAAACACCTGAGTTTCTAAATGTCGCATAAATATTTCTTGATAAATCATCCTTTCAAGTGCAATTCAGATTGGGGAAGTTTGTAGATCCTAACGGCACTACAATTTCACTTGTTTTCAAACTGGTAAACACCACAAGATTATGAAATCTGTTTTTGCTGCTTGACAAACTGCGAATTAGCCTTATTTTCAATCCACATAATAAACAACTCATTGCTACTTATACTTTTGTGATGGATATATCAATTTCAAGTCATCAAGGTGGTAGATGCATTATTTAGGAATCTGTAGGAGTTATTGTAACCTCTCCCAGTACATGTATAATAAAAGAGTTCAAGTCAAAAGGGGTCTATACAATTTGGGACTAAGCATACACAAGGGGTAACTTATAAAAATCAAAACAGTTTAAAGAGAATCAAAACTCTAAAACATGAAACAGACTCAGAAAATAAAAAATGTACAATAGGGAATGTTCAGAAATTTCTACTTCAAAGGCACATCTGGGGAATTTCACAGGCCTGTGAACCTACAGTAACTCAGCAGCAAGAAATTAGATATTGCTTGAAATTAAAAATGCTACAAGATATTAAGTTGAGGAACTATGTCATCTTTTGAAGGACAATGAAATTAACTTTGTGTCTTTTCATTAGAGTGGGTGTTAATTATGTCCACTTCGTCCAGTGTCTATCCAGCAGGTTGTACTGCCATGCAATTCAGGAAAAGTCAAAGTACTGTTGTAGGGGTATGATAATGAACTGGGCCATAGGGGAAACAGCTATATTTTCAAATCTAAAATACAAATAAATTACAAGCTAAAATCTAGTCTTCTTCATTGCATTTCATTTGCATGTTAGCTTTAATGCCCATACTCTCCATTTTGAGACTAGCAATGTAGTTTACAGAATGACCTCTAGATCTGTTTTTTTCTCTTAACCTGTACCATTCTGCTGTAAGATTTATCACTGGTGTCTGCAATCATACACATTAGTGTGATCTTTATTCTTTAAATTGATTGGTCCTCTCTGTGTATAAATGAATCCTCCACTGAGCATGAGAGCATAGAAAATCTTCAAATGAAAGGCAGCCATTTGGACCATCTAGCTTATTTAGTTTTTAGCAGAAGAATGATCCAAGGATGTCATCCAACCAATTTTCGAAAGAGGCAATAGTACCAGCTTCGACAAAATAGTTTCAGAACCTTTAGAAATGTTAAATTTAATGGTTTAAACTAATTTCCAGATCTTTAACTGGGAAAACACTGATCTTAATAATCTAATTTATTTCTCTGCACCGTGCTATAATTTTAGATGGATTATTGTTTAAAAACTGAACCTCCCAAGAACAATCACTGACTCTGAGTGCAAGTCATTTCAACTTGCCACTGTCAATGACTAGAAAAAACTGCCCAGTAAGCTAAAACTGCCCACCTTCATATCTGAGAACATTTTCAGCTGTATGGTTAAATTTTACCTTCCTGACCCCTGTACATACTAACACTGCCATATCTTATGTGCAATTAATTGCTTGTTATTTTCTTTCTTACATTGCTTTGGTTCAAAATTGGTGTAAGCCTCTTGGCCAAGTCATCACTGTAAATGAGAAATTGTATTCAACTGAGTTATCTGGTTAAATACGGTAGAGCAGACTGTAAAAGTTATAAATAATAAGATCATTATTATCATCAGTCACCATCATATTTCTATTCCTTTAAGGACAGAAATAGAATAGTAATGGGAGAATGTAAAACTAGCAGGAACACACTATAAATATTTTAAACAGGGATGTTCTCCTTAGTGCCCGAGAGGGCTTGTAGTCCTATTTCAGAGTTTATAGGAACAAAATTAGCAATTTAGCCTTAACCTCCATTAAAAAGCCTCAATAAAAGACAGAGAAAATATAACACTGAAAAATTACTTACACTGATGCATACAGTATCTACAAAAAGGCTGATATACAGTGCACACAATTTGTAGCATCAGCTTTCGTTCTCTATAACTAATAAGACTCCTGCACACAAATTTAAGAAGCTGAATATAAGTGCTTAAATCCGGTTTGTATATTTAGTGCAATATTTCTTTATGGTAGTCGGCACTCACAGGACAGCTGTCCCTTTAGAGTGCCGCAATTACTGCTCAGTATGGTAGAGGGAAGCTCGTTTTTAGATTTCTGGAGAAAAAAAAAATGCAACTCCAGAGCAATTCTCTTTATATTGACTTTGAATCTTTTTGTTGTCACCCCTCATAATCTACGGGTTCCAATTTAGTCCTTATGAATGTCTTGAAACAAGAGAGCCGCCCACCAAGTACCTCTCCTAGTCTTGGTTTCAAACTGTTTCCTGGCAACGTCCAAGCCCCCCAGCGCTGTTCTGTTGCCAAGGGGAAGCCTGTGGAGGCTAGTGACAGTAATCAGACTGCTGCAGTCCTGCGGGGTGTATCTCCGCACGCCTGTGTCTCATACCATTACACAGAGGTGTGATGTGAGGCGCATCTTAAGCAGCCCAAAACAGCTCTAGGGAGCCTACTCTCTCAGCAGAACAGGGAGAGGAGAAAGTGGAGAAAGAAAAACACACACATGCACTAACATCTCTGCATAAAAAGGCTCAGCGGAAAGAAACGCAGTGTCCCCACCTGATATAGCACCAAGCCCTTTTTTTTCTTCCATTGATGTGTACCACCTTGGAAACAGATTTAGCTTTTGAAAGCTTACCCAGCTTGTCTGAGCTTTCTGCACTGCTGGGGCCTTCCCGGTTGCCTCACACCTCTCGGGGATTCAATGTAAGCCATTTATTTCTCTTTCATTTTACCCGTTGTTGCAACAAAGACCCAACCACTGAAGGTACTGCACTATGTTTTTCCCTGATCGATATTTCTTTAGACATAGAGCTGCTGTTCAAAGAGGAAGCAGACAGGGCGCCACATTCTTTTTTCAGTCGTTGATTGTATCTGGTACGTTTGCACATCACTGCTGAGATCCTAACTATCATTTTCCTGGCTAGTTGTGTTTAGTGCTGGAGTTAAGATTATAGAATGTGGCCTATTTACAATTGTTTTCTGTCTAACTCTCTAACAAAGCACAAAGGAAACAGTATTAATCTTTAAAGCAAGTGCATTGTGTGAAATTGCATTTTTAAATTGAGCACTTATAATATTTGAAATTGTGCATGAACTAGTTTTAGACACACATTTCCCTCTATTTAAAATCTATTTGGAGGGTCCTACTAAATGATAAATGTATAAATTGTTCAGAGATACATTTAAACTAATAATAACAGCTAGTATTTGGTTACACAATTACAGTTATAAAGCTATATTCTTACAAAATTATATTGAAATGGTTTAAATAAAACAGTAAATGTTTATAACAGTTATGACTCAAAAGTTGTGAGTGGACAAAAGACTGGTGTAGCCAATGTTCAGTTTTACATAATTCAAAATTTTATGAAATACCCTAATTTGTAGCAACAAATATTCTAAGCAAACATACTGTACCAATTGTGCGAGTCACAGATGGAGAGTTTTTAAAGGCAAAAGGGATATTTAGCACTGACTTAAAACTAATTCTGCAGGCCACAGAAAAATCTCAGACTCTCATTCAGCGCTCTATGCTACTAGAATACTTCACAATCTTCAATCCTAGGCTTTTAGGAAGAATGATTTTATACTTTAAAATATTCACATTGTACAGCATAAATCCATTTTGGAATGACACATTAACATTGCTGGAATTGGAACCAAATAAAAGTTTCGGCATAACTGGGGCCTCTTGATTAGCTCAGGCATCAAATGTTTGCTACAGAGTGCACTACGAGCTCTATGATCACGGTCTCAAGCCTGGAGACTAACCATGACTGGGATTCTCCAGGCAGTACCAGACAGCCTCACTGGTGCTGTCTGGACAAGACACTACTTCAAATGGCGCTGAACCCCCTGCACACCTGGCGGTGGTGCCTCTGACACTTGAAAAGACAAATGATTTGAAGGTGAGCAAACAGACGGAGTCTCCCTACATTTCCTAATTTCTCCCACTTGTGCCCTTAAGGGGTAGCAGAGAGTCGAGATATGAAAATTACACAATACACAATTGCCTATTCCAAATTGTGTGGCTAGAACAAACAAATAACTGGACCTAAAACCAAAGTTTTATATTACTGTTAAATACTGCCAGCCTCAAGCATTGGTCACAGTCTCAGTTGGTGTTTGTGGAGAAGAGAACATGACTTCTGACTGATAAGCATAGGAATTTGTCAATTAATCCATTAGTTCCCAGAGGTCACCTTATGACAAGCAATTAAACAGAAATGGCGGTAAACGTAATCAAACAGAAATGCTGTGTGCTGTCCTGTTTATACATTACAGCAATTCATCTTAAAATAATAACATCTATTCACTTGAAGACCTTGAAAACAGAGTGTGACAATAATGTGACATACTGGAATATTTGGTGCGGCTGCTTGCTTAAGTGATTTTATTTGAAAGCCAAACAGCTTATGTTATTGAAGGCTTTTTTTTCTCCCAAGTACGATTCACCATTTTTCAATCGCCTTGTTTATGGTAAAATTTCTCCCCTCACTTGAGGAATATCACTTCCATGCCAGCTAGCCCCCAAAGTGAAAATACTACTCAATACAGTATATTTGATACGATTGATCTGTGATGTCTTTCCATGGGGAGAATGCAGTACCCTGTGAGCATGTTGAAAGGTCAATAAATTGTACATCCTACACAAATGGATTCATTTTACAGTTACATTTGGTATGAAATGTACCATATAACGAAAATATTTGAGTCAGAACGGGTAAATGTTTAATCCAGGCAAACTACAGCAGCCAGCTTCATAATATTTGCTTGTAGGCTTAGTAGTAAGAAACCTGGATGGCTTGTAGGCTACCTAACCCTTTCCAAAAGAGACAACACTGCAAAGGGATCTTTATAACTGCTTGATTTATTCAATGCAGCATCTCTGCACTCCCAAGTCTTCCACAGACAAGCTAGTGTTCATGCAGACACTTAGAAATAATCATCAAAATTGCAGCCTGAAGGCACAATGACCCTGCATGCGTGACTTCATGAAATGGTCCTTGCCAGACTCCGCCGCTGCATTGCTATTTACTGTTTGAGGTAAATAACAGCATGATGGGTCTATTTCATGTTGCTTAACAGCTTGTGTCTTAACTCCAAGCCTAGAAAAACAGTGACCGTGTAAGTGCAAAATGCAAAACACAAAGTCCAACTTGACCCTTAATGACTAACACGTGGGTCCAAAATGTATTGCGGGTGATTGCTATGACTGGTAAAAGCCATTTACAAACTGTGGATAAATGAGTCACAGAATGGCCTATTGATATTACAGATGCAGAATGATCTTCACCCCATTTGTACTGAATGTCATGTCTCCCTACCTACATATACTTTGAAACATTCAGACACTGTTCCTGGACTGGTACTGTTGAAAAACAGCGAGCAGGCACTGGCAAGGTGTGACTCATTATATCCACCCAGAATGTACAGTATGTAGTAATTTCCGAATAACTGTAACACAAAATACTGCAAACAATCTACGAAGCAATGAATGGCAACTATAGATTTTGCATCATGCGTATAATGTTTCATACGGTTCCCTCCAAAATGCGTCGGGTGATGAAAGTTAAAATTCGAGTTAGCTTTTTTTAATATAATGTAAATCATTTTCGAACTGATTTAAAATGCTAATATGACTGTCTTGGTGCTCGTGTTCTTTACCTGCTCTTCACTCATTGCACTTGCAGAATTGTTAAAGATGTCAAACGGAGTCAACATCTCATGTTAACAGCATTTTCTGTTAATTGGGTTTAGGTTAGTTTGGTTTTGGACATATTGTACACTGAAGAAAATAAGAGAATGCTGCTATAAACACACGCACACAAGCAAGCCCCCAAAACAGGCAACGGAATGTGTCCTGTGAACAACTGCGAGTTTCGAGTTTCATTAGGGCTGTGCACCGTGAACCACATTTGTCCGTTCATGAATTATGAATTAATAATTCATATGAAATAATAATCTTCAACCAGATGAATTTCAGAAAAAGATACATTATCCCACAATTCATTTAGCAACTTGATCATACCTCCTGGGTTTATTTTTAATACACTTTTGTTACAGAAGTGTCGAGCTTTAGATAAGACGTCAATCAGAAGTGGGAGTCATCAACAGATAGAAACTTATCCCTCGTTAGCTTTATTATTATTATTATTATTATTATTATTATTATTATTATTATTATTATTATTATTATTATTGAAACAAAACGGTACTGCATTTCATAACAGCGAATGTGAGCGGATATACAGTTGGTACAGAGTGGTGTGCTGGGAGGCAGTCTTTCTGAGCATGCCCTTTGAGCATGCGAGTTTAGGGATAAACAAAAGCGCAGGGTGGACGTTTCACGACTGCTTTCATTTTCAATGAATTACGCAGGATTTTACTCTTAAGTACTGCGGGACAGGCTATAGATACTACAATCGTTGCGTCCTGCAACATAATTTATACCAGGTGTCGGCGTTTTGTTTGAACCCATTACTTAATGTTTCACAACGATAGTTTTAGCTTTTGGAAAAAAAAAAGATTTTTTTTCCTACCTGAAACTTGTAGTTTTTCACTTCTGCCAGGAAGTGCCGCCTCTGCAGTTGGTAATTGTATTTTGGAAGACATGTCTCCCATTCTACTGTAGGCAAAGTGACGCCAATTTATAAGCAGACGAGTTAGTGCTGGCATGGAGTCCGGAGAGAGAGCAGTAAATAGCGCGTTCACATTGAACTTGTGTAACCAAGTTACGTAATTCAGCCACGATCAACATCTATGGCTCGAGTGTTACTTAATGTATAGGAAGGCAGTACTACATCTCGAGTGTTAACGTGGAGGACTAATACAGTACAACTGAATTTGTATATAATATGGCGCTGGATTTTGCTATACAATACTTTCGTTTACTTGGGCTTCACAAAATTTTTAATACATGAATTAAGCTTAATTCATGTATTACCCTCCCCCGATTTTAATATTGGTTTTATTTCTATTTGTAACACAGTTTCATGTTTTGTTTGTTTAGATTTTTCATTGATTGCTGTTGTTACTCGGTGTCCATTTGTAAACGTAAAACCGAGAAGAAAAATCAACACATCATGTTATTTAGTAGTTTTTCAAAGTTAAAGTTTAAAACAGCATTGAATCTTAGTAGTTGTTCATTACTGCACTAGTTAAAACAAGTGTGCGTTTATACACACTTCAGAAGGAATAGTGTGTATGAAGTATTAATTTAAAACTTCTCAAAGAGTTTTATTAGTTTAAATGCACAAATTTGTTAAAAATGACATTATCTATAAATTAATAAATGTGAAGACATTAGAATAAAACAACATTGCACCAGGACATTTCCAAAACAGGTGAACTAGTACTCAAATTTAAACATATTTAAAGGTAAGGTGTTGTTATGTACTGTCTGCAACATTATATCATTGATCTGAATGCCTTAATACAATAAGGATTGAAGCATGCTGATGAAATGCAACAAACATAAAACTGCTGACTGAGGTAATGATTATGTAAAAATGTACATCTTTAGAGCACTATAGCCGTCAGCATTGCTGCCTTGCAGCACTTGGGCACTGGGTTAAATTCCAGATCTGTGGTGCTATCTGCATGGAGTTTGGAGTTTGTATGTTCTCCCCATGTTCACATGGGTTTCCTCCCACAGTCCAGAGATATACTGGTAGGTTAATTGGCATCTAGGAAAACTGGCCTCAGTGTGAGTGTGTGCATGTTTGTGTTTGTGTCTGTGCCCTGCAATGGATGTCCAGGGTGTATCCTGCCTTGTGCCCGTTGCTTGCCAGGATAGGCACTAGCTCACTGCATCCCTGTATTGGATAAAGTGGTTAGAAAAAGGATGGATGCAAGTCTTGAGACTGAACAATTCCATTAAGCTGTGGGTTCTTTATTTAATCTAAGATGGAGTTGGAATGTGTTGCCTTGCAAACATAATATCTCCTTGATTGACCCTAGCAGGTATCTAAGAACCCTCTATTGCACATTGTCAGAAATTGCATACAAGATGTGTAGCACAGTCAGATATTGTAGCACTATGCCATTGCCATCTTCTTCGAAGAGCTATGATGTTGTAGAGTTGATTAGTGGCGGTACTGACAATTCAAAGAACAATTCAAACATCCAAAGTGTAAGTACTTTCTTTTATTCTGGTTTAAACTGAGGAAGCAGATGTTTGCTTGTAGCACAGGTGGAGTACTATAACACATACTGATATCTGGTTGAGGTATAGTAGAGTCATGTCGATACCGATTGTGAAGCACGGCACAATTCAGTCACTCAATCCCTAAATGTGAAGAAAAGAATAGAGGCAGAAATGTGCTCTGCCTTTCCCTATCATTGAATCTGTACTTAACACGGTCTACTCAGTTGCACGAACATCATGGTAATGGACAACACAAAGCACAGGGCTACTTCACTGTATCACCTGACATCACTTACTTCATTGCTCAAATAATATTAATGCATAAATACCAGCGGAAGAAAATGCAGAGGGCAATACTTATGGAAAGGCACCGACCTCCTCTGCCTTCAGGGGTGTGTCTTCAAGTTACTATTCTAAAAGAACAATTTACAGAATCAAACCAAGCTATCTTGTTTAACCTTAACTGAACCACTAATGATTAACATTACTGCATATCTCTAAAAGGGTTTTCAAAACTGGATTTTCAAGCACATAATCGAAGATATCTAAGGAAATGCATTTATTTCCATTTTAATTGTCAAGTGTTGGTAAGCAAATGTTTAAAGAGGGCAGTTAGAAGAAGACAGTGACATCCAGTCGTCCTTTTGGTTGAAACATGTAATTGTATCAGGGTTTTTGTTCAGTTGCATTGATTACAGTCTCTTTCCCAACCGCATGTCTAATTATATACTGCCAATAATAATACTAAAGTCTTGCTAATCAAATCCATGTAACAATAACCAGTGCCTACTAAACTGACCTCACCTTTTACTGATCTGTAGTGACACAGATGGTGCTAACCAATTTGTAAGGTACTATGGAACTTGCAAAGTGTTAAAACTTGTTTCCTCCAATAGCAACTTCAATTACTTGTTCACATACAGTAGGCTTGCAGTGAATTCAAGAGGCATCACTCCATCTGTCAGCTCTAGCTCTCTTGTCAGACATAGTGGAGCCCACAACATGTCCAATGATGAAAGACTATGCAAGCGGATGTTTCATACTAGGATTGTGTCTAATTCTTTTGAAAGTGGTACAGGTTTTAAGCCATGATGCAGAACGGTATACAATTAGCTATTCCTAAATCGGTGGGTATACAATGTTAAAACAGAATAATTGGCGATTTCCATTTTAGGTAAGAGACTGTTAATATTCGCAGTTGGGCATATCTGAAGTGTATGTCTGTAAGTCATCATTCCTTCTGTACAAACAAAAGAATCATTGCCAGCGGGCTTGTGAATGCATCTCTTTTAATCCAATAGAAATATTGCTCTCGATTGTGTGACAGTTTAGCCAACAAATACCACTTACCTGTTAACTCTGCATGCAGATCACATTGGAAGATTTCTGCAGTTAAATGTCTGCTGCACCACCTGTACTTACTTGCTTATACATCACGAGCAATTAGATGACATTAGTCATTACAGTGACTAGCGATCATCACGTCGCAGTTCCTGGAAACTCTCGCTTTCACTTGTGGAGACACCAGGGATTTGCGTCAATGTGGCAGCTTAGAGTACTTTTACAAAGTTAACAATTTTGTGCTTAATGTGAAATTTGTCAAATGTGTCTATACCGTCAATGTCACGATTATAGTCCCTCCTCCTTAAGGGTGCTCCAGCCCTTTCACTTCAGACTTGATTATGTGCACCTGGCCCCTGTTCCCAGCCCACTTTAAAAGCCAGGCGCTGACGTTCATCCGGGCCGTGCATCTGATTTCCGTATCGTGCGAGTTCGGGACCTGGACGTGCCTGGTCCTGTTCACTGTCCGCCTGTTCCGACTCGGTTCATGTTTTAATTCCTTGTTGAATGGATCACCTGGCTATGGACTTCTTGTGTTTTTGGATTCCCTCTCTGGATTACTTTTGGATTGTTTGCCTCGGCCACACCTCCCCCGTGCACCAGCACACTTTGGACACGCCCCCTGTTTTCATCCCCGTATTCCTGCATGACTTTGGATTGTGTCGCCCGCATAGGGTCCGGAAAGAACTGATAGTTGCAGTCAATTTGTTTTGTTACCGAGATTGAATAACCGGTCTGAGAAATTGGGACTGCAGTTCCCCTTTAACAATTGGTGAGTCCAAATTGGATGGATAAAGAATAACATGTAAATGGTACAAAAAAACAGCATTATTTTGAAACATCTAAATCCTGGAGTTATGAGGGTAACAGAATTATTGGGCTCATGTTTAACAGCAATGAATGAAGAAAACAAGAAAAAATGTTTTCTTTATTATACTAGCTCAGGAAAATCATAGCGCAAACCAGTACAATTCACCACTGCAATATGGTGCTTGACTCATTTTGAGGTACCTACTGCCATCTTAAGATCATGAATCATCTTACTAAAACTGAGTGTATGGGTTTCAAAGGCCAAAGACTGTAGACAATTAAAATGCATCAAGAAATAGTGTGAGTATGCATAGAGTTGGAGTGCCTAAGTACTTGACAGTATCAAAATGGTCAGAAGTGTAGAAGGAGAGTAACATGTTCCTTGAAGAAGGTCTAAAGTCCAGACATCCTTCTAATGTAATTGTGGATAATATAATGCACAGGATAAGATTTTAATAATGGTTGACTCATGGATTGCTTTATAAAAGACAGTAGTAGTTTGGCCCTACCCAAGGAAACATTTTGCTAGCCGTCCAGCAGTATTTGGACATGTCCAAGGTCTCTTCAAGACAGAAATCCTGTTCAATATCAACAGCAACAAAATGGAATCATTTTATCAGCTCCTTGAAATCTTCAGTGAAGGCCCAGGGAACTTTCACTAGCCAAAGGTTGGTGATGATGGGACACAGATTCACCAGCAAGAACCTGAGACTAATCAAGAGATCATGCAGTTGGAGGTGTCCTCAACACCAATACATTTCAATAAGGTAGCCACTCTCTGGGATTCAAATGAGTCACAATAATTAAATAAGTGACACATAATACTATTTTTCTAAGATATTATTGTACAAGTTTGTCTATGAAAGCAAGACAAGCCAACAAGGAGATAGGGAAGGAAGCAGAGCTGACTAAAGATGTACAGCTGCTTCATGACTTAAATCATCTGAATCACCCACCCTATAGTTCAGACCTCTTCTTCAGTGTCTACTGTTTGTTTTAAATTCTGAAAGGACACCTTTGAGGTAGGAATAGACTCAGAATGCATTAATAACATTTGGCCCTAATTTAATTTTTGAGGATGGTGATTTGTTATTGCATTGACCCAGTTTTATAATCTGACTTGTCTGTTGCCCACGTGAACAAATTACAGAATTTGCATATAAGTAAAATAACCAGAATATTTTCTAATCTGTTGGTGTATAAGTTACACAGCAACACATTTGGCTGGCAGTTACTGGAATCATAAGACAATCGATAATTGTAAGTAAAATGTAAAAGCAATCTAATATTGCTTTAAGAAGCCGTTTACTGCTTAAGTGCACAATTTAAACCAGAGTTTTTAGTCTCAACAAGCAAACTACAGTGTAAAAGCATTGCTTAAGAACTAATAGGGTCTTCTATCACTTTCATGAAACAAATATCACCACGTTCTAAATGTTTCTAGATGTTTCATTTCTTTCAGTACAATAGCCTCTGTCAATTTTAGAGCCCAGTGGTAGAATGCTCTTTGGCAGGGGAGTACATGTTTTGTATATGGCCTGTGCCCATCTCCATAAAACACCTACAGTAGCATATTTCATTTGCCTTATTCCATCGTAATAACTGAACAAAACTCACTTTCCTTCATATTTTGTCTAGAAGTCACAGGTTTTTTGACAAATTAGTTATTTTGTGGTTGTCTGAAGATGCAACTTCAGACTGGAAACTCATTAAAGGTATCTCCTCTGGCAGATCTCAAACAGAGTATTGCTCCATACACCGCTTTGAACACACGAGAGTATTATGTGAGTGAAATGAGCACATCTTTGTGTAAAGCAATTACTCAAGAAATTCCAAAATTCAAGAAGGATAGTAGAGAGTTTGTATGATAGATACTGGGGTACAGTTTATATGACAGATACTAGGGTATGAGTTTACTCTACATCTGTTCTCTTTCTTTTCTTTTCCCGTTTTTTGTGCAATATATGCCAGGTACCCGTGCAATACATTTATATTTATATCTATGTCTATATTTACATCTATATTTATATTCATATGTGTGATATGATTTGTCTGCGTACTGTTCTGTTCTAGTTTGTTCTTTGTGTGTCCGGACTGTGAGTAACTCTTTTAGTGCACCCCTCACTGTACTGATTGTATTGTATGTATTGTACTATTATTATTATTGTATCATTCGTTACACTGTGGCTGTGTTGTCTGTGTAAAGCTGCTGTTGCACTGCAATTTCCCTCACGGGATCAATAAAGTATCTATCTACTACTGCATCATCTTCAGCAGACCATCTTTCCGTGCACATTTCCATGGAAATGTAGAAGTAACATCATTTTATAACCATGCAAGTGGATCTGTCCTCACTTATCAATCTGCAGTTACTCCTCCCCCATGTCTATCACCTGCTAAGGATACTCACCTACAGACAAACCAACCATACTGTACTCTACTGCAGGGGTAGTCTAGCTTGGCACCTTTTGAGTTTAGGTACAGTACTTTGAACCTTCTTATAAGTACTTACCTGATCCTCAATTGCTTAATTAACGCGAGTACTGTAGAGCTCTTCAATAATTAAGAATAAGGTGTGGCAAAGATGTCCAATTGCATTGACTATGCTTCATTTATAGTAAGATAAAAATGCATCTTAATGAAACCTATGAGTGACTTAATTTGAAGGCATCTTCTCTTGATATCGTTATGTGATTTTTCTGTACATTTTTTGTTGTTATTTTGCTGTTATTTAACTGATCAAAATTGCTGACGTGAATTAATTTACAACTCTCCCTCTTTGAAAAAAAATGGCTTTATACTAAATATGTCAAGTTTGATGTGGGCCAGATTATTACCTTTGTGAAATTGTATTTCAAGATATTATGGAAAATAGCCTTTGTTTAGGGCCTAATTTGAGAACACAGCAGATGGTTTATTCTTTTTGTGGATACAAAGTTGTAAAGAAGAATTGTCGATGTCTGGCATATGTGACTTAGTTAAAAGTTATAAATGCTGTACAGGCACAAAAACCACATGACCAACAGTAAAAATAACACATACTGTACAAACATTTATTGGGAGTCTTCTCGATGATGAAGAAAACATTGTTAGGTTTTAGATATACAGATTAAGAGTTTGTATGTACAAGCAACATCAGATTTAGTTCTAATTTGCTTTTTAGTAAGGTGTTTACAGTGCCTTGCGAATGTATTCAAGCCCTTCCTATGGTGTTCTATTTTGTGACATTACTAAATGAAACATACACATTTTTTAAACTTAATATTTTATTCAAAACCAGAGTGTCCAAAGAAATCTAATGGTAAGTCACAGTACATGGTAGCAAAAAAGAAAGAGAAACTCCTGAAATATGTCGATTGCACAAGTATTCAGTCCCATCAACTCAATATCTGGTGGAAGCACCTTTGACAGCAGCTACATTTGCAGCTCTTTCTGGGTACATCTCTACCAACTTTGCACACTGGCATGATGCAAATTCTGCCCATTCCTATTGGCAGATTTTCACGCTCACGCAGATTTACAATAGTATTCAGGCCAGGACCTTGCCTGTGTCACTCAAGAACATTCACTTTCTTATGCTTATATTACTCCAGTGCAGCTTTGGCTTTGTGTTTGGGATAATTGTCCTACTGAAAGGTGATTTTTTTGTCAATGTTTTATGTCTTTAGCACATCAAAAAAGCTTTTCCTCTAGTATTTGCCCATACGTTACTCAGTTCATTTTCTTCAGTCCTAATGAGCTTTCCAGCCCTTGCTGAGGACAAGCTTCCCCATAGCATGAGGTAGCTTGACTGCCGAGATGGTGTTGACTGGACGATACACCATGTTGGTTTTGATGTCAGAGGTAACTCTCACGAAGCATTAATCAGGACCCTATGCAGACGGCAGAATCTGGAAGGGAGTGAAACAGACACGGGGGAGAGAAGACTAGGAACGGGGCTGGTAGACGAACTGGTAGGGGGGGGGGCGTGTCGACAGTGCACTGGTGCTCCAGGGGGTCGCGGTCCAGGCGAAAGTCCAAAGGGAGTCCATAAGGAAAATCCAGGGTGAGCAAAAGTCCAGAACCGGGTAATCCATCCTCGACAGACACAACAAAAGTTAAGAACTGGAGCAGGATCCGGTGAAGGGATGGGGAAATAAAAAGGGTTAACGGGGCCAGGCGCTCCAAGCCCCGGACCCAGATGGTCAGGACGCCGTTGTAATGCCAATGCTGTCGGGTCCCTCCTGGACCCGATGGTAGGCGGGCTTCCGGGCGTCCATCTTTCAAAGCTGAGCCCCGAATGGTAGGAGCATCTGGCTTTTAAAGGGAAGGGCTGGAACAGGAGGCAGGTGCAAAAAATCAACAGAAACAAGAAAGAGCCAGAGTGCCCTTAAGAGAAGGGACTTACAATTGTGACAGTAACACTTTGCAGTTACATCAAAATGATTCATTTCTGTCTTGTCTGTCCACAAAACCTTTTGTCATGTTTGCAGTATTAATTAATAATTTGAGACGGGTCTGCCATACAGACCAGCTTAATGGAGTGGCTGGGATATTGTTGACTCATGGTCATTTTCTTCCATCTCAGTTATGGAACTCTGTAGCACTTGGAAAGTTTTTGTTTGCCTCACAGTGGCATCCCTCACCTGTTTCCGCCTTGCCCATCTTCTCAGTTTAGATAAACAGCCTGATCTAGGCAATATCTGGACGGTACAATGCATCTTCCATTTCTTGATGAGTGAGTAGATTGTGTTCAAATGGATATTCAGACACATGTACTTCTATATTTTGTGCCCTTCTCCTGTTCTGTGCTTTTCATTGACTTTGTCCCTGATTTGCTTTGAAGGCTCCTTAGTCTTCATGGTTGAGATTTGCTAGAAATTGACTGCCTGACAGTCGTTTTATTCTCTAGTCATGATAACCACTATTATTATACAAGGACAGAGGCTACTCAACTACTTGTGTGGTTCGTTAAGGAAATTTTGTGCCCCTAAATTAATTTAGATTGAATACTAATGTAATTGTGACCTTTCTGTTTTTCTATCATCTACTTGTTTTTGTTTTTTGTTTTCTTGGTTTGTGTGGAGAAGGTTGTGTAAATATTTATATTAGTGTCATGACTGCAGGTTTTAAAACAACAAAATGTGGAAATTGTGCAAGGATATGAATATTTATGCAAGTCACTGTACTGTATATACAGTACAGCTTTTATGTTCAATCTTGATAGGGCACTGTAAAACACCTGTCTGTAAAACGCTGTTGCACGTCAAAAACGTCTTAGCTTTTTTAAACATACATGAATGATTTTTTCCATGAATTGAGAAAAACTGAGAGATTGTCATAACCTTAAACTGAATTGCTTGAACACTTTCCCCGGTTTTCTTTCTGTTTAATGTTTCATTCAGTATTCAAGCAGTTTTTCAAAGAACTGGAATGTACGAATTTCAGACTCGAGAAGTACACGATTTAGATATGAGCCTATTGTAGGATGCTATTTTTATGGTTATTTTCTACTGCCTAGCCAGGCCTCAGTCATTTAGACTTTTTCCATTACTTTATAAATTATACGTCAGCACAAAAGGGGTAGATTGCAGAGCTTTCCTTAGCCATAGACCCGGGCCATCTGGAGATCACCGCGTGTCGAATCTGTTGATAGGAGACACGCGTTCGGCAGACGACACTCTTTGTAATCACAGCACAAGAGGGGATAAGGAGACCTATGCTGACCTCGCACCAAGCGCCCAGAGACAAAACTCCCCAACATCATAAAAGAAAAGACAATAGCTGACACAGACAAAACACTGTGCCAAACGTCATAACCGCTTGTATTATTACTTGAAAAAAAGCCTGCCGTTTAGACACATTCGTCTTTTTCTGTCAGCGACAACGCATACAAAGGATTTATACCGCGGTTTACCCAAAGAAACATGTTCAAAACTATGTTTCATTTATTTATAAACCATAAGGGAGCAGGTTTTTTGTTGTTTTGCTCAGAATTTCACGTTCGTTCTAACTGCGTGTTTCGACACTTGTCACACCGGCTCCTTTTTCAGAAACCAATTAATAGTTGTTTTGTTTTAAGACGATATAGCCCATTTCCTCTATTTTGCATCCTGTTAAAGTAGTCCGTGTATATGTTATGGCTTTTTTCTAAACTGTTTTTGTTCATCGGGCTGATCACAATTCTGAAAAGAACAGCGGCGGCAAATTAGTAGTCTATTCATAATGTTTTCGCAAAAACACAAAAATCAAAGCGTTAATCTGTAAAAGGGGATAGGGAGAGGGGGTGGATAGGGGGTGGCCGCACAGATGATGTGCCATATGGAGTTGGAGGATTCCACGCAATCGGATTTCTAACAGTTCTTAAATTTAATTTCTTAATGTGTTAGTAAAATATTGGTTTAATTTGTTATTACACAGGTGTATATGTAAATTATATTCTTCGTAGCTCTGTAACCCCCCGAAAGAAACACAAAATCCTCTAAAGCCCGAATTGCATAAAAAATAACCTTGTAAGATTTCGTTTTGCACCACCATAAGATCACTGTTAACATAAGAAAAAGGCTTAATTCTGCAAGAGGATGATGTATAAAGAACACAGATGCAATCATCAGTTGTCGGCAAAACATAAAAGCTGAAAACAACATTCTGTGTTATGATTATTAGATTCTTGAAACATTAAATAAAACTTAAAGTAGTTCTAATTGCTTAGCTGCACATAGCAAAGATCATATATATGAGTCATATACGAGTCCTGTTGCTTTAGATTTTAAGAAAGCTATATCACTGTCTATTGGTCTCGAAACAATGGTTCTGCAAAGGGCAGCAAATCTCACCCAAGGTTAAATACAGAACAGGGTAATCCCTGCTGATTTAGATGTCAGTCTTTGGACAGTAGTTTCGTAATCTTTTTTTTTTCATAATCCCTCAGATACCTCTATAAATAAATAAAAAATGTTTTAAAGAAACGTCAACGGTGGGGAGTGGAAGACGTGCTGGTGTAGGGAATTCACTAGTAAGGGAGGGGAGTTAGCGAGACCAGAACGGTCCTATTTTAATATAATCATCCCCGTTTGTATGGTAACCCCCCTCCCTCCCAAAAACAAGACAAAAAAAACGGCAGATGTGACTTTTAATTTTTTTTCTACAGTAGCCTATTTATTTAAGAAAAAGGTGGATGATCAACGCAGAAGGACTACGGTGACCAAGATTAGGCTGGGTATATGATAAATTGGGTGCTCCCCACCTCTTTTTTCAGAACACTGCTTGCATCAGACCCTTTTACATGACAGTCTTTGCTCTGGCTCCTGACTGTAAATTACAGCTCTTCCTTTTTTGTCTCTTTGCTGTTTTTGTTATCCGTAGTCTTATGTTTGTATTACGCTTTTGATCAAGCTTTTTTTTTTTCATTTGCATTATTACCTCTATAGAGCTCTGGTCCTTTGTAATCCTGTAGGTGGAAATGAATTGGTTTCTGTTTTGTCTCCATCAAGGCTGTTGTATTGGGCATCCATTTTCCATTTTTAAATAAAGATACTAAGAATCTCTTGGTTAAAGGATTTTTTAAAATATAATTCTTCAGCACGGACGCAGATCTCTCTTCTGTATAGAACTGGATATAGATGGACTCATTATTATATTGGGGAAAATGTTAGTTGATTGCAAAGACCTTCGGAAATGGCAGTTCTGTAAGTGGTTCTCAATACAGTAAATTCACGACTTTGTTGTTATGTTTTTCGATTCGTTATCTTTAATCAGCAGGATTCATAAAATGCTATTTTAAATAAAATGATTTTTTTTACTGTGAAAACAGATACTCGTCGCTTTTTACGTATAGGATAAAGATTTATTTTTCCTTAAATGTGAGAAAGATTATTCATTTTTAATTGCTAATGAAATGATGGTAATTGAGTTTTGATATACAGTAAGATTTGCAGCTTAGGTTTATTTAGTTTATTGGTCTCAAAGTAAGAGTCGAGGTGTCATTTTGTTTTTCAAATGCGATGTAAACGCTTCGTTTTTATAGCATTTATAGGGATGCTAAACTGTACATGATTGAAGCTGTAGGAATGTATCGTTTGGGTAGATTTGGTTGCGATTTCAACATATGAAACTGGCCCAATCTATTGTAGCAGTTATGTTGCCATATGTAATTTTGTTTCCTTTGATGATTTGAATGTGTATCTTGTCCCTCTACAATGCAGGTGCTCAAGGCAGCCTACTTACCCCCCCCCCCCACACACACACATACACCACCACCAAGCACACACACCCCGTACAAACACACCCCACTCTACCCCCACAAAAAAGGATGTCTCTGGTTCAGCCGAAATGATTTTCTCCCCTTCTCTTACCTCTACTGCATTTTGCATGAGCTATCTAGGTCATTAGCATTTTAGCGTATGCAAGACTTGACAAAGCTGATGAGAAGCCAGATGGGCCCTCTTCTATTTTTTTTGTATCACTTGGGAGTTGAGCAAAAGGACTGACTGCAGCAAGCCAAGAGGTTTTTTATTACTATCACTCGGGCCTCTCGTTGCACCACCACAGGAACGGGGTTTTTTTTTTCTTAACATCCAAAGGAAATAAAACATACGCCGCTCAAGTGGGAATAGGTAATGTAGAATAACATGGCTTTCGTGTTTTGTTGGTTTGATTTTTGGCATTTGTCTTTATAAAATGTTGGAAAAACTGTGTTTCATTGTTATTATCGTTGCAGTCGTTGCTGTTGTCGGTCTTGTTCTCGTTGTACACGTCGAGTGTTAAAACACAGTTGCATTTGCTATATGGGCTATTGATGCAGCGCCAGGCGGAGGAGGACGTAGACATTTTGGTGCAAGATTGCTGCGAGAGGAGGCTGCAGTTGCCCTTGTCACACGCACGGCAGCTCGCCAGTCAGTTGCTGTTATGATTCCGTGTAAAGCGGCACGATCCAGGGTAAAGACAAAAAAAGGGGCCTGACTCTCTTCGTGTTCACAGCGGACCTTGATTTAAATGTCCATACAATTAAGGCACGCGGTGAATGCCAAGAGAGCGGGCAAATAGCATCAATATAACAAATTTGTAGCCTGCTTCTCAAAAGTCTACAGCACCCGGGAAGAAACAGTGCTGTTCACTTACAGTCTTAATATGAGTCTGCAAAAGTGTCCTTTCATATCTGTTAAGAGGTCCTTCTTTTCTTCTTCATTACAGGTTAAAACTGTTGACAAAGCTCTAATTCATGTCTACAAGGTGGAAAAGCCCATTTTCAGCAACATTGCTTATATTTTCAAAACAACAGAAAAAGATATAGCTTAAGCAGTCAAATTTCAAATACACATACGTACAGTATGCGGAAAGAGAATTTATATACACAGCAGCTGAGCACCCTAAAATTTTAAAACGCGGTAAGAACATACAATTGATTAGAATCTAGAAATATGAAAATGAGGCGACAGCGCAAACCACAGGTTAAGTAGCAATATATGAAAATACGTATTACATTAGTATGAAATAGATAATTTGAGTGATCTTAATAGTTTCCTTTTTTAATTGAACTGTAAATAAATTAAAGGGACTCTGTTAACCATGTCCCACATAAGTCGAATATCAGCTTTCCAACAACGGCAGTGCGTCAATTTTGTGGCTAAAATAGTACAATGGGGAAACAGCCTGCATAATTATCAGGAGATAAGGTTAATCCGCGTAAATAGTAATAATATAACCACTTCGATCTACGTAATGATCTCTGTATATATATATTTGATAATACATAGGGAGAATAGGAATGTACCTACAGTATATTTCAGTCATGTACTGTAACTCATCAGACCTAGAAACGGGTAGAATTAATAATAGAAAGTTATCAATTTGCATATGTATGTTTGTAAGGGGAGCATTTATAATTCTTTTATAATTAGATGTAGCCAAAGCAACGGCTTACCAGATGCATGATAAAATGACCCGTTAAAAGGTTTGCTGTAGTGCGTATACAGTACTTAGCGTTTGGTTCTTCAGAGGTAAAGGGAGACGGCAACGGCTGAGGCCTACCAATGACATCTTCAAGCACTTCTAAGAGTACTGGAGGTGCTCAAGAGATGGATGGGCACATACAGTATATAATTATGTTTATCTGATCAGTAATCATGTTATTTATTGAAGTCATATATCACTTCGCTCCTCACCGTATGTTAATAAATATTTGTCTTGTGTAAAACGCAGAGTAATGCTGAAATGACCTGAAGGCCTTTCGAAGGACACAACGATGTTGACTTCATACTGTAGCTGAGTATTTGACACTAGGATCATTACAGCAAGATTCGTTTATGCATTTGCATGTACTTCAACATTTGTAATGTTTGCCTATTATTCAAATGACTGTAATGAACATCTGACAATAAAACCAGACATACCAAAACATATAGCATTAAGAAACTTTTTTTCAATAAGCTGCATTTTAAGTGCAATGCCCCCCCAAAAGACATGCTGCATATTAACACCACTGATAAAAAATAGCATAAACCATTGACAGGAGTATATGGTAAACACATCGTAAGTAGGGTGAAACATTTAGGGGTTGAATGACTGAATCAATGACGCCCTGTTAATTTCGTTCCATCAATAAACGTGTATTGAGATGTGTAAATGTATAACTTGTTACTGTTAATACGTACTGTATCATACAGAATAATAAAGAATTTATTTTAAGGTTTAAAATTTAAACCATTGACTTTTGACTTACTAAATTACTAATTGCTAATACAGGACTTCAAATAGTATACAAACGGTACAATTTGCAGAAAACCTTTATTTCCAATTTCATCTCATTTCATTTTCATTTCATCGTATTTCAGCCACCCAAAGCGATGATTTGATCTTATTTAACTTTAAAGATAACTTTTAACATAAAATCCCCGAATTAAGAAGCGATGATGAGGATAACAATCATAGTCGTCTATGTTGTCATTCAATGTGTCGAAATTTGCAACGGTGCGCTCTCGAAAACATTTGAGTGGAGTTTGAGAATAAAAATAAAACTAAGGTCTTCTGCTGTTCATCAGATTAGTATCTTTAAAGTTTGGATCGGTAAATCTCTGTAGACAGTAGAACGATGAAGAGGGAACTGTACAGAGTTTTGTTACAAACGTTACCACATTATTATACACTTGGATAATACAATTTGGATAATTGTATTATTATTTATTGCTGATAATGATACCGTCATCAGATGGTGATGGTGGTGGTGTAAATTCAACTACTCGGGTTGTCTAGGTACTTGTTAAAACATTGCAAAGGGCCTGGTTGAATTCGCACTAGTCTTTGTAACGTAACCTAAGCATCGCTCTCCAAAATGAGCCTATGCATCTAAAAATACAGATTTAAACCTAAAAAAACGTAATTAATAGCATACAAATTGTCCTCTACACACTCAGGTCCATAAATTAACAACCTAATTCTAAGCCTATTTAGAAATGGATTTACAGAGAACAATGTAATGAATTGTTATGTCAGATAAGGTAATGTAAAACAAAACTGTCATCAGTATTGTGGGTACTTATCCTTTCATTTAACAATGTTTTTCGTTTTACCAAATAAAAACAAAAAGGTGTCAAGCTTTAGCGAAACATAAGGCTTATGTATATAAAACACATATCCATTGAAGATATATTTAAATTCGTTGTATAAGCCATTTTCATGCTTTTGTTTAATAGTACAAATGTGTTTGATTCTAATATTTCATTCCAAAATCTTTCATTTCGTTAAATTCTAAACAAACTAATGAAAACCAAACATGTCGCAGATTCGTGTATTCATTAAATGTAATGAATGTTGTATTAAGATGCGTACAGAAATAAAAGACGGATGTCTGCAGCTCTTAAAACGACATAACTAGTTTAATTGTTTAAAACGCAAGCAACATTTGGTGTCACCTAGCTCATTTCAGCCAGATGTCAGAGCAGCCTTTAAATCCTAGAAAATAAGGGGCTCCAGAACGATATTAAAGGTCGACTGAGGAAAATAGTATTTTTTCATATTATTGTTATTCGCATTGCAAAGCTACAAAAATACTTTTCTTCAAAAGAAAATCTCAGTATCTTTTTCAAACATACGATCCCATAGCTTTTGTTTTGTAACCGTATTAATTTTACTCTGGTTAACGTTCCGAGAATATTCCTGCTTTCGCAATCCAAGAATGTAATACACGCATCTTGATAGTATTGTTTTTCTCTTATCCAATACACAAGGCCTGGACATCTTAATATTTAGAAAATATAATTGTAGTCATATATACGTTTTTCACATTTTCGGCCCCCAAAAATAATTACAGTTTATGTAACAGTGCAATGATTTCCAATCCTGAATTTGAAAGCAAATGGTTTCAAATTTAGGACTTGAATTCCTAAAGCTGATATGTGCTGTAGTAATTGTGTTACAATTCTGTTTTCTAACAATATCATCACGATCATCATCGTCATGGATAGTAATTGTAATAATAATGAAAGATAGTGATGATGCATTTGAAAACTGCTTGCACACAAGAATTTTAAGATGTCCTATGACATAACTATGATGTAAAGAAGAAAGTTATAAAGCAAGTGTCCCTTGTATACATTATGTAGCTTTAATACAGTTTTAGGTTTGGAAACACAACATTTATCTCTGTTTTAATTAAAATATCGAAGTGTAAGTTATATCACTGTAGATCTAAGTTTGATAATTGATTATTATTACAATAGTGAGATAATCAAGAGTGGGTGAATTTTCTCTCGGATCGATTGACCAGTAGAACTACTGATATTGAAGTTTCAATTCCATTTATTTTGGTAATAAACGGAAATAATTTCTGAAGCTGCCTGTTCTGGTTCTAGTAAAATGAATGAAAATTAGATGAACGCTTTTACAAGCATCAATAAATCGTACAGATTTTGAAATTACGAATTGTGAAGAAGTTATTTTTTCGGATGAGAACTTCGGATGACTCTGATCAAAGAGGTACAAATTGAAGTAGTTCAACTAAGGCTCAAGTAATGCTCCATAGCCGAAATATTATTTCTTTCTTTTCTTCTCTTTCCAGCGTGGAATAAACCTTTACTTGTTCCTCTACAAATTCACGTCTATATTTTACGTTTTTACAAAATATTGAACATGAACTTCTTCCTATCAAGAAATCCATCTTTATTTCCTTGAAAACATAAAATTGTATTCTGTGTAGTCCTCAAACGTGCGTTTTGGGGAAATTATGTACAGTACCTATTTTAATAAGGCTGCTATTTCTAAGAAGACTTTGAAGTAAATTATATTATCGCATCGCAGAAATTTAATAAGCCATGTACATTATTCAACGAATCTTTTAAAAGAAAAATACAAAATGTTTGTGCTGCTAAACGTATACTGCTACATTCTTCAAAAACAAATGTATACCAATAAAGGATTTGATATATCTGTATCCGAAGATCTATTAGAATAACTGTTAACAGATTTCTTTAGTGCGATACAGATAGAGCAGCCACCTCACAGCTCCCATTTAATTTACGGGCTGGTGCGCCCTCTGCATGGAGTTTGCATGCTCTCTACGTGTCAGCGTGGGTTTTGTCCGGATGCACCATTTTTCTCTAAAAAAAGACACGCGAACTATATATTTATTGTTGAATTATGTGCAAATGCACTTCGACGGATTAGCGTCCAGTCCAGAATGAAGTCCCGACTTGATCCCTGTTTCTGCTTGATACCTCTTTAGGCTTCGGCTCGACGCGACCCTTCGTAGGATGAAGCAGCTATGAATAATGGATATCGGGAAAGTGTATTTAATTTAACAGCACCGCACTTTAACTATAGCTGTATTAAAGCACCTTGCTTTAAGAAGTCGTGCAGTAGTTATCCAATCCACTGCAGTAAATTGGTGCGGGCCTACATAACTGCATGGACTCTCTCTGCCCGCACCAATGTGGGCAACTGTAGACTGTATGATGTTTAATTTACAACAGTAATTATTTCTGTGACAACAGATGTAGTGTAACTCGTGAGATAGTGTTCTTACCCCTAAACTGTTGAATTTATGGATTATAGGATATTAGATCTTTACACAAAATTTAATGTCTATAATGCCCGAAATAACTATTAGTACAGAAAACAGTACATTGACGTTTTCACTGAATTAATCTTACATCACGAAATCTGTAAAAAGGGGGCAAAAAGGCAAAATTCAAGAAACAGACATTGAAATACTTTCAGCCTTAGTTCGAATACTTTTAGTGATTTAAGTATTGTTCTGTAGATTAGTGTCTCACATGTGTGCAGGTATAACCCATAATATTAATGCTGGTACTGTACATCGATTAAATGTTTATTTCTAATTTTAAATCTAAGATGATTATCGGACACTATAACTCAAAACGTATTAGAAAGTTGCACCAATTAAAAAACAAAAACTCCATAAGCATCACTATTATAAGCAGCTTATTTAGCCAATAAACAAAAACAAATAAACGCGCATTATTTGTGCTTTGTCGTACAAGACACTTTTTGATAAGTAAAGGACCCTTTGTCATCCTGATTAATTACTTACTCAGCTGAGAAACTCAAATCCAATTAAATTAAGAACCTAATTGAAGTGACGACTACACTCGCTGTTCCTGGGAGTTTTGTCACCATTACGTTCTGTAGGTTTTTTTTTGGATCGTCTTGAAGGGTAATTAGTTAACGGAGACTGAAGGCGATTTGTCAAATGTTTTCGGATCAGCTGATTGTTCTGAAGGAGAATATACTATAAAACTATTTAATAGGAAAAATACAGGACATACATCCCTAAACTTAAAAATGATTATGCTGTCACTATGGTGTACACATTCACAAATCCATGTTTTAAAACATAGATTTTATGTCCATTCGGGAAAATACTGGAAACAATACATGGAAGGGATTGGTGCTTTCAAATTCGGTTTCGAAAGCCTTTAGATTACATAGCCCAGAATATTGTTTTGGGTGAGTGTCACAGCCTTACTCATTCAATATGATTTCTATAAAGCCACATCAAATGTAACCATTAAACATTATATTATACCACAAATCTAAATATAGATAGGCCGAACTGGAATTGCTTGGCTTTCTCCTCAGTTTGAATGGAATAAGGCTAAAAGGATTACAGGTACGCTTTCAGAACAGCACGATATCAGAAAAATAGAACTAAAGTTAAACGCAGTAACAGAAATGACACACAAATTACACAATAAACGATATAAAACATAGCAAATTCATAAACAACCATTTATTAACCATCAAGAAAAACTTTGACCTGAGATCGCATCAGTCTGGAGTCTGATGATGCAGTATGAATAGTATGTACTGTAGCTCTGTAATTGACTCTTAAGTGTTTACCACCTTTTGAAATTCCTATCTACCTGCATCTCTTTTGAAAACTTTTGAAATCATAAGGTTTTAGAATCTGTATTGCTTTCATCGTGAAGAAACTGAGCCAGTGATTCTGGAACATTACACAGCTTACATAAAGCCCATATGACGTAACTTCATTTTATGCAGATGGCATGTGTAAGCATCCTGTGAAAGTCAAAGTCATGATTTTTTCCTGTCACGTACATTGCCCAAACAATTCATCTCTCATTCACAGCAGGCTGAAAACTGTCAGTTTCTTTTGTCACTTCTACATGATCTGTGCTTTATTATTCAAATCAAACAGAAAAAAAAACAAAATACCAGAACTGAACAACATTTTCAAATGTTTCTGAATCAATTTCACTGTTATTTAGTTAACTACCTCAATAGTTTAGTTTCCACAAAGTATTTTATCAGAAATTAATATACTGTAATACTGTAAAAAGTACTGAAGAACATTCAGCAAAGTACAGATGTTAAAATGAGCAAAAGTAGAAGACATGAAATAAAGACTTCATTCTCTTGCTATGAAGAATGATTTTTATTGTATTTTTTTCTGACTTTGTGAATCTCTGAAGGATTTTCACTGGCATCACAGAACACATTTCCTCACCTTTGACTAATAACTTAAAAATTAAGTTTCTCCCTCTGACTGCAAATTATCAATGAACTCCCTGGACTCAGTCTCTTCAGAAACCAAATTGTACTTTATCATGCTGGAAAGTCCTTTCTGTTAAATAATTAGAAATTAAGATATTTTCAGATATTAGCATGTAATAGTACACTGTACTGTCTATGCTGACTTTCCTCAAAATATTGCTTACTTAAAATCAGAATGTAAAGATTTCTGATATAGGAGAGATGAGTATAATAATAGAGCAATAGCAGAGACTGCCTAAGTGGAGCCCCACCTGTGGCATCTATACGACTGGCCCCTTTCAGAGTTGGATTATTAATGTAATTTAGTTATTTCCTCCTTTATGTGTATGTATGCACTACACAATTCTTTTTTCCCTTAACATAGATCACAGTGTTTTGTCCTGTTTCAGAAATAGCATTGCGTAATAGGACTTTGTGACTGGAATGAGATGTGTTTATTTTTATTCAATTGCAATCTCTGGAGATATTTTTGGGGGGAGAATTTGCCGCAGTTATCATATTTGTTTTATTTGCGAAGGATGTGCAAGTGGGTGTTCGTAGCTCTATGTATCCGAATCCTAGAATATGACAGGGAGATGCCTTGGAGTGAGTCATCAGAGATGAAACCACCATAGAAATTCATGTTTAGGTGAATGAGCATAAATCCTTTGAACTGAAGAGACCAAACTCATTTGGGACTACCTGGATCTTCAGAAGGTAAAGTGTCTATTGGACTAATGAAAACTGCAATCCTTGTTGCAGTAATTTAGGAGTAGTATACTGTATTAGTATATTATTAGCTGTATTAGTACCTCTACAATTTGTAATGCTTATATTCAGTTATCTCATGTTTTAATAATCTCCCAGCATCTTACAGTTTGAAAGCATGAATATTTATGGATCTAAATCTTCACTTCTTGTGGAAATTAAAGACGATAAGATGTTTCTCTCTGGGTTAAGTGCATTGAATCAACAGATCAATGCTCTGCTGTAAGGAAACGGATTCACCTGAAATCATTGCATTTTGGCTTACTCACCTTCAAAAAAATTAAGCAGAGAGGCAGGAAAAATGGCCTCCGTTTAAGAGAACGTGCCCCTCAGCCCAGTTATTTAGCTTCAAGGAAACATTTCAGCTTTACTATCTAAATGCTCTTGAAGACTGTTCTTTTCTCAATGTACTCTTCAGAAAACTACACCACACAATAAAGTTTTTATTGTTTAAATTGATGTCTAACATTTACCAGTATGCGATCTATTGCAGCTATACGTGTGAAAGTCACTAAGGTGCTGCTTATCATATAAATCAATCCATATTCATCATATTATATAGTAGGAATGGAATCAGAAAATAATAATGATTTAAGCAAATAAAACACATGACGTGCATATTTTTATTTTTCTGGATACAACATTAAAGGTCCTGTGCTGGTGTTGCCTCTACCTCTCTTTCTTCCTGGAACTCTAGCCACTCAGAGCCTGTTAGTGATGTCTGCTCCTTCGTGAGAGATCCTTACAAGAGCTCTTTGCACACATTTCCACAAGGCTTTCTCAGGGTAAGCGAGGATTCAAGGTCATTTCAGTCAGGTGTCAAGGAGCTGTCTTAATGGAGCAGTTGTCCTCATGAGCACTTCCCTGCTTACTCATATGAAACATGTTTCTTTTTATATTCAAATATTCAAAGTGTTTACTGTAACATTCATTAGGCCTTGAAGTACCTAAGAACAAAGATTACAAACTATTCTAGATATTTGGCCCTGTTTGGTGTTATTAGTTAATTAATAATCATTCCTTACACTTACAGTATATAGCGTTTTTCTGGACACTCCACTCTAAGCGCTTTACATTTACATTTGGCTTCATCACTATATTCTCCTCCCCACTGATAGCTGATGTGTGGTGAGTGTACTGGTGCTCTCTGTCTGCCAGGTGGGGACTCCCCACCACCACCACAAATGTGTAGCCCCACCTGGCAGACAGAGAGCACCAGTACACTCACCACACATCAGCTATCAATGGGGAGGAGAATATAGTGATGAAGCCAATTCATAGATGGGGATTGTTAGGAGGCCATGATTGCTACAGGCCAATGGTAAATTTGGCCAGGATGGCAGGGTAACACCCCTAATTTTTTTGAGAAATGCCCTGGGATTGTTAATGACTACAGAGAATCAGGACCTCAGTATTATGTCTCCTCCAAAGGACAGCACCTTTTTACAGTTTAGTGTCCCCGTCACTATACTGGGGCATTAGGACCCACACAGACCGCAGGGTGAGTGCCCCCTACTGGCCCATCTAACACCTCTTCCATTAGCAACTGTGTTTTTTTCCAGGAGGTCTCTTATCCAGGTACTGGCCAGACTCACACCTGCTGAGCTTCAGTGGCTTGCCAGTTGTGAGTTGCAGGGCAATATGGTTGCTGGTATTAATCCAAGTATCTCATCCAGCCATTTCTAAAAAAAACGGGCTTCAACGATTTGGCTGGCTAGTTTATTTCAATGTCCCACAACCCTCTGGATTAAGAAGTGCCTAAAAATTGAACCAGAAAACACATTCCCATTATAAGCTGTCAGACAGAAAGCAAGCAAGAAAAAAGCAAAAAGGCAAAAAAGAAGAGGTACTGCAATGAGAAACAATAAATGTCTCCTTTAAAGCCATTAATCAGAAGATAATGGGTAATATGCTTCTATTTTTTTGCAAACAAAACTTGAATTTGCCAGCCTGTGTTGTCAACCTTAATACTGTAGGTCGATTTTCCATATTGTCTTTGCTGTTGATTTTAAAAGGATGAAAATTCCATTATTTAGTTTACACTATCCAATTATCCCCCTGGCAGGCCTTCAGTTCCTAATCTTGAGAAATCTCTGGCAAGACTGACTACCAGGTCAGTCACTGGTATCGTCAAGGGGATGTGGAGACAGAGCTTTAAATACTGTATCACTCTGTCCCATAGAGGCTACTATTGTCATCTTTTCATCTGATACAGACTATAATCCATTATCAATTGTTTTTTTTAGGAATTGACAGAAATAGAAACTGTTGGTCACCAGCTGCAATTTAATTGAACAATACATGATTTCTTAAAAGACAGAGCACGAGAGACTTTACTTTGATAGGTCAGCGCTGAAACAATGCATAATGATTGTTCTCACAGGAACGAAGGAGCTCGTGTTTTGAAGCAATCCATAACCACTGTACTGTCTTCTTCATCAAACTCACAGCACTGCAATCAAAGCAACCTGATTGCTACCATCTATTTAAAATGGAACTGCTAATTGTCACTTGCACACACATCGTTTTCTGTGTCTCCTCTGCACTGTCATGTTTGCACTGACTCATTCAAGACAGCAGATGAACGATTCTGCTTTAGTGCAGCAGCAATAGCAGGTTAAATCAAACAATTTGGTTAATGCTACTGGAATAAATAGCACCTAAGTCATTAATCTAAAGTGCAGCTGTAATTCTTATCAACACATTACATACTGTATATGCATAATCTCCTCGTTTTCAAATGCTAGGACTGGTGAGAACACTCTAATAACAGTTTAACATCCTACTGACATGACACTTTGAAGTAGCAATTGATATTTGTTACATACTCAACCTACACACATTCACAGCACAAAACAAAAAAGTAAGAAGTACAGATAAGGTGGCAGGTTGAAAACAATATTTGAGGCCCTTCATATCTGCTTTGACTGTGGTGAAGTCAAACAACAAGAAGTGGAATGCATTCAGAAGCTGCCTAAATCAGGCAGTCCTTTCAAACTGAGTAGCCAGGTAAGGAGGAAACTGGTTAGGTATGCCACTGTGGGGACAGTGGAGATGCTGAGTTTTGTTGCTCAGATGGGTCAACAAGGCTCACTCCAAAAAGGGGGCTTCTTTATAACTGTAAAAACATCTCAGATCCTGCATGGGGTTTATAACCCAAGTTTTACTGCAAATGCCTTAAAAGGTTTTGTGGTCAGACAAGACAAAGTCTTTTGTCACAATTCAAAGCATTACATCTGATGCCAATCCTAAGTAGTGCATCACTCAGTCAACACTGCTACTGTCAAGCATGGTGGTGGCAACATTATGTTATAGTTCTGCTTCTCATCAGCAGGAACTGGGAAGATTTTAAGGCAAAGACAGAGCACTGTACTGACAAATCCTGCTGGAAAACTTTTACAAACCCAGGACTGAGACAAAAAAATATACCTTTCAGCAGGATAATGATCAAAAACTACACTTAGAATGGCTTAAGAATAAGAAAGTGAGTGTCTCAGTCAGTTCCATTTTGAGTCCTATTGATATTCTTAAAAATCTTGTAAACTACTGTTAATAAGCAATCCCCAAGCAACTTATTGTAAGAGAGCTTGAGCACATCTGCCAAGAATGGGTAAAAACTGAATCAAGCCAGTGTGCAAACCTATTTTGCCAATAGAAGTCATCAATTTGAGCATTCAGATTTTGAAAATATTAAGTCTAAAAAGATGTGTGCATATCTCTTCTCTTATTTCACAAAATGGGACACCATAGGAAGAGTCTGAATATGTTTGCAAGGGACTACAATCTAAAAGATACCTTAAGAATGAATCTGAAGTAATGTGCAGATGACGTACTGTAAATCTGTGTTGCACAGGTTTAAGAGCACTTTGTCAAACCAGAGCCCGGTGCAAGAGCTCATTTCCTCAAGACTTTCGTCATGGCTGCCTTTGAGAATCATTATTATATTATGTAAACTACCACTCTAACCAACAGTGAAAAGGAGGAGCAAAAGAGTATGATTTAGGAAAATGCCGATGTGGAAAACACTTGGCAAGAGGACTCTTAACAATTCAACAGCATATTAAGACACAAATAACCGGAAGCCATGTCTTTAGGAATTAATGTACATCTCATGTGGCTCCAGCGATCTCCTCCAATATATGTTCCATAGGTGAGGAAAGAGTTACAGAAGAAAAACACAACACAAAAGGCTAATGAAACTTCAGGAGAGCATCAGTAGTCTCCAAAACAGAATTAACTTTTATTTCCTCATTAGAATGGTATCTTCCTAGAGGATGTAGTTGATAGTACTTTCCTATGTTGATCCTTCTGCTTTTACAATACCTTCTAAAAACCGAGGAAACCCGTTTGCTGATTTCTTTGCCATTTTTTTAAAGGTGTTATGATTAACGTATTGGGTTGGCACTTATGCACAGCACCTTACTCTACATTTGAGGAGACACGGTGGAGCAGAGGAGAACAGTGCTGATTTGCAGCACTGTGGCCCTGTGTTCAATTCCAGACTTGGGGTGTTATCTGTGTGGACTTTGTATGTTCTCCCTGTGATTATGTGGGTTTCCTCTGGGTGCTCCAGTTTTCTGCCATTTTCCAAATACTTAGTTGTAGGTTAACTTCTGTAAAAGTTTTGAAGTAGGTAGCTGTGACAGCATGTGTAAGCATGTTTAGGCTGCAGAAGAACAAGTAAAGGTTTATTCCATGCTGAAAAGAAAAGAAACACAATATTTTGGCTGCGGAGCCTTGACACTTGTAGAAGGCTCCACAGCCGAAATATTGTGTACTTCTCTTTTCAGCATGGAATAAACCTTTACTTGTTCTTCTGTGAAATAGACCCTGGTGTCAGTTTATGTGTCTTTGTGTCTGTGTGTGCCATGTGTTAGAATGATATCCTGTCCAGGGTGTATCTTGCTCGTCTTGCTTGCTGAGATATGCTCCAGCTCCCCAATGACCCCAAATTGGAAGAAGTTGTTAGAAATGGAAGGAATTACATTTATACCCATTTATATAGCTTGGCTTTTTGTTGGAACACTCAGGCCAAAAACCTTACTTAAGGGACCCAGAATTTTACAGCAAAAGTCCAGAGCCCTAATCACTGGTGCTGGGTTAATTTTCAATAGCTTTTTTGTAAAGTATTACAATAGTTTTGACAACTTATTAAGTTAGAACTGAAAACTTCTGAAAAGTCTACTCCACAGCAATGCTATACTTAATTACTGAAATGTTGTTAATTGTTAACACAATATGACCATGAATAAGCTGGATGTCCTTTGACCCTAAAATTATTAGATACAACATAGCATTGATACATGAATTGAATAGAATTTCTGCAACAGTTTGTGTTTCTCAGGGCACCACTAAGAAAAACAAAAGTTACATATTCAAAGCTCAAGAGCCCAAAGTTTACTGTAACAGCTGAAATACTTAGAAAAATGAATAGAAATGCATCTTTTGTTTAGGGACACATTTTCAGTTTCTTAAAATAAGGAAACTAACATCATATGAGAATAGAGCTTCAGGAATTATTTCCTGAAGCAGAAATTGTGAGACTCTGTGATTACTGATCCAAATTCACTTCATCGGATACATGTCCATAAAAATGTCTAATGGTAAAGAGGCAATACCTTATATCAAACTGAAATACCAGAATAGGAATAATCCACACACAAAAGGTACATCATTTTTTCATTGCTTTTTGCTTGCAGTAATACTGTGATTCAAGAAAAAAAAAACAGAAGATAAGAAGCTAATAAGATGTTAATGGTCTGGCTCATTGCTGGCTATTAGTAATCAGACATCTCCAGTCCATCACATTTCCGCTGCGGTAAACATACACAAGGACATAAAAACAGTACCAAGAAATTTTAAATAATATTTTGTAACTCTTCATTGTTCCTCTTCATTGTTGGTGGTACAATTATTTATATTGGAGAAACTAAATATACAGACACAATTCATTTGTACGTATTGTGATTTAATAAACTTATATTTTATTTCATACATTAAATACACCCCCAAATAATTTTACAGTAAAATACTATAAAAAATACTAAATTTATTTTAAAGCATATGCCTGTGCAACTTTTATTGTGCTGTGTCATTAAATACATTCAAAATAAAGCAGATATGTTGTGCTTTATAGGGCTCACTCTACGCAGATTTTCTATTCGTTTTGACTGAAGTGAAAAGATGATTATTAACCAAAATACATGGTGTACTCCCAACTCTTCTACCAGATCAACACAAACCCCTTTTTTTGGCTTGAATGTATTGCCAAGGGGACAAAGCCTGATTAGCTACTTCAGCTCTTTGTTATGTAACTAACCCTTCAGCTTCTTAATTTTTTTTAATTAGCTAAAAAAACAACAACATGTAGGTAGGTGATGAAGGGCAGATTCTCTATGGTCATTTTATCTAGGACTTGATAACAGATTGGCATTGTCGGCATTCTGCAAAAAAAGTACCTGAAACAACACTTTTCACCCTAACACTTCGCTGATCTGGGCTGTGAACGACTGGATAAGGGCCCAGGACAGGTATAATAATTAACAGAGACCGTGCCTAAGAGACTAAATTGTGAGATTTAGTCTCAAGTTGTTGCAGAGATCCGAAACGTGTGTTAAGCCAAGATGAGATCATTGCTACTCTTGCGCTTAATGAATGTTAGAAGATAACAGGTGGAAAACAAAAGCTGACAGGTAGCTTTCATGAACTCCAGTTTATGAACTATTCAAAACAGCAAATGATTACAAATCCAGGAAGAAACTCTCCCCCCCCAACCCTCCTGTCTGAAAGTCTTCCTCTTTTTATAGGTTCCTTAGTAGTGAGATTGTGACTTGAAAGAGATGTTCTCTTAAAGAGTTTTTATTATAAATTGGTACAAGAGGGGGCAGTGCAGAGAAGGCTTGTCAAGTGCCCCAGCTTTGTTAGAGACTCAGTGAAATGAGAAGCCAGCAGCAGGGAGTCCTCCACACCACTGACTGATGAACTTCAGAACATCCTGGCACTCGGGACTGTGAGTTGTCTATAAAGCAGTCAGGAAAAAAACCGCAAATGAACAGTGACGCATGATACGTTAACAACTTCACAAAAACATCAGATGCATAACACAGTGACAAGTGGCCTAGAAAATTTGCTGCTGTTTAGGCAAACAAAACTCTTATCGCCTCATCACAATGTTTTTTGCAACAGCAGAATGCTTACAGGAGTGGAAAAAAAAACAAGTGTTATAACATGTTTTGGGATAGCTTTCAAGCTCTTATGTTTGATTATTCTTTAAATTAAGAAACTAAGGCAAAGTTTGCACAAGTGCTCCAGACCTGAGGAACTGATCTATTCCCTAATCACCAGCTATCAAGGCCCCATCTACTTTTTGAAATTCATTACTAATATGATGCAACAACCTGTAAGGGTGAACAACAGGGAAACTGATGATTTCTTCCTGGCAACGTCATTTTTATACCTCTGTACACATAACTTCCAAACGAAAGATGTTTTCATTCTTTCAGTACCAGTTCCTAAAAAATGTTATTTACATTTCAAACAACAATTTCAGCAGCAATACAGCCTTTTTAATACCACTACAAGAATCTTTTATAATGTGTTAAACACACAAGTAAAATTCAAGGACTGAGAAATTACATCTTACCTTTGTAGCCATAAGGAATTTATTCCAGTAATCTTTGTTTGCTGCCTTTCCAGGTCTTTTGAACTCAATTTTATTTCTGAGTACTGGATAGCCTGAAGTGAATAAAATAAAAAGATTTTTAAAATAATAAAGGTCTTGTAACTCTCATTAAATAGAGTGAATTTCAGAAGCTTTCCTCTTAAACTTCACAACATATGCCCTTCTTAAACTTAACATTTCTATTAAGCTATTCATTGGGAACAAGTGAGAGCAGTATCATGTAAATCCTGGATGGAACATCAGTTCAATGAATTTTGTTTTATGAAAACATCTTTTAATATGATAGTTAATTTAATCTCCAGTTGATTTGTGGCTCCACTGTATATAGCCCTTGATCAAGGTGTGTATTCAACCCTACAATCACAGGTTACACTGCAGATCCTTAAACATGAGTCGATCGCCAGGACTAAGAACAACAGAGGAGCAGCAGGCATTGCAACACAGTGAAACCATTATTCGATCGCTGTGCAGCTGAAGAAGAATACCCAAAGTAAAAAAAAGTGAAGCAGAAGCAAAGTAACATGTTCAGCTATCTTGCAGATGTCCTCCTTAAGATTTAATAAAGATTTTCATTTGGCGTTCTCACCAGTAATTAGACAGGGGAGAGAGCGAATGCCAGTGTTCACAGCTATCAGAGAGGCCTCATATGTGTCTCTCTCATCTTTTGGTAGAACCTGTTCCACTCGCTGGTCCATGGAAACAGTCAGCACCCAGTCTCGGATCTCCTCTCGCTTGTCCTCCTGTTACCACGAGATGCCATTTGTACAACCAAAGAAAACACATTATTCCTATCGCCTACTATGTAGGATATGAATGGACATTAAATAAACTGACCATTGACTCTGTCTTTCATCTTTTATAAGATTTCACGATATTGTCAGTAGTCATATCTAAATGGCTTTTAACTTGCTTGGCTGTATTACCACTAAAGTATATCATAATATATACTCTTGTTCATGGAGTCACAGGAACCTAAGATTTTCAATCCATTACAGCCTTTAATAAATTCTTTGAATTATTTATATATAGTAATTGGCCTAAATTACCCATATTTCCAAATCTCATGTCACTGAGGATCTTATCTATGAAACCTACAGTGCTGTGACTTTCCCGTAATTAGAACAAGAAACACTGCCATGCTACAAAACATGCATACATATGTATATATCAGCATAAATCGGTGAGATTTAAATAGTAGGAGTAAAATTCTACTTATATGCTACTTATAACTACTTATAAAAAAGAAAGAATTCAAAATGGCTTTAAATTAATCTTACGGTAACATGCTGTTTTTCAGGCAGGGGGACCTCAAAAGGAATATCAGTGTCCTGAAAATCTGTGTGATCAAGAGCATCCAGATTGCCTTCATCAATTCCCTGTGAAATTACAAACATTACAAATGAATCAGGGCTTCATTAACACAGATACACATTTACATACCTCTGCATAAATGCCTGTTTCATTCATTGCAATTACTCTAAGAATGTTATATGAGTCTGCAATAGAAGTTTTTCACAAATGTTCAAATTTATTGGAATATACAGTTACTGTATATTCAGAGTAGCAAGGGAATACTAGCTGTTTACAATATATTCAATTTTTTTTTCGATTATGGGGTTTCAAGAAATTTCACATTGTTTTACTCAGCTTAGAGTAAGACAAACTATCTGTTTACATGATTACAAAACAGACTTTTTCATGTTTTTTCTTTCAATAAATTAAAGTCTTGGTCACAAAACAGACTAACGTCAGGTATCTGAATAATATGTTTGGCTTCTAACCCAATAAGAATAAATCTGCTGTAAACAACACATGGCAAATACATAGGTATTTCACAGTTATAGTTATATCACTTTTTAGTAGATGGGAATATCAGTGTACAAACTGTATTAGAAATTGCGAAAAGCAGTATGTATTTAAGACAGCGCACAGCTGATATGGTTCCTCATGCTATTTTTTCACCTTTGAAAAGTCATATCAACAGCAATTTGTGTTACAGTATCTAATCAGTAAGGCAAGTGGCAATTCAACAGCATGCAGTAACAGTATCAGACTATCACTTAGAATATATGCATCAGGAACAAAATGTTTGAAAAATGAACAACACAAATCAGCCCTTAACAGAAAAAGTACTCATTACTACACCAGAAATTTTATCTTAAAAAAATGTTGGCTGCTATTGAAGCCTATTCATGAATTTATTTAAGGAGTTAGAGCCAACACACTACTTTTATTTCCAGTTGTTCTCTGTATATTGTGGAAACATCATATCTAACAGGAGTACCACTGTTTTGATATTGCATTTCACAAACTCTCTGCCATACATCAGCCAAGGCAAAGGAGACCAAATTGAAACATTATTTTTGCTGAGAATATGTGGCCACACTAAACAAAATACTGAGGATTATTTTAAAAAAGTCAAAGGAACTAAGTGACCAGCTATCATGCAATGTCTTACTTTTTTCAGTACAGTTCCACGTTCTGTTGGTCCATGAGAATTCACTGGCACTTTTCAAGATGAAACAAATTACAATCTCCACAATCTGCTCCAAATCCAAATTCATTTGACTTTAACCACTGAACACTTAAGAGATGGTCTTAAGGCCAACGATTTGCTAATAATCATAAAGTCCAACAGAAGGTACAACTGCTACTTGATATACTGTAGCATTCTGCTTAATGAGTGTGTCAGCTGCATTTCATGTATTTGCAGCCCTGAATCGACAGCAACTTGTAGCTGACAGCACACAGTGTTTCCAGCTTTGAAACACAAATGAAACTTTTTACTTACATCACTTAGATCCAGAAAGCGATTCAGAAAAATGAAAGCCATATTCTCCCAGTTGACTTCCTGTCAAAAAACAAGCAAAATAAGCTGTACCTTTAGTTGAGAAGTCGAGATACCTGACCTTCTTTACAAGAATAACCACCATTATTTCAGTAATTATTTTGTTCCGAAAGCTGTACAAATAAAATTCTAAATACTTCAGGTGAACACTGAGAAAGTGCAGAGCTGTGGTTTGTGTAAAACCAAATATAAATAACTCAATTTTCAGCTTTTTTAGAGTCATCCCTTTTTTTAAGATGGAACTCTGTAATAACTCCAATTGTGTTTAGCTTACATTTAACACTAAGGCAGAACAGTCAGTTAAAGAATGAAAAGATTTGCAAAACCATTATCAACAGCTGGTGAAAAAAACAGCAAGGCACATGGGGAAACTACTGTAGCTCTTATTGCAAAGATTGGGAAACTCATTCAATTATACCTATACTGAATCCAACTACATATTATAATGAGAAAATCCACAGCTTTCTGCATTCCAATACTTTCACCTAGTTTGATGTATGAAATACAACCTTCATAGTTTTTAAAGTATAAGAGCATAAGATATATAAGAGTACTGATACTTAGGGTGCTCTTCTGTGCCAAAAATAAAGACATAATACTTTAAGACGGACACTTAAAATCTGATATTTTATTTAGGAGAAGTGTTGCTACCTCGTAGCATAATTCTGTCAGCTCTCAGAAGCAAAGCAAGACTGGGTCTGGTCAGTACTGGGGAGGGAGATCTCCAAAAAAAACAGGTTGCAACTGTATAGTAAATAGTGTTAACAAATGCTGGTACCCTTCCTTCGGGACAAGAATTTTCAAATCAATGCCCCATTATGGTGACAAGGGATAGTATAGAGTTGCCAACCTTAGGATGAGACGTTAAACTGTAACACTGGCTACTTATTCATTGAAGATCCAATGGCACTGTTCATAACAGGAGAGGTGTGAACCCTAGATGCCTATATAAATTCTACTCTGGCCTTCTCTGCCCTCCCTGATGTTCTCCCTTAATTGAATTGGAATAGCGATTTCTCACTTCTCAACCTCATTAGCTGTGCAGTTGGGTTGCTGGCTTATCAACAACGCATTGCCAAAGGTTTGCCCAGAGGAAACATCCATATTTTGTGTAATGAGTTTTCCTTAAAAACTTATTCAGTTTATAAATTATTGTGCCACGTCTAATGATAGTGTACAAATGGAAATTATATTAATTTATTGAGACAGGGCTGACAGAAACAGCTAACAGGCAGAGCTGCAGTATTATTACTAAAGTAAACTCCACTGCCTAGTTCCCTCACTGGAAAAGATTTGAGATATAAAATAACAGACCAAGAGTTTATTTTTCTTACACATAAACCAGTGAAGCTATAATGCTATTTTATACTGATAGAATGCTTCCTGATGTTTGCACTGCAGTTCCCTTACCTTAGCAGCAAGTCCTGCCTCATAAAAGGCCTTATCTGCTGGAATAAGCTCGGTGTGCCGCAGTAAAGAAATGGAAAGCTTTGCAGCCACTGTGTTCTGAAAACAGGGAAAAATGTTAGCATAAATTAACATGATAATCAATCAGAAATACATTTTCACACCAAAAGGGTCATACTTCTTATAATGGTATGCCACATTCAGAAATGTCACTGCTCAAAACCTCACTCCCTTTTTTACATAAAAAATAAAACAAAATACAATACTTTGTTTCCCTAAATACCACTTAAAGACTTATGCAAGTGTGAAGTTTGTCTGTTCATAAGATTTTATTCCCTCAGGGAGCAGCATGGATAATTTGCAATCAAGCAGTATTGTTGGAAACTTGTACAACTTGATTTTTTTTTAGGTTTAATTTTAGTTTTTTGTTTATGAATTTGCTTTCACCACATTGAAGCCAGCCACATCCAAAAATAAGTATTAGTGTAGGGACAAGTTAACATTCTAGTACTGTTTCCTTCCACAGTTAACAATCTGACAACTTAAGTCTTTCCAGTAATAAGTGACTCATTACATTATAGGAAAATGCCAAACAAAATTATTGTATCATATTTTATTAAGGGGTCAAGGGGTATGCCAGAAGTGTCATCCTTGCATTAACAAAAAGAAGAAGAAAACTATTCCTCGAAGAAATATACTGAAAATGTAAAGAAAGCTAATTTAGAGTGGCGCAAGGGAAACAACAGTATCTTTAAATATCCGTACCAGCTGGTCTACTCCTTTTGCTGCTGAGCGGGTGGCATAGTAGTGTGCAATCAGTAGCATCTGCTCAAACTCTTCATGGGCAGGGGAGTTGGCTTCAGCAGATTTCACCATATTCTCACACTAGGTAGAAACACACACTTCTCTCAGTATCGCACTTTTATGTGTCAGCATCAGCGTGAGGAAAAATACACAAGTAATGCGGGCAGCTGTGACACCAAGCGAAACTGCAGGCATTCCAACATGTGGCATGTCGAGGAGATGTCAAGAAGGTGCGGTACTCAAGAGCTGGAGGAGTTTCGTCTTCACTTCTTCCTAATGTTTACCACTAAGAGTTTGGCTGCTCCCATCCGCCATACTCCATCTGTCCCCGGCTGTACTCACCAGAATGAACATCATGTCTCTCAGATCTGCCCACATGCGATATGCTTCTGCACTGTCTGTTCCCACCATGTTCAACAAGTCCAAGAACATCCGTTTGTAGATGTTAAAATTCTGACAAAAAAAAGCAAGGAGCACTTCAGACCATATCTTTCTTTGTCTAGATGATTTCGTACTTTTCTCCTATTCTAGAGCCATGTTTTTCCACCCCCTACCAAGAACCCCCCCTTGGAGCAGTACTGACCGATCCCCTGCCATATTCTTAAGTAACTTTACAGATTATTGTAATCTTGCTTTGCGCTACAGACAGCTGCTCCCTGGTCTAAGAAACACTGTTCTAGTGTAGTGATCGAGGTTCTCTTCTTACTCATTCTGTATAGATAAATATTTGCCAAGCTTAGTAATATGGCTCATGAAGGGATTTGTCAAAGCTGAGGAAAGAGGAAAATCCATTTTTATGTTATATAACAAAACTGAAAAGTACTTTACAGAGTTATGTTACATAAGAAAGATAATAAAATATGGAGTTAAATATTATGTATACACCATACGTAGAAAGTACAGAGCAGCCCGGGGAATAATACAAAGGACTTCACAATTATATTTCAGAGATACAATGCTAGTGTCTAGCATCTACACAGCCCCCAGAAAAAAAACTGGAGACTGGGACATGGGAACAAATATCAAACTAAAGGGATTTAATTGGTGCCAGAAGAAGGGTGGGTAGTAAAGATCGACCAAAACATGTTTTTTTCATTTCAAAATATGTACAGGCCAGATGAATATCATGAAAAATAAGACATAACAGTCCAAGGTTAATTATTTTGCAAAGTGGGTATTACATAAAATCAAATTACATATCAAAGACAGACAAAACTGGGACATTCTTCTTAACTGTCTTAAGATAATAACAGCAATACACATAAACATTGGAGACATTGTTGTTTTATTTCTTTGTAGTACAGTAATAATATGCTTTTAACTAGTCAAGTTCATTTTCTACAAGTAAACAAGTTACATAATTTCTTCAAATGTAAAAAATGAAAAGGCAAATTTACCATGCTGTGGAAAGAAACATAATACTACATCCTTTAAATCTTGTAGTCTATTGCGTTAATCTGCCTTCTTTAAAGTTTAATGATTTCTTCCCAGAATCTTACCAAAACCACAAAATATCACTGTGCAGCAGCCATTACTAAACAATCACAAATTCTAAATGCAGTACCTGGTAACACAAACCTAGTACTGTAAATAATTGTACAGTACCTCATAATTTGGGATGAGACAAAAGTAGGCCTCAAGTTAAAGTTATTTCTATTTCTATTTTTAGTTAAAGTGTTATAGAGAACATGGATTGGTTTTAACAACTTGTAGAAAGAACTTCACGAATTAAGACTGTTATCATAAATCGACAAAAAACTGCTAGAAGACACTGTAAACACGTACTTTAAACAATAAATACTAGCTTCTGCATGGCAACACTTGGTGCTACAGTATATGGATGACATGTAGTTGGTCCCTGTTATAAGTCACTTCCATATATGTTTCCCTGCACTAACGTCGTCAAGATATTGGGACTGCAACATACAAACTCCTTGCACTTTTGTCATTTTGGGAAAGTAATGTTAAAATTCCCTGCACTTAAAGATGCTTCAAAAATGTATTGTGTTTTGCATAACTGGTGACACAGAGTTATCATATTTTATCTTAACGATGAGTTACAAGTGTTCCTCTAGTGATAGTGTAAGTGTTGAATGCAAGAAGAATCTCAAAGGCAGTATCACGGATACTAAATTGGAAGTGATAAGGTGAAGCCAAAGCGTCATTGTCATTGATACTGGATGCTACACTGGACATGTCATACTTTTCCCTCAACATCATCAACAATCAAGCAAAACCTATCCACATCTCAAGGGAAGATCATGCAAAATGTCTGGATAAGAGAATGTCACTTAAAATATCACTTAATGCTTAAAAATAGTAAGTCAGTTTAACACTGCTATGATAGTGTAAAAAGGCTTTAAAATGTTAGTGCACATTTACAGAAATGTACTGTACTATATTTGGGTAGCTGAAAATGAAACAGTTTAAGTCATGGCCTCTAAACCTTCTCTGTTCCACCGATTCTAATGGGAAAAGCCGCCTTGCTTTAAGCCGAATGGCCAAAATTGACACTCTTATGGTTCCTAACCTGCCATATTTACAATGTTCTTGAAAACTTCCCTTAAACACACTGTTTCGCTGTAAACAGAAATGTTTTGGTCCCTAACCCTGAATTATTTTTTGTTTCAGACAGTTGAGGATTTAACAAAGGTATCCTTAAAAAGCTATAAGACATATTATCATATCGTGATTCCTCATGCAAAGGAAGTGTCTACTGTACATACCTGAGGGTTGGCTGGAGCCCCGTGCTGAACGTACAAGCTCAGAACTTTCTCTGAGTGCCCCTCTTTGATTAGGTGTGTGGCATACAGGGCAACATACTTGTGAAGGACCTTGAAGTTCTGAAGAAATAATAATGAAACATGGCATATGTTCCTGTTTTAGACCACGGTATAGTATTATATTGATATAATATTGAATATCAAGTGAGAATCCATCGGATGTATCCCACATTTCATGTGTTCTTCTCTGACTTCACTGTGTGTACTTTTAAACTGTTGTAAAACATTTTCTTTGTGGCCTTTACTATATATACAGTATATAATGTATTACATTATATATAGTATATTTCAAAATTAAGATATTTTTAGAGCAGATTTGTTTGTACCCACAGCAAAGTATCAGAAATGAATTCAAAAGGATCTATCTGCTTTTTAAAAAAGGTTGAACATGGATGGAAGAAAATCAAATGTGGCTGGTGCAGATTCTTGTATTTCTCAAGCATTCTGACCGAACAGACTGCTGTGAGCACAGTTTATAAAAGAGAAATTAATCAAATGGACATGTAACTCATGCAACACCACTACAGCATATATTCCAGTGTAGGTGAAAAATTCAAAGGCGCTATAAGACATGGTTTTCTTAATAAAATGTACAGGGTCCAAGTATCCTTTCAATAAATATAAAACTACATATAAAAGTCAATTAATTTAAGAATACAGTTATGATATCTACTGTCTAAGTTTTTGAGTTGGTTTGGTTACATACAGTATGCAGGCACTAAGCTGTTAAAATGTGAAGAATTTGCTAAGTGAACAAAAAAGCTATATTATCTTGTATACATATATAATTAAGTTATATTAGTAAAGCTATCTAAATTAAATTTTGCTGACTACCATGTTGATTTTCATTTTAGTGCCTAAAAATACATACTTCCTAACAGCTTGGAAATAAATGGCAAGCCTTTCATTTTCATAGTGTTGCAAAGTCATTCATCAGTTAAGCAGAAGGAGGGGAGACAGATAAAGACAGCTGGTACCTGTTTAGATGCTGTTTGAATGCATTTTTCCCATTGGCCTCTTTCAGCATACATATCAAGAGCTGCCATGACATCTACTCCAACAAGCTGGAAAATCACAACAGATAAACAGAGTTTCACGAGTGTAAAACAAGTATTTTCTGAGATCAGAGCCTTGTAAAAACATCTCCACTACCTACAGTCAAGGAATGATCTTAGTGACTTTATGGATTTAGGTCTGGGACAGGCCTTGATAGGCCTGCACTTTTTGTTGACTTGTGACCACAGAACTCCACTGTCTAAGGTATTGTACATTGTACATCTGTTTTAGCTAAGGCATATCCACTGCTATCCATTGATGGTCAGTCCATTGTTTCGAACACTGAGCAACATTTAATTTGTATACGTAAATGCTATGATTATCAGAAACAAATTCGATGAGATAGAAGTTACCACATTAGCAGGTAGCATAATGATGTTAATGTAATTACAGAAATCTGGCTAACTGAAAATGATGGTGAGCAATGTTAGATTAGTGTGTAAACCCTATTCTGAACAGACAGAAAAGCCTGAGGAGATCTGTAGCACTATTTATTGAAAAGAGCATTCAGGTTCAAGAACCTAAACTAGAGGAATCAAGAGCTTCTGAACACATTTCTGTCACACTCCATTCCAAAGGTATAGTGTTAGAAATCTGCTATATTGTAGACCACAAAATGCAGATGGTGATAAGAATTCTATACTGTGTAATGAAATTAAGAATTTATGTGCAAAAGAAAGAAGTAGTTTTAATGGGAGACTTCAGCTTTCTTTAATAAACCGAGAAAAGACCCACAGGAATATCAGCAGCAGAAACTGAAATGGTAGATATGGTTAACAACTGTTTTCTGAAGTTCTTAGTTTTCTTGTTTGGTTAATGGCTGTTTTTCAGGATACCTACAAGAAGAAATGCATGAACAGATCTTATTTTTCAAACAATCAAGACAGAGAGAGGCAGAGAAAATTAATTGCAATGGATTAAACAGATTTTGCATGAAACAGAGAACAAATGTATCCCAAAAGGTGAATAAGTCAAAAGCTAAAAAAACAGTAACCCAAGGGGTTTAAGAAATTTACAGGGAAAAATCTAAGGGAAAAGAGAGTGTCTCATAAAATAATTTTAAAAAATATGATCCAGCTAAATAAAGGAGTTCAATGAGTTGCAAACATAAGGTGTAAATAAAATAGGAATTAAGGTATGGTAAAATGCTGAATGTGTCCAGCTCTTCCTTCCATTTGCAACAGTCAGGCTGGAAACGTTCCATTAGGAGGGCAGACAGAGGAACAGTAACTAAGTCACACTCTTAAATAATAATAAACTTTAAATAAATGAGGAGCAACAAAAGCACTGAAACGATCTCGATATGTTTTATTTACAGGTTGGTAATAATTTATCTGCTGCAAATAACACTAAATCCTTGCAAAACTCTGGCAGTTCATTATACTATAATATGTTCTATGTGATAAGTGTTTTTAATGTTTTCTATAAATATATGCAATGCTAGTCTTACGTAGTGGCACAGCTAGTAACAATGCTTATTCTCAGTTTGTTTCAGTTACAAATAAGATGATGTTTTAGAAGAGGTTATTTTATTTTGTCTGTAACACTAAAGTCAATTTGTTAGTTTAAATAACCAAAGGGCAACAAAAGCACTGAAACTAACCGCATCCTCTCAATATCCTTATTGTGATGGCAATTCCATGCTTGTATCACTGGAACTCATAATACATTTGGGGGCTTGTCCAGGATGCACACGTGGGTTTGGCTACATCTGCACTGATTTCACTGCATGTTTTTGGCATAGTGCTAGTTTCTATGGCAGGAATCTCTGGCAGCCACTGGAGGTCTTCAGAGTGGTCAGTTTCCATCTGACTCCTAGAACCACCTGGCACAGAACCCGTTTAGCCATTTGTTTGTGCCCAGTGTAAAAAAATGACTCTGCACACAGTCCAAGGAATAAACTAAGGCACAGGTTTCTTTTTTCCCTCCCCTTGACATAAGGACAGCAAAGGACTATCACCACTGAGTTCTGTTAGAAAATCTAACTGGCCTTAGAGTCTGCCTTTTACCTTGGAAGCTCATCCCTATTTTTACTACAGACAGTGAATTTTAAAAGAGAAACCTCATTTTTCACACATATGCACACAACAATATTAAAAATAGCCATTTTCCACACCACAAAATACATAGATATTTTTTGTCTTTTTTTTTTCTAAGAATAATAGCATAAACTTTGTGATTTATGGATAGACACAGTGTATTTAAATGAATGAGGAGACTCCCCTCCACCACAAGAGGGCAATGTGGAAGCAAGCTGGAAGACCTAGGGTTACTGCTTCCCAGAATATACCTTTGGCCCTGACCTCGAGCATATTATTGGCCTACAGTGCAAGTGACTGAATTTAGCTCTAGCCTTAAAAACCTAACCGAATACACGCAACCCTCAATTTACAGATGAACTTCGTTCTTTGAAAACTGCTCATACAATGAAAATTCTTCAGCTGAAAATGAAATATATTAGAATTTACTTGTGATTAATTTAAAAGATCTAGAAAATTCCAATCTTACTTAATTTTACACTGACCGAGAGCTGAATTGTCAATGTAAGAACACCACTGCCTGTTTATGATAATTACCCCATTTATTCTAGTACACTAGTTTACAATAAATAGACAAGATAAATAGAGAAAAACATTCTAAGAATGCAGGTGCACTGAGGAACTGTGTTATGGGATGTCATGTTTTAATCATCAGCTACAAAGGAAATGTCGCAGTGCAGTTGTAATGAATATCTCTTTGTAAATGCGAAAAACAGATATTAATGCATGATTTGGTATAGTGAAAATTCACAAAATCGGGTATTTTTAAATCGAGGGATAGGTGTGCATATTTACAATTTGAATACTTATTTTTTCCCTTTTCCCTGCCAAGGACAGCTGCTGTTGAAATCCTGCAGAATATTGATCCATGGGTCCCAATATTGTTTCAAAAAGAAAATTCAGACTGTACCGATGAGACACAGTGGCCTCATGCCTCTGTAAGTAACTTTTCATGCAATAGTGTGTTAGAATTGGTAAAAAAACACTGAAGAATAAAAAACACAGATCTTAGAATGTGAATCATGAAAGAATTGAAAATAAATAAGAGACTTTGGACACCTATCCACCTACTATATGTGCAAATAAAGCATTTTACTAATCTAAAGAAGGAATTTGTTTTGATATTTGTTTTATATTTTGATTGTTTAGATATTTACTATATTCTACTGTGTTATAATTATACAGTGATATACAACATTGTCTATAGTTTATAAGTGTGTCCAGAAATAGGAATCAATAGTGAGGGACCCCACTTACAACATATTATGTCCCAATAAAATAATACTGTTATTTGTTATGTTTTAGGTAATGTGACTTAAGATAGTATAACAAAAGTTGCACTCTTTTGGTTATTTTTTTATTAAAGTAATACTGTACATGTAAATAATATTTAGACTTAAATCCATGATTGCATATACTGTAAATTAAAGAGATTTTAAATGTAAATTAGTAGAAATTTTAAGTTACTTTGAAACTCAATTTGAAACCCTTGCAAGCTGCAATGATAAACTGTATTTGTCACTCTTTCCCTCTGCATAAGATCTAATAAAAAAAGTACCTACTGAGTCCACTTTCCCTTGATTTTTTAAATGTTCTTTGTACTTTTGATCCACGTAGTCCTCATACCTACAAAAAACAAATACAAAAGAAAAACAGTGAGAGACGAACAGTGTCTGTTTACTAGAATAACACAGTGCCTGATATTTTGAACTTGAACTTGAACTTTATTGCCATATGTAACCGGTACTGGTACAATGGAATTCTTACTAACAGAAAGTCTCTCGTTTGTAAAACAAGTGTAAAAAACAAAACAAAGTGCAAACACTGCATCAAGACAATGTACAAACAAACAATAGACAATGTGCAAGTAAACATGCAGACAGTTTGAATGTAAACAATACAGACGTGTAAACAATGACTGGAGACATACAATAAATAAATTACAATGAGGTAGATGGTGATGGTGTAGGTGTGGTCCGAGGGGGATGGCTAAATGTGTTCGCCAGTCTCACTGCTTGTGGATAGAAGCTATTGAAGAATCTAGTGGTAAGTGTCCGTATGCTCTTATATCTCTTGCCTGAGGGCAGTGGGGTGAAGAGCTCATGCCCGGGGTGGTGACTGTCCTCTGTGATGGCCAGAATTCTACCACGGCAGCGGTCCTCATAGAGCTGTTTAATCTCGGTGAGACCGCAGCCGATGATCTTCTGGGCCATATTGACCATTCTCTGCAGTGCCTTTTTTTCTCGTGAAGAGGTGTTGCCATACCACACGGTGATCCCGTTGGTGAGGACGCTCTCGATAGTGCAGCGGTAGAAGTTCACCAACTTCTACCGCTGTACTATCTTGTACTAACTTCTACCGCTAAGAAGACCATGACACTTCAGCAACTGGCTTTAACAGGGTGTATATTAATATGTAATGAAATTGCATATGCATATGAAATTGAGGGTTTTGAGACCCTTAATTTAGAGCACACTTCACTACCCTAGTAGCTCTTAAAATGCCTCAACCCATTGGAAACTTGCAAAACTTTACTGGGTCTCTAGAATTGTGGTTGCAGGGTAACTCAAAGTTCAGATTTAACCTTAAGACAATAATTATCACTTGCTTTTGAGATATCATAAAAAGTTTTATTTTAATTTTGGACTTTTGTCCATTTTTATTTGGAATTTTTGTAGCTGATTTCTTGGGCAAGCCCGTTCACATGGACTAGTTGGCTACTACCACCAGACAAGTAGAAAGGTACTTAAGCTAAGTCCAATTTGGAATTGCAAATTGGAATTGAGAGGACTTCCAGCATTCAACCCTGCATCACAGGTACATCTATGATTGTCCAAGCCACACAGTATACAGTGCCTTGCGAAAGTATTCGGCCCCCTTGTACTTTTCAACCTTTTGCCACATTTCAGGCTTCAAACATAAAGATATAAATTTTTTATTTTATGTGAAGAATCACCAACAAGTGGGACACAATTGTGAAGTGGAACAAAATCTATTGGATTTTTGAAACTTTTTTAACTAATAAAAAAATGAAAAGTGGGGCGTGCAAAATTATTCGGCCCCTTTACTTTCAGTGCAGCAAACTCACTCCAGAAGTTCAGCGAGGATCTCTGAATGATCCAATGTTGTCCTAAATGACTGATGGTGATAAATAAAATCCACTTGTGTGTAATCAAGTCTCTGTATAAATGCACCTGCTCTGTGATAGTCTCAAGGTTCTGTTGAAAGCGCAGAGAGCATCATGAAGACCAAGGAACACACCAGGCAGGTCCGTAATACCGTTGTGGAGAAGTTTAAAGCCGGATTTGGATACAAAAAGATTTCCAAAGGCTTCAAACATCCCAAGGAGCACTGTGCAAGCGATCATCTTGAAATGGAAGGAGTATCAGACCACTGCAAATCTACCAAGACCTGGCCGTCCCTCTAAACTTTCAGCTCAGACAAGGAGAAGACTGATCAGAGATGCAGCCAAGAGGCCCATGATCACTCTGGATGAACTGCGGAGAACTACAGCTGAGGTGGGAGAGTCTGTCCATAGGACAACAATCAGTCTTACACTGCACAAATCTGGCCTTTATGGAAGAGTGGCAAGAAGAAAGCCATTTCTCAAAGATATCCATAAAAAGTCTCGTCTAAAGTTTGCCACAAGCCACCTGGGAGACACCCCAAACATGTGGAAGAAGGTGCTCTGGTCAGATGAAACCAAAATCGAACTTTTTGGCCACAATGCAAAACGATATGTTTGGCGTAAAAGCAACACAGCTCATCACCCTCAACACACCATCCCCACAGTCAAACATGGTGGTGGCAGCATCATGGTTTGGGCCTGCTTTTCTTCAGCAGGGACAGGGAAGATGGTTAAAACTGAGGGGAAGATGGATGCAGCCAAATACAGGACCATTCTGGATGAAAACCTGTTGGAGTCTGCAAAAGACCTGAAACTGGGACGGAGATTTATCTTCCAACAAGACAATGATCCCAAACATACAGCAAAATCTACAAAGGAATGGTTCACAAATAAACGTATCCAGGTGTTTGAATGGCCAAGTCAAAGTCCAGACCTGAATCCAATCGAGAATCTGTGGAAAGAGCTGAAAACTGCTGTTCACAAACGCTCTCCATCCAACCTCACTGAGCTCGAGCTGTTTTGCAAGGAAGAATGGGCAAGATTTTCAGTCTCTCGATGTGCAAAACTGATAGAGACATACCCCAAGCGACTTGCAGCTGTAATCGCAGCAAAAGGTGGCTCTACAAAGTATTAACGCAAGGGGGCCGAATAATTTTGCACGCCCCACTTTTCATTTTTTTTATTAGTTAAAAAAGTTTCAAAAATCCAATAGATTTCGTTCCACTTCACAATTGTGTCCCACTTGTTGGTGATTCTTCACATAAAATAAAAAATTTATATCTTTATGTTTGAAGCCTGAAATGTGGCAAAAGGTTGAAAAGTTCAAGGGGGCCGAATACTTTCGCAAGGCACTGTAAGTGTCAAATCCACAATACTGTTTTAAAATGATTCTTTACATACATTGAGCAGAGTTATTTGCTAGTCTGCCAAATGCCAGTTAAAAAAAAATTGAGTGAGTTTCAAAAAGCTACACTGTTCCAACCAAAGTGTTCTGCTTTAAGCCACTTCAAGACATTTTGACTTAATTTCTAAAATATTTATTTCTGGTCTACCTCCAGAGTATCTTTGGCACCCTGCTTGGTCCACCTTGCTCACATTTGACACTTATAATCTGTCATCTACATCTATGTTAAAAATACGCACTATAAGGAATATTCTTCCAGAGGACAGAGCTTCAGTCACTCTTTTGTAATTAAAAATAATTTATTTAATTCACATAGTCTAACAATTATCCAGAGGTGTGAAGTTTACCACAGACACTAGGGTTCTTTCTTAGGGTGTGACTGCAGATTTTTCTCTCCCATGCTAAGTGAAGAGATAACTCTCGCCCACTCAACTTGGAGGTGATAACAGGAGAAAGCTATTTGCTTATCAGTCATGAAAACTTCTCTCCAACCACTTGAACTAAACAAACACACATGCAGGATCTTCTTTCTGAAGGGGTGCAATAGTCTACTGTGTTTAATGCAGAGAAATGCAATACTTACAGAATGTGTTTAAAATAAATTTTATATCAGACCTGGCAAAATATAAATGTGATCATCTAAAATTCACTGCTCATAACTCAATTGGCCTACACAAAAGTGGTATTTTTGGATGTATATAACAAAATTATGTTATGGCAACTTCAAAAGTAAATATTTTCATTAGATTGATTCTAAAATTAGTTTGATCTACAGTACGGCTGAGGATAAGATTTATTTGCTCAGTCCTCTTAGTTATTGTCTGCAAATTCACACAGGATTAAATTTATGATCATTACGATATTTTAAAATTCAGTGAACACAGTGATATTAATGTAAAACTTTTTTAGAGGAAAATGCAGAGTCTTACAAGAAATTGATTATCAAAGTTATCATGATTTTAACTTACTAATAATATACAGATATGTGTTTTAGCATTGCAGTAGTATCATTAATACATGTCATAATAATTGTTACGTCCCAGTGTGTGTTCTGTGTGTGTTTTTTCTGTTATGTCCACACTGCTGACCCTTGATTGTTCTCCCTTCCCCATTGGCCAACCATCACACCACTGTTTCAAAATGATGTCATCATCAATCAGCCTCAGCCAATCAGAACTAATTTTATTCACTATATAACATGGAGGCTTTCAGGAAGAAGAGGCCTTTCGTTTGACTTTGGTCCCGTTTGGTTTTGGTTATCGCTTCGCTTCGCTTCTGGTTATTGCTTCGGCTTTGTTTGTTGGTTTGTTTTGCTTTGTGTGTGTGTATTTTCGTATAGCTTCGGCTTTGTTGTTTTGTTGGTTTTACGTTAGTTTCTTTGTACTTTCGTTTGTTTGTGTGTTCATCCTTGTTTTGCCATTACCTTGCCCCAGTGTTACATGTTCAACTTTTGTGTTCTTTTGTACCCTGCTCCTGTTGATTACTCTTGTTTTCCTTTATTTGTATTCCTGGTTCACTTGTGTTTTTGTGTAAACTTTTGTATATAAGGTTAGCTTAGGTTGTTGGGTACACTTACACACTTAGTTGATTTTGTATTAGTACACTAGTTTAGTACGGGTGAGTGCCGTTTGTCTTGTATGGTTTTGGGTAGTCAGTGCAGGTTAGCTAGGGTGTTGAAGATGCCGAAGACTGTGTGTTTTGGGTTTTCTTTTGTAGTCAGATTAGCTTTCCCTCACTGTCTTAGCCAGCTCCATTTTGTTTATTTTCTTTTCTTTGGCACCACTCTAGTCCCTTACCCTTATCACGCTTCCTAGTCCCTCACCAAAACCCCCCTGCTTCCAAAAAAATTATCCTAAATGTTACACCCCTTTTCCCCTAGACACTTGGGGTCGTAACACTAATACATTCTAATTACTGTGCAGGTAAAGTCTCAAGCAAAAACATCTTACATAATGGTGCACCAATGACTATCTCTAATTGTCTATCTTTGTAAGCATGAAAATGAGGAGAAGAGCCTACCTCGGGTCAAGTTCCTTGGCTACTCTCTTGGCTTTGTTCCATTCTTCTCCTTCAATAAATGCATCTATAGCTTCCTTAATGAGGTCTATGTTAAGGTAAAGCTCGGCAGCCTGAAAAAAAAGACTTTTGAATTTCAGTAGGAACTCTGGAGTTTGATGCATGGTAATGAACAGGTAAAAAATGTGATGCAAAATGTCATTTTGGAAAAACAAACGAATATATTGTAATATGGCCATTACGAGTAACTACACACAGTGAACGAAAGAGAAAAATAATTAATTTAATTGATTTACTATAAATGTATGTGATATGAAATCTATTCACTGTAGCAATCTAAGGCAAGCCAGTAATTAGAATTTAAACCATACACACCGCACTGTACTTGCGTATCTGAACAAGTCGTGGCCCAACCATATGAATCACATCCATTGCCTTTTCCTGAGTGAGGAACTTAATCGCCAGCTCAGCAGCCTAGAATAACAAAATATTCCATATGCACAATATAAACAAAAGCCAACAAGAACTGAATTCTGCTTGGCAAAAAAAAAACTAAAAATCGATTAATGACTACAGTGAACCCTTAGTTTAATGGAATTCGCTTTAACAGACTTCAGATTTAATGCACAAAATCTGCAAAATGGACAAAAGGGCAATTTTGTAAATTCAGAAATACTGGCCTTTCCCTCCAGAAAGGGGGAAATGTTAATAAAACAAGGTAAAAATAATTACTACATTGGTTTACAATTCAGGAATATCAATGGTGCCCTATGGGGGTAGGTCAATTGCTTATGATTGGTGGTGTTTGTATTTTATATGCTTTAAAAATATTATACAGTATATTAATGAACCATGAAATAAAGGTATATTTGTATATTTCTAATAAAAAATGTGCATAAGAAATTTTACTGCAATTGTCAAAAATCAAGTCAGAATACCCAGAATAGTATATGCTGCCCATCTCCTCTATTAGCCCATTAAACCTTAATGTGTACTTATACTTACAATTTCACTTTTTCTCTCAAAATAAAAAAGTTGTTTATTATCTGATTAAATAGATTTGGCTATTTTAAAATGGAAAGGACTAAAAGGTAAAGAGTGAATCATTCATTCATTTACAAAGAAAGTTTCACAGGTTTTACCTTCATCCAGCATTTCTCTAAGAGAGGTGTGTTGTTGGTGTCTTTGACTTTTAGATAGCACTCCACTGCCCTGGCGTACTCCCCTGACTGCTCCCACTCACGGGCTTGCTCCACCATTCCTTCAACGCCCCTGTGTAACACAAACAGCCACTAAGCAACACAAGACTGTACTCTACATTCCTACACGTTGATCAGAAATCAAACGCATTTATAGGCCTTTCCATGAAATAATAGAGATGTAATGCATCTACATACAGAACAAAACTAACCTCTAAAATCAGTCATTAAATTTACACATATAACGGATGCATATCCTCTAAATTTATAAATTGGAAAAAAATGTTAGTCTAGGAAAAAAAAGACACGGTTATTGTTAATGAAGGCCTACTATAAAAAAAAATCATGATTACATGAGCATTTATAGAAGCACTCAATGGATATGATATGCCCACTCAACTTTAGTGCTTTTTATGCTGCACATGCTACCACAGCTTAACAACCATTAACAAACATTACAGAACACCTTGATGGAAAACTGATATATATGCTCTAGTAATCATGTAGCTTATTCATGTGTATAAGTGTAAAGAAAACAGTGTGATCTCTTATATAATACTATCAAAATAATATTAGATATTATAATTAAGATCATAAGAAATTAATATATTGTATAAACAGAAAATATGGCAGCATGGGGACACTGTGGTTAGCTTGCAGCACTAGGGCACTATGTCCTCTCTGTGTTTGTTGCATTTCCTCCTGGTGCTCTGGTTTCCTCCCACAGTTCAAAAACATACTGGCAGCTTGATTGGCTTCTGGGAAAACTGACCCTAGGCATGAGTGTGTGTATCTGTATTTATGCCTGAATTGGACAGGTATCCCCCCTTCAGGATGTACCCTGCCTTGCGCCCGTTGCTTGCCAGGATAGGCTCCAGCTCCATGACCATGAACTGGAAGAAGCGGTTAGAAAATTGATTATAATAATTATTGCTGGGGCGCAATTTTAAATGATATAAAAAATGCCTGTAATTTCCACGATGAAACATCCTCGCTGCTCTTCCTGAAAGGAGTTAAATGCATATTTGACGCGACTATCCATTCAGCAGTTGAACAAATATCGGAGAAAGAAAAACAGTGCACCTAGTTATACAGATGCAGCCATTCAAAACGAGCAGGGTACTCTGTGGTACAACGCGGTGGGCGTGTCAATCAAAATGCATCATAACGCATCATTTTGCGCCATACTGTGCTTTACCATATGCAAATTAGATTATGTTAATAGTATCCGGAATCACCTGGTAAAACCGCCAGGTGGAGCTAATAAAGCTTAATCTCTCATGTACAGCATTTGAGCTGTCACCAGAAAACACCCGGTTTCGAATCCCGATCACTGCTGAGGGACAATCTTTATTCAATTACGAATTTAAGTTGTATACTCTTTAGACTTTTAAATTTAAACTGTGTATTAGAGCATGTTAATCATTATACATTGTTGGTATATTTTATGAAAGCAAGATTGCTTAGTTGGACAAAAGCACACAACCTACCACCTTTATCATAAATATTTTAATTATTCCGAAATATTTTATGCATCAAAGTCTTTACCGAAGATATTACTAATAGTATTAATAATGAATGACCTTGGACAAGCTGTAAACTCAAAGTATTACCCTGGTCCACATTCTTTGTAATCTTCTTTGTAGAAGAAAATACTTTATTTTTTCATTGACAAAAAGTAACACCACAGCATTTCGTTGATCCGATCACATATTCGTTTCCAATCATAGTAAGTCTTGAGAATCTCTGATTCACCATGCCTTATATCATAACAGATATTAATTTAGGAACATAAACATATTATGTAAACTGTACTGTATATGGCTAGTCTTGGTAGTTTAAAGAAAAAATACACACCAGTATTCCATTTCTCCCTAAACATTTTAAGAATCAAAGTCTTACATGTGGTTATTTCAGAAACGTTTTTATGTGCCCCTTCTGACCATATTGCTGTACGTTTATATACTTTGTGAAAATTGATTGTTTTAACCTTTTCTGCCAATCACGTATGGCGCGGTGGCTCATGCGTAGTTGCGTGGGGTACGGGTTTGTACCATGCATTTTGAATGGCTGCATCTGTATGTACAGATCCGTATGCAATTTTTGCTACTTGTTTTCTTTATTGAGCTTATCTATTTTTTTCTGTTGGGCTGTATATTAAGAATGGCTGCATCAGCCCTAGAGATTGTATGGGTGTACCCTATGATGCAAAAAAAAAATCAGATGGAAACATTGGGGACCCTCACAAATAAAGGTATTTAATATAAAAAACAGCTACAGTATATGTAAACACTTTTAGCCCTATACCTGTGAGAATCTACCCATCTATACTTAACTTTGTGATCAATATGTTTAATAAGTGAATAGAGTTGCATAAAGTGTCATTTTTGCTGGGTCCATGTGGCAAAGAGTTCCCAGTTGTACATGTCAGATGGTACACAAGAACAGAAATAAACTTCTGAGCTCTATAGACTATGCAAAATGATTTTTATTTTGTAAGACCTTTTGATGTTTTCCCCACAGGTCATTAAAAAACAGGAAGGTTATCTGCTGGGACTGACTCAGTGAGTGCCTTTCTTTTAATGAGGTTCCCATTACGGATTTAATTTAGGATAAAAGCAGCTATATTCTAATAAAGGAACTTCATAGATTACTTAGTGCCACAGATTAGTGGTGAATGTTAAATGCACTTTTAACAGTCTAGTACATACAATGGTATTCATGTCAAAAGCATTTGGTTTTTTGGCAGTTTGTGTTGACATTTAATTTCTTTCATTCATAAAAGTGTTCAGTTTGAGTAATGATGTTTTAAATAAAAATATAAACCTAGCCATCCACTTTCGAATCATGGCTTCCAATTCAGTCGCAGGGGATCTGGAGCCCATAAATTAAAATATTCACTTGAAAATTGTGTAGACAATTTTAAATTCAACAAAATGGGGCATCACTAGAAAGGGCAAATACTTTGGCAAGGCAGTGTGTGCAGATCAAAACAAAAAGTTAAAAACATCTAATGAATTCATGAGTATCTTTGTTAGAAATCTGAATTGAAAAGCTTTTTTTATTTCTATAGTTAAAAGTTGATAATAACAGCTCTGAGAAATGTTTTTATTTCTCACCTGGATCCTTTCTTCACAGCCTCCTTCTCATATTCCTCTTGTAGGAGTTCTAGTTTATTTGGAACATACTCTTTGCAAATCCGCATAGCATCACTCCACATCTCCGCATCCTAAGATAGAGGAAACAATAACTATTTATAGAACCACGACTCTGCTAGAGCTTATCACATAGCCTATATGCCTAGACATAGCCTAATATGCCATTTTAACAATGAATTGAAACCACATTCCACAGCATTCATCTTTGAGGAATAGCTTTTCAAATATCTATTTTCCAACCATAAACAAAAAAGTTAAAGCAAGACACAATGGCTTACAGCTACACATGTGGAAACCTTGTATTTAATATCTGATTACATTAAAAGCAAAGCCATTCTTACTTTGTAGTACTTGATGGCTATCTCTGGTCTCTGTGCTCTGAGAAGGAAGGCCTCTGCTTTCTGGTATTCCTTTTGATCAAAGGCGAATTTGGCCTGTCCCACCAGCACATCTCCCACACTGTCTGGGTCATGAGCTTCAGCCACCCTCTGAGCACTATTCCAGTCCTGGTTGTGGACATACCTTTTGCAAAACACCAATACATACAGTACATTACAATGTAGCATTAATTGATTTGTGCACTCTTGCAAAATAAATACAACATAAATCAACAACATACATATGAGAAATCCTGAGAGAACAAACCACCACACGATTCCACACAGAGACCACAATCGATCATACGGTCCAGAGTTTAATGGTTTAAACTTAGGCAGGCTAATATCCATCAGGCCTGGTTGGGGTCTAAGCTGGTAGTTTGTAATGTTATTGGTGAGAATATCAGCAGTCCACATTTGCTTATTTCTTCACTTTATGCAGTGTAAGAAGAAATTGTATCAGAGTGGTGTAATAGCGGATATTTTGGTGGACACATGTAGTTGTTTTCACAGTACAATTATTTTCCCAGTGAACCACACATTGCTTAACAATTTGCAATTCAAAATTAGAAGGGAACATGAAAATAAAAATATGTTGTGATTCTTAGCTGAAACAACATAAACAAAATGAATCCAATCTACCTTCTGAAGTGACATTATATTTTACACATCAATCTTTTCAAAGGTCTACATCCATATGGCAGTTTGGCAAACCATTAAAAAATAAATAAAAACAGATATTCAGAAACTATAAGCTCCAGACTGGATTTTAAGTAATGTCGACAATGCCATTCATGGCTTGAATAAACCAGACCTCTAATGAAGACAAAACCATATGAGAGAGCATTGGTTTATTTCAGGAAACCTTTCATCTGTCCTCCAGTGTATTACTTACATTAATACAGCTTCTTTTGGTTTTCCAGCTTTTATAAATTCTGTCTCAGCCTCTGTAAATCTCCCCTTAAAAATAAAAATACACGTAGTATACATGTAGTATCAATTTTACATAAATGTCAGTTTTTTTGTAAAATCTTGTGATGTTATTTAGAAACAAAACCACATGCTATGAGAGAAGAGTCTTCGAACATATTGAACAACCTTACTGGAAATGGAACAGTCCAGGCTTCACCTGAATGTTATGCAGATTAAGTAGAGTATGATCATTAATTTGTAAAGGGAGGTAGTATCATACTTCATCCTCGAGGAACATAGCATTCTTCAGGTGGATATCTGGGATCTTGTGCTTCATTGAGAGTCGTGCCAATTCAAATGCAAAGTCAAATGAACTGAAATGAAATGGGATTTTAAAATAATGAGAATACATGTACTTTTTAAAAATGATAAACAGTTGTGCATCAAATAGATCTTACTAGCAAAGTGTCGTTTTGCTTCTAGACAAAATCTTATAGCTAATTGAATCTTCTTGAAAGTTTAATTGTACATTTTTATGCAATTACATTTCTGACTATTTACATGTCCTAAAATCTGTTTGGTAAGACTCGAGTTGTTTGGGTACAGTGTTATTGCTATGGCAGTACAGCTTTCAAGAAACAAAAACACCTAAAGACTTAAATCTGATCTTTTTGCTGGGAAAGAACATTGGTGCGGTATTCTGAAGGACTGGTTTCAGTTTTTCTAAATGTATTAATCAGGCTGTGAGCTCTTGAACACCGAGGCTGCTTTTGGGAATGCAAAAACAGGAAAAATGCAATGCTGATAGTGTTAAATTATTCTGTTTCTCACAAACCAAAAAAAGGCTTATATAAGCTCACCAGTTGTCAGCTGCAAAGTCAATGGCGGTGTCCAGCAGCCCAAACTTATTCAGCAGTTTCACAGCAGCCTCTCCTCCTAGGCTCTTCGCCCACAGGTAAGCCACCTGCTTGTGGGCATTTGCTCCCCCATGGGCTTTCGCCACCTGCCAAACACAGGAACAGTGAGGAGCAGGCGTAATAAATATGCTACCGCTGCTTTGCTTCTTCCTCTGATGGCATTTGATAACGCCTTGAGATACAGGGAGAAGAGTATGTTTGTGTGGGTTTTAATGAGCAGGAGGGTGAGTGGGCTCAGGCAAAGGACAAAGTTACAAGCCCACTGAAGGCCAGCACTTGTTTTGAGATTTTCAAGTGAATTGTTCATTTATAGTAAATGGACAACATCCAATATTCAGTTTCTGGGTCTTTATTGTCCAAGTCAACAAACCGCCCCCCACATAAATAAGGAATTAGATTACAAATTTCCCTATAACTCAACAACAAGAAAATTGGGCTTCTGAGGTTTTAGAACATTTATTAAGCACACCTTTTTCTTTATTACTATTTTGATAATTATTTGGTACATTTAGTTTTATGTTCACAATTACTGTTATGAAGAATGAATCATTCTGGGAATCAAATACAACTGAGCTGCACACAAATACAGGACGATGCTGTATTTTGAGACATGTTAATGCAGGACACCACCATTGTGTGAACACATTACAAAATGTAACCATTTTGTTTTGGAGGTTTTAATACTGTAAGATTCTATTGCCTTTCCATGGCCTTGAGTTTTAAGCTTATACCTTTATCACAGAAATTAAATAAAACCTTCTGTAAGTAAAGGTGGTTTCATAAAGTTCAAAGTGGACCTGACTTTACTGAAGGTTTTTATTTATTTGTTCAATTCTTAACTTAGGCAGACACATTTTATGTGACCCACACATTTCCTGATGTGAATGGTGATCACTTTATAGATTCCAGCTTCTGTGCAGTTTTGATTTGCTTTAGTGGCCAATTCCAGTAGTAACACTGTATGGAGTCAGGATATATTGAAAAAGTCATACAAAAGGATGAGCAAATAAAAGAAAAGGCATGCAGGGTGCCAAAGCTTACACACTCATCTCAGAATGTCATAGTGTTATTCTGTCAATTGCTTCTTCGACATTGAACAGGCCAAAGTCTGGATAAAGCTGTTCAATACACAACACTGCTGTGACATTGTACTGATAACTATGACCGACTACAAAACAACAGCAGTGTCAAACTGACTATCTTTTTTACAAAGGTCGGGTTCTTGTTACCGTTTACAGTACTTTGACTTGAAACCTTTCAGATTTTCTTTAACTCATACTCCTCCGGGAAGGATAGTAATATAAAAGGTGCAAATGATTAAACTCTTGTAGATGGATCTAAAAATATACATGCATAGAATGTTTACAAAGCATTTTTTTCCACGAGTGTCAAACACCTATTTGCATCCATTCTAAAACCAATTATTATATAAATGTTGTGTGAAGTTTGACTTTCTTAAATCTCATTCTTTATAGCCATTCTTTTTCACCTGTAAGTGACTTATTTAGCTTTTTCTGTTTCAAATCTAAACAGAAAACACACTTTCTGTTAACTCCTTACTCTCTCTACTACCGCTGAGACACTGTTTTCTAGCTGCATACTGATCAGTACAGCCTTTCCCCTATTGAGCCACCCTAAAGTACAGGTTATTGAAACAAGCAGTATATTCCTTGCAGTGAAACTTGAAAATTTAAATAGCTTGAAATTAGTCCCATATTATTTAATTTACATTAACTGTAAACTAAATTTTACCATCTATCTAGAATGTGATTAACTTCTGAACCTTTTCACTGAACACAAATCTGACTGAAAATCTCTTTCAAATGGTGAAAATGCACTAAACAAAACAGAAAATGATTTTAAATTTTGATTTGTGGGATGACAGAAGTAATACTTAGACATACCCTGTAAGCTTCATCCCACATGTCATTGACTCTGTACATGTTCACTGCTGCCTTCCATTCCTTGGCCTCCAAGAAGTGATATTCAGCTTCCTGAAACCTGGATTCTCCTTCCAATTCCTTGAAAAGATCAAATTCTCAGACACAATATAAAAACGCATTTAAACCTCAGTGTATTGGTGGAAGTAAAATGTCTTCAAGATGCAAATTTTCTTGTATATATGCTTTCTTTGCTATTTACCACCCAAGGGTGAACCTTCCTATTTTTTACCTATATTTTGGAGAAGAAATAAGACTCAGGTCCTATTGTAAGTGACTCTACAGAAGCTGTTGTAGTCCGGCTATGGGTCCCTGCAAATAATAAAGATAATAGCATCTTCTAAAGGACCAAGTATACATTTACACATTTTGCCTATTGTACATGAATTTAACTATGATTCACTATTTTACACCCCTGCTAAGATGCAACAAATATTGCAGAATGTTTAGCAAATGTACAAACTAAATGAAGAATCCTCCTACCTTAGCCAGATGCAGATGCGTCTCTGTTAGCAGGTCTCTGTGATGTTTTGCAACCAAACGGATCATATCATCATACATTTTATTTTTCTTGTACATTGTTATGGCTAAATCTGGTTCATCCACAGTCGCAAAAAGCCTATGAAGAACATAACGGTGTTATTTCCAATTCCAGAAATGAAATACTGAAACACAACAACAAAATCAGTTTCATACTGTCCTGGGCAATTTAATTCAATAAATTGCTAAGGACTTTGTTGAACAAAGAGAGAAAAATTTATCTGAAATGTAAAAATATGACTTAAACTTAAAAAGGACAGGAGTTCATCCTTTTATCTGCAATGAGCAGAAAAATGAGGGTAATTATCATCTGTAGTTTTAATATTGAAATGTTAACATGGAATATATTTTATATTTTATGTTATGGAATATGTTATATTTTATAATACAAAAACAGATGATATTTGCATTACAAAATTTAAATTCTATTACATTAAAATGAACACAATAAGACAGAAGTAAATTCCATTGTCAAAGTCTATAGCAACATTTTGATATATAATAGCAATTTTATTTCTAAAGTTTTCCAAGTCTGTAGAGGTTGCTATTTTATTCCTCTAAGTGAAGAACCCAGTCTTCTCTAGAAGGATTTATATTAGTCAGCATTATCGTATCTCTCGAACTACATGTTCTATTAAATTGAAATGTTATAATGCTACCAGTACCAGCCACATTTCAAAAGACCATAAGAGGAATTTATCTTTTACCTTTCATCCCATCCCATAGCCTGGCACTGCAGCTCATTTCTCTTGAAGGCTTCCCATTGCTATGATTACTTTATAATGGATGGAAGGATTTTCCTGAAATCTACCTTCATATAGCCTAAAGAGGAGCCAATTCAATTTTAAAGAAGATCTGTCTTGAAGTGGTTGAAGCAATCACTATTTTGATTTGGTCCAGTCGTTCAATATGATTATAGTAGGAATTGTTAGTTTTGTTTTTAAGCTCTAAGTATTCATTCCAAGACCCATGTTATATAGAATATACTGTAGTAGCTGGAGGGGTCAATTAGATAAGAGTGATTGACAAACAGAGCACCTTGCCAGAACTTTCAGATATTGTTTCTGTAAATACCACTGTACAGTGTATTTCATACCTGCATTTTCTAATGATAATATAAACCAAAAATAAAAAATGAGTCATAGAAATATCATGTCCTTCAGTTTACCTCTCAGCATCTTTGTATTTTCCCTGTTTTTCCAGCTCTTGAGCCCTGCTGATATACAGAGCAGAGACGTCCTCTTGCGTCATACACTTCACTGCCAGCTGCAGGGGTTACAATTAAAGCCAACGTTACAACACTCTTCTCACCTTGAATACCCCATGGGAGTGTACACAAAAAAGCACTGAAATGAAACTGTTCACAAGAGGCATGCAGAAAAAGACATAACCTTTTTACATTTTTAAATGTTTTGTGACTGCCCATACTTGGCCAGCAAACCTTAGTTAAAGCATGTTAGTTCACAGACTAAGTCTAAATACAAGAAAAATATTTTAAAATACTTTTTCAGTACACAGACTGAACTCTGTAGTAAAGTAGGGAGAGTTTGATACTTTTGATACTTTGGGTGCTCAACACCCAAAAGGCATCTAAATGGATCGTGCTGTCCATTAACTACTGCTGCTGCTGTGTCCTGAATCTTTTCAGTTTTCCCTCTCATCCACTGTTTCTCTCCCCAATGTCATTCCAAAAGTTGCTTTTTTTAAGCTACCTACATTTCCTACTTATATTTTCAAAACAGAAAATAATATGGTACCTTATGAGCTTGTTCCCATTGTCCAGCTTGAGTGTACATATCAATAGCATCTTTAATATGCCCGCCTTTAATGTAGAAGCGCTCAGCCACCTAAATTTAAATACATAAAATTGGCACATGCTACATGAAGTTATAATTTGCTCCTGCACATAAAAAAGAAACATATGCTATATTTCAATGTAATGTATTCATTAACATTCAGCAAGCTTTCTCACACTGTCAAGAGACTTACACTTATGAGTCCTGTTATTTAGAACAATTTGCCAGCAGACCGTTCTGTAAAACCCCAATCCCAAAACACTGCAGAAGGTAATTGTTTTGCACACACTGTGCGCTTTTGAAAGCAAGACAGCATGGTCTAACTGTGTGAGCCAAGAAACCCCTTGACTGCAGACCAAGCTCAATTCCTTTGGTTCCTTGGTCATGGACTTGTGACTCTAACCAATAAAGTGGCACAGTAAGACCCTGAAAGAAGGCAATCATTTCAAGGAAAAAGGGGAAGTAGCAAGTTAAGTTCAGAATATTCTTTGGTGAGGCACAAGTTCTGAGTTTCCAAGTGAACTGTTTATACATTCTACACCCAAAGTCTACATCAAAATTAAGTTGTGACAAAATCTCTCACACATTTCCTCCAGCAGCTTTCACTATGGTAGAAATCAACTCAATCTATTTAGAAACCATGATTTGTGATCTTTGTCATGAGTACACGCTACACACCACTGCAGATGAAACATTGCACTGGAACAGTTTTATTCTTACATTTAACTCTGTTAACCAACCTTCATTAATCAGATTTTCTCGATAAAGCAAACCACTTGAAAAGCATTTTTACAAATACAGCTTGACCAGGAGCAAACAGAGATGGAACACAGCTCTCAGCTTAGTGTTGAATATGCTAGCTAACCTGAACATTTAATAACATGAAGGCAGAATAATGGGGTAAATGTAATAGGCATAGGTTTGGGAACCTTTATTCTTTTTTTCCCATTTAACAATAAAATCAGTTATTCACTGTAGTGCAGTCATTTCAAAATACTTTTTTAAATTCAGGTTTATGAAATCATATACTACTGTAAGGGACACAGAAAAAAAACGAAGGCAGGAAAACTAATTTTAGAACGTTTATTTACAGCAACCAGAGCTGAGGGTCCACGTCTAATTTAGCTTACCTCATACTCCTGAATGGAGGAATAGTGCTGAGCTATCTTCAAATAGTACTTCATTGATGACTTGTCATCCTGCAGTTCCAAAATATTGACTGCTTTTTTCCATTGACGTGCCCCTATTGCTGCTTCAATTGCCTTTGATGAGCAACTTGGAAGAAAAAAAAACAGAATTAAAGATTTTGGTATGAAAAATAAGAATAATTTATAAAACACAGATAAAAAGTCCAGTCATTATAAGGAATAATGAAGGAAAGGTATATGTATATGTGTGAGATTTTATTGTTTTACTCAAAAGAAGTCTTTTTGACCCTGAGTGTTCGAAGATTGTCAGAGTGCTTCCCCTTCCTGTTGGATTAGTTAGGGTCTGCAGCACTCAATTATCAACACTAGTAGATTAAATATCTTGGACAGGACCTTGAGGATAGAAGAGCTTTGTTCAGCTGCAGACAGGCAATGAAAATACACTCTACTATCTACTGAAAACTGCCCCTGGGAGCAAATCACTGTGAATTGTAATGAACAGCACCTGAATTTGATTATAGAAGAAATTAGTATTCATGTTATTCTCCAAACAAGCCCACGTTCACTCTCTTTTTTACAAACCCTTTGTGCTGTCACCCTATTAAATTTGTCCATTCAGAGAGAACACACAGAGAGACTCACCCAGCTTCAATGTAATGGTTAATAGCAGCATCCATTTGCTTCTGCTGGACCAAGTAATCTCCCCATGCCTCTTCTAGCTTCACAACATCAGCAGGAAAAGCAAATCGAGCCAGTTCCACAGCTTCAAAACACCACAATAGAAGTGTGAATGTGAAAGCTTCTCTTTACAAAACAGCAAAATTAGTCTTCAATAGCTAAAACAGGCATATGTTCTAGCAACTATGATAAAACAAACGGTATTAAATGATTCATGTTTAATAACAGCTTCTAAATGGTGGATATGTATAATTATTTTTTTTAAATAATAATAATGCCACCAAAGAACAAAAGTGTCTGTCTATACATAAAAGTAAGGTGTACAAAACAGATCAGTTGGACCATATTAAAAAAATAAAGACTTCTAAGGCTAAAGAAAAAAAATATTTCTAAATATTTACCTAAAAACTATTGTGAGATACAGTATATCTCTTTATGAAAATGTAAGAAATGTTCCTCTGTGCTGGCACACTGTTTACCTTTTCTGAAGGCGAACCCCTTGCGGTAACAGTCAAGGGCTCGCTGGTAGTTTCTGATTTTTTCAAACAGATCTCCAGCCTACAAATTTACAAAAGTCATCTTAATATTAATTCACCTGTCAGGTCAGGAGAGTCTTGGCAGTTCTTTTGAAAAGCTAAGAGACCAAATAAGTTAGTCTCAAAAAACAATAAAACACAACTGTTTCTTGGTTGGAGCTAAAGCAGTGGTTGCAGGAGGCTAGAATGAGCATCCCTAAACAGGATGGAGTTTTCTTGTCTTCTTAGAATAGTTTAACATTTGGGGTGTAACTAGGTACATTCCTTTTATAACTATATGCATATATCGAAAAGTTGAACACTCGTAGAAACAATATACAAAGAAGCCAGCATAACACGATTCTAAGGTGATCCTGATAGAAGCTTTTTAGATCTGACTGATACAATAAAGCATAATTGTACCATTATCAACAATATCATTATCAGCTCCATTTTCCAGACATTGTGGGTCTACAGTAAAAAAGTGAAAACACAGGGTAAGTAAAGTAAAGTACTGAAGACAATAAAATTATTTCTACATTTCTTTTTTGATTAAGTGTTTTCTTCTAAAGAGAATACCAAAATGGCATTCAAAGAGGTAGTGTTCTAAGAGTTATACGGTATAAGCCTTTTACACATGCGTCAACTGCGAGATACACATGGCCAATCTATAGAATATTGCTGAATCTGGGTCTGTGCTTTGTGCTTGGCACTACATTCTGTAAATATTAGTGTTATGTCCATGCCACTTATTTTTATATAGTAAGGCTCTGTATTAGTCTAGCTAGTTGCACCACGGAAGCATAGCAACAGAATGCTTACCCGTTCGTAGAACTCCCCTTTGATCAAGGCAGAAGCAATCCTGTTGACGACATCACTATTGGCAATGAGCTCATCCTGGCTCATTGCCAAGCGGGCGGCCTTAGCAGGGAGACCTGCTTTCAGGTACAGGTTAATGGCACTAGAATAGTCTCCCTCGCCTTCCTTCACCTCACCGGCCTTTTCATCCTGATTAGTTTCCATCAGCCATTGGTAGTAACTTCGTCTTAGGTTGTCCAGCTCAGGGTGGCCCTAAAACAATGCAGAATTGTACCCAGAGGTAAGTTATCCAATATTACAAATATTAGCGATAACAAGGTGTTTCCTTTTAACATAATTCACACATGATAAAAACAATAAACCCAAGGGTTCAAGGTTAATGGTTGACAAAGAAAGAGAGCAAATGTACAGTCCATGTCATTTTCAGTTTGCACAGATTCATGTGGCCTTTGTATTCCATAAGGATACAGTATTACTTCTTCTTTGGGACTCTGCTCACCCAATACTGACAATCCATTTTATATGTTAAGTGACTTTTAATAATATACCAGGCTTTATCAGTATATGTTGAGTGGCTTTTAAGAATATAACTCAATCAATTTAAAACATAAATAATATTACAAATAATATTAACTATATTAACTATTTAAGATTATAATTTAAAAGACTTCAAACAATAGGAAGATGGTGCTCTTTTTCTATAGTTTCAGATTACAGATGCCAAACGTTGTTAAATCTTATAGCCCTGCAAACAAAGATGTCCAAACAGGCATATCCTTAAATGAGCTGCAAATATTAGTACAGTTTAACTTACCCTGCCACTAGAAGTTTGTCTGCATCTGAATTCTGATAATACCTAATTTGAACTGGAATAAACTGGAGGATTTTCTAAATAATTCTACCACAGAGTCTTTCTTACACATTTTGTAGTACGACATTTTAAACTCAAAATACTTTAAAGATCAACTACACTTAATCTAAAGGTTTTATAACTTCACAGAGGTAAATCTATTTAAACCATTCTTTCTGTGTAGTAAGTGCTGTTGCTATTTTTATTTTAACCGTGATTACCAGAATCGACAACAAAATAAAAAGGAAAAAGTGGTAGAATGTAAAAGTAGAAAAATGTACTACCTTGGCTTCTGCTACAGCAATGCAGTCATCCCACATGTGCAGCTCCTGATACATTTCCATCACTTCATCAATGGCATTCTAGGACATAAAAACACAAAAAGGTATAAAATAGCTCTTGTGTTTGAAACATCTCAAAAACAACTCTGTAAGGTGTTATGTGTCAGCCTGTACAGTGACATTCAAAATGGCAATAGGCAAATTAATCTAAACAGAAATACAATTTCTTAGGTTTTCTGTCAATTGCTTTTTAAAATTTAAACAAGCACAATTTTGTTTTTGTCATCATAGGCACTTGTTTTAATTGTTACTTATACCGGCTTGCTGAAAAACATTGATGTGCGCATCTGTTGCACATCAATGAAGTCAAATTACTTTGAAGCTGAAGCCAGCCATAATGCAGACTCCAGCAAACAAATGGAACTTAAACATAAAAATACTGCCACATAAAATTTACCTGTTCCAAATAATACATTTCGGCTAGTTTGTAATTTTTTTCAAGCATTGCAAGGCGGGCCTTCACTTGGTAATACTCCGTGCCATCACCACCCTGAAAGCAAAGCATGAATACTTTACTAACACTTGAATAAAAATACAAATGCAAGGTTACTTTTTTTCCAGTTGGAAACAAAGCATTTCATGAACGTGAACATTAGGGTCCATGGTTCCAAACTATAATCAGGCAACTCTAGACAATTCTCTATGCCCAAATATTCCTCCTATTATTTTTTTGTCCATACAAAACCACAACACTACCATCTACTGGCCAACCTTTCAATTCAGCTTATAAAAGTGAAGTTCGATAATATATTTAGCATCTCAGATGCCTGTCAACTGTACTGTCAACAATAGAGAGTCCCTTTTGCATAGGTTATAACTTTGTTAGAGATAGATAGTAATAGTAGTAAAAACAAAACAGGGTGAGTCTGATGCATTTCCATGACACACCTCCAGTCATTATTTGGCTATACAAACTTGGCAATCCTTTAAAAAAAAAAAAAGAAAACAAAAATGAATTTGTTGGCACAGCTTGAAAAACGGCAGATGTTTGCAGATGTTCAGTTGTGGATCAGTGGCATGCTGTTGCTTGGTTTCGAGTGCCAGTTATACTATCCAAAGGGAAAAGTCAGTCTACATTCTCTCTGAGCCAGGGATGGTAGCCCCAAGGCAGCACACCCCAGCTGGCGGAATTGTTTTCCCCTACATGGGATTCCAAGTCTGTAAGTTTCCCTAGAGAATGGGGTCAACTCAGTGAAGTGCAGTAAGTCAATACCCCAAGCACAACGGGAACGAAAAAAACATACACTACACTTTGAGTCTGGAGTATCAGACACACAAATCATATTACATGTGAATCAATGCTTAAATCAATGGACAAGTTAAAACAAAATTTACATACATATTCTTTCGCAATTCGGTCTGCAAGTTTGTTAGTCTCATTCAAAAATCGAGCTTTTGATACATCTCCCAGGGCAGCGAAACACCTAAGAGAAAAATATTATACAGTGCATTTAAAAACATGGAAAAACACGTTGATTTCATTGTTGTTATTGCTGCTGATGCAGATCTTCATGAAAAGCACAATCAAAATATATTTTAATAAAAGCCCTGACAAATTCACAGATTTCAACAATGGATAAATTTGATAGCTGTGTCAAACCTTTAATCAAGTCAATTAATTCAAATGAAACAGATGAGACGAATCATTAGGCAATCAACAATCCAGCCATTCACTTAACATTCTCCAAGTAGCAATGGACCACTACAGGCATTTGAAAACGGTTGATTGTAAATATTTTTGTATTATATTTATAATACAAGTAATATTATTAAATTATATTATATTTAATATGTAAAAATGTTAAACAAAGATGATATGTAATATTAATAATGCAATTGTTAATTCCCAAATAATATTAATAGATTAATTTCTGTTAAAGCTTATTCATTTTCACTGATCTACATTTGTATTTTCCTTTAATTATTAATGTGAAACTGTACAGGGAAAACTTTCAGAGTTTGTTCTTATTGAAGATCTGTTTTTAAGTTAATTAAGTTTAAACTGTATTATTATTATATTGCCTTATTAGGGTAATTTGGTTCATGGCAGAGACCAGCACAAAAATACAACATAAAAACCATCACTTACTAAATAATCAAGAACATAGCCTCTGAAAAAATATAATAAGAAAATTATTTAACTTCACCTTCTCAAAAGAGAAATTCCATAGTGTGATAAAGGACTTTCTATCAATCTTACACCTTGGGACACAGACAATCCCCCCAGATGGGAATAGTGTAAATTCATAGTGGGTGTGGTGTGACACACCACCCATAAAACTGTTAGCCTTCTGTAAATCTCTTAGCTTCTAAAGTTTTTTAGACGGGGCCATTTTGGAGAGGTTAATGAGATTTCAAAGAAGCTTCAAAAAGGCTGACCTTATTATGCTCAAATATGTCAATAATTTTGCTACTAAAGTTCACTGTTTTTCTCCAGCAATCACAATTTTCTCTACTGGTGTTAATAAATGAAAAGATAAAACAGTATATTAAGATACTTTCAATATGAGATTTATTAAAAATGAAGATAGATATTTACATCTTAAACAAGCTAAGCTTCCTTAGAAAAAAATGTCCCTTTTTGCCCATTTGTAATAGACTCATAACAATTAAAGTGATCTTTAAATGAGTCAACTATAAACCAACATTATTGCCTCTCACTATTATGTAATTTCATTAGCCCACAGCTGAAGTGTTGAGAGTTATTATTTGGATCAATTTTATTGTAGTAGCCTTATACACATCTGGAGATCTGTGGGCTGTAACCACGGTTATTTTGCTAGGTCCTTTTCATAATACACTGACATCTGGACTACTTGTAATACATAATTACCATAATAGCAACACACAGGTCAGCATACACCACTGCTCTTTCATTCATTAACTGATTTTTTTCATATTCTGTTACATAATTTCTGTTAAGATCTGTTAGTGTTCTGCCATTTACTATTCAATTCAAGAACCCTATACAAACACTGCTGCATGTGAAATAAAGGTCAGAAAGCATCCTTACTGTACCAATTAACTTACTGCACCTACTGTATATGTCTTTGGACTGTGGGAGGAAACCAGAGTACCCAGATACATAAAATAAGTAATAGTAAAAGCACGATAAATGTGATACTGGGGGATAAATGGGACATAATTAAGTCTCTGCTTCAAGATTCTGAAAGTTATAAAACTGACATGATTTAAATAATCTGATATTATTATGAAATATTAGTTTTAAATTAATATTGACTACTACCAATAATATTTACAATTACTGAATTACACTTTTATCAATGACAGATGTTTCTAAACATTATACTTCGGTCCAAGGGTAAGTCAGAATGAAAAACAGTTTTTTTTCACTGAAAGCTTGTTTTAATCCCTTCATGTAGTCTCTCTTAGACTACACTGCTTTACTTTGCAGGTTTGTCTTTCATGCAAATCCATCCACTCAATATTAATGGAAAAACAGCATTAAGATGTATATTTCTTTAGTACAGGTTGTACTAAAGTGACCCAAAGATATGTTAAGTTAGGAAAACAACAGAATGATGAGTGCAGAAAAAGTATGCAATGTTCTAGATGAGTCTAAATAATTCTATGATTGCCACTAGTAATACATCACTCTGAAAAGAAGCGTTTATTTTAGCTGAAAATGTAAACATTTAATTGTAAACTGGACCCAAGACAGCAAAGAACTTTTGAAATTCCTCATCCGATTGCCTCCCCAATTTTTTTTAAGAGAAAGCCATTAGGCTTAACAATTGTAACTTTTGTATTTAAAAAGCAATTAAGCTGCAATGCTGAAGTCAAGACTTGCTTGAAGAGTAATTTTTCAACTGGATATAAATGCATCCGGGGCGTTGGCATTTCTGCCTCATAACTTTAGATTCCTGTGTTGATTTTAGACTGAAATTTCTATGAAAGTTGCATGTTCTACTTTTTTTTTTGTTTTCTACAGGAACTCCAATTTCCTCCCATGTCCCGGAATCATGCAACATCAGTTGGTCTGAACACTTTTCTATGATTTTATCCCTGGTCTGTATACCGTAAGGAAGCTTGGCACACTGCTGTATTACTTTGCCCTGATGAGATTAGTTCTAATGCCTCTTTGCCCTAGGTTAAGAATCAAATAAGGATTGAATAGACTTGTAATATCAACCAAGCACTAACATAAGAGGAATATATTGATATATTTTACTAAATAGATATCAACTAGGAGTCATCTAGTTGATGAGGAACACAGAGGAAACATTAGTCAAGTTCAAAGTTCAACATCTTTACGCAGAGGATCTGTTGGATGATAATGCAAACACTAAATATGTTTACTTAAAAGCTATGCTATTCATATTTTAGAATAAACAGTGGTATTTATCATACAAGGTCCTTATTTTGATTTCTTGACAAAAAGAGCCCTAGCTAGACCCCCCATCATACTCCAAGGCCTTGGTATTTGCTTCCAGTCTTCAAATTTCAAAATAGACTATTATTAGTCAAAGAATAGACATAAAAGTCTGAACTACTTTCAGGAAACCTTGTTCATTCACAAGCTAAAAAGTTGTTGGACTGTTTAGCTACCAACATTCCTGTGGGCTGCAGAGGCTCAGCATTCAGAGAGACAGTGCACTGACCTTTCTGCAATGTGCAGCTGTTTGGCTTCCAGCGAGAGTTTGCTCAGAGTTTTCCACATGGCCTCAGTTTCTGTTGACATTTCAAGGGTCTCCAGGAAAGCAGAAGCCCTAAAATAAAATATTATGTAAATAACAAAGATTTCTTTCACTTAACCATAGAAGTTATTGGCAAAGGTTTATTCATTTTGCACATTAATAATTTAGGTTTTGAATTATTTGTATTCCATTCTGACAGATCAGCAGGATTAACATCTCCAGAAAAAAACACTAGACCAAACTTTGCTCCTGTTATCAATGGATTTTGATCACATTTCAGGCCTTGTAAAGCTACATTTACACATCAACAATGAAACATAATTGTCACTTTAAGTGTCCAAAAAACACATACAGTACAATTACATTGCCATCTATATGTGATGTTCTCATACCTGTAAAAGTCTCCATCATCAATGGCTGTGCCAAACTCAATGAGTCCCTCATCCAGAGTATATGACACAGTGTTCACACCTTCAGTCACAATGACCTCTGTTTTACCATTGCTTCTCTCCAGATCTATTATGTCACCCTACAAATGGCACAAACACAATCTGAAGATATCTCTTTGCAGTTTGCTTGTTTACCACAATTTGTTGTATTTTAAACAGGTAAACTTTCTACTTGATGGACAGTGTTTAACACTGTGCATTATTATATTAAGCTCAGGAGGGTAGCTGCGTCAGTATGCGTAGGCTGCAAAGGAACAAGTAATAGGTTTATTCTATGCTGAAAAGAGAAGAAAGAAAACACAACATGAGCTCACACCCGAAGAAGGCTCCATGGCCAAAACGTTGTGTTTTCTTCTCTTTTCATTATTATACAGTATGTTATATTGTTTCTGCAAAATATTTTGGCTTGCAAGTTAGAGCCTTTTATAAATATTCAAGTACATTTATTTTGAAAATGAATATCAAATACATCTGCTCTTACTCTGACAACGTAAGCTGATGCTTAAGTAATCTATAATAGGATAATACATACCCTTATGTTTTGATCACTAAGACTCACAAGTGTTTCTAAAAATTAAGCATCACTAGATAATACACATGTTCAAAATATGGATAACTGGGAAATAAGAAGTGACTATCCATGATTTTTAAACATTTTTCACAGAGGTTACTTCTACATATAATTAGAATTAGAAAATAAACACTATTAATATTACATGAATATATATTTTAGAATAAGGATACTAAAGTCAGATTATACAGTGTTGTAATAATCTAAAGACATGCCCAAAAAACAGTTAAATAAATCATTTAAGGCTAAAGTTACACATGGAAAGTAAATTTACAGTAGATATCTTCCAAGTAAAGAGCACTGTTAAACAAAGCTACAGTACCATACTGTATAAGTTGTCCTTAATACTTAAGAAAGTACACAGATGGATCACCTGCTGTTAATATTTCCTTACCTTGAGAGGGAACATAGTGACCCTCTCTGGACTGTCAATGTTATACCACACACAGAGATTGCCTCTATTCTGAGCAACAATCACATCGCTGCCAGGCACCCATTGGACATAAGAGCAAAAACTCAACACTGTGGTCTTGACACTATTTTCGATATCATATAACTGCAACTGGAGAAAGAGAAGGCCAATTAATCTATATATCATTACTCACAAACAATAGATACAGACAATGTACATATACTGTAATTTCACAACTGGGCTCAAACATATTTAATGAAAAGTTTACTAAATTAAAGCAATTTCAAGAGATAACTTACAGAATTGCATTTTCACAAGGAAATATATGAATAGACAGAGGTATCATATAAGTGGTTCATAGGACAATTTGCATTAAAAAGTTTGAGGAACCTGGAGGAATGCTAACAGAAAATTGCAGAATTGAATGGAAAGAGGGAAGACAATGCATACAGTATACTGCACACCTGTTCACTCTGTTCGTTTTGTTTCTTGGTCTAGGACGATTTTTGATAGAACTAAAATTTTAGAATGTCTTACCTGTAATTTTTTGTCCCTGAACAGCAGTTGGCGTCCAGTCTCATTCAATTCCAGCCAGTCAATTTTGGTGTCATGACTGATGGTTCCTATGTTAAAGCCACCTATAAGATCAACTGAAAGGGTATGGAGAAAAAAAATTAAACAACTGTTAATGAAAGGGGCAGATGTAAAATAACTGTGCATGTATTACATAACATAAACACAAAGTCAACAACAATGTTCAGCTTGAGATATTTATAATGATTTTTTTAATTTCTCAAAAGTAAATAAAACCTGAATCATCTTTATTTACATTTAAATTTACACTGTGTAAAGAATGAGGAACAACTTGTTAAATTCCTCCTCTTTATGCACAGAATATAGTTTCAAAGAAGTTAAAGGCTGATATTTCAGAATGACAAGAATACTGTACTATTTATTTCATGACTAAGCTAAAGATCAAAATTACTGCAAGGGTAAATATAATTTCACTTCTTAAGACAGTTCAGTTTTATTACATTAAATGTTTCCTCCTGTTAAATTGTAAATTGTGTGCAGTTTTGTAACAGATATCTTGATGACAGTGCCCAATTTATAGTAATCTTAATCCACAAATACTCTTTTGCATATGTAATGCTGTTCCTCTGATTTTAGACCATTGTTCCCTCATCTAAACAACTCAGTGACCCCATTAATTGTCGATAAGTCTGAATTTAACCATCACAGAAAATGAATTATTCTATAAAAAATGAACATAACATGTATTTTATAGTAGGTGTGTTTTCATTCAACAGCTACTGCTGGTGTGGCTGTCTGTGGGCTCAAAACTCCACATTGGAGACTTTGAACTGTAACAGCACAACCAACAATTCTCTTTGATTCTGTGACCATGTATAGACTTATGAGGTCTAACCATCTTAAGAAATATCATCCTGACTTTGAAGCTATAAGATGGTATATTTATAAAGGTAATATAAATTATATCACTTCAGGACATTTCTGGTTGCATTGTTCAAGGTACTACGATTATGGGACACATCTGGGACTCTTGCAGATTTTCTTTTCTTACTCACAATACACAGAACTGTAACCCATGTACAATGGGTAAAAAAGAGGACTTAAAAATCTAAGGTGTTTTGGTAAGGCAGAAGAGAAAAATGGGTCAACTCCTTGGAAACTTTACAATACATTGAGACGTAGTAAAAGCTACAGCTCAAATTTCATTTAAACACAAAACTATTTTCCACCTGCATGGCAAATTAACAAATTAATTTAAATTATAAGGACAGAATGAGGATGTTTGAAAAATTCTGTATTTTCCATTTAGATTGGGATTCTTGGAATGTTGAAAAAATAAAGATATAAAATGGAATCAGGTTTTCATTCTCACAGGCTGAAAAAAAAAAGACAGAAGGACTTCTTTCAACTTAATTAGCATACTAACTGGACAGTCCCGTAACAGATGGTGCTCAGTGTTGACTGATTTGAGCTTTGACACTATTGCTGTGAAGTCACTTTTTAATTGAAAGACACTTACTGCACAAACATATGCTTAGTTTGAGGTCTTCCAGAAAGTTTTTAAGTAAGAAAAAGGAGTAAAAAAAGCTACACAATAAATTCAGTCATTACTGCATTTAAATTTAGAAGTGCTTGTTTAGTATTAAAGTATTAATTTGTGAAGTTATACTTATTTCTTAAATGATTAACATTTAATGATTCACTACAAATTTTACATTCATTACTATTAATTTTATTATGGTACATGAATAGAAAGTGGTCTGAAGCATCTTACCAATTGCAATGGTCTTGATATCAATTAAGTAAGCTAGCTTTTTGTTGTCTTCTATGCCCCTCTGTTTTCTCTCATTCAGTCGAACACTAAAAGCATAAACCATTGTTATTGTATTACAACAGTATAAATACTTTTCTACAATACTCACAATTAATTTAGGAAAATTTGATTTGATTGCTTTACGTCTGACCATATGACACATACTGAAGTCCATAGACAGTTTTCTGTTTGTAGCATTCTCATGGATTTTAAATGCAACATATGTCTATAAAAATACTTGAATTGTGAATGAAACTCCCAAAAACTGATAACAGAAAAAGTATCAACAAACATGAGACCATCCCCTGCATTATCTGTTTTTAATGTCACACCACAAATACCTGAAGGTAGGCAAGGATATTTTAATATCCTGACAGAAGAACAGTATAGTTGAGACTACACTTTTGTAGTCACAAATTGCACCTGTTAGCTAAATCACTGGGCTTAGGTTTTATCTTGCATGACTATGAATTTCACAGAGGTTACTTCTGTGTGGAAAAATTCAATGCAACCAATGTCCTAGAAGACAGACATATAAGGTGTAGACAGTTAATGTGTGGAAAGGAATGCCTAGTGACCTTAATGCAAACCTTATAATCTACAAGTGCCTTTCATAAAAGCAAGGAAGGTAATGTTTGCAATCAGTATATGGTATTCTTCCCAAGTGGTTCTTTAAACAGAAGAAGCTGGTTATTGTGATATTCAATTTTTTCATGACAGGATTACCTTTTCAAATGCTCTGTCTTTATCATCATTATAATAGTTATTCAGTTTCAAATAGATATTAAGTTGATTGGCTGCATTATGAGTGTATGATACTCTGTTGTCTTTGACTGTTGGCAAAATAAACAAGTGAGCAAAGTATCTCTCTAGATTTTTGTAAGCAGCATATTAATTGACCGCAGTGACATTTAAATGAGAAACACAAGCACACAATAAAAAAACTAAACACAAAAAGATAAACTTGTAATAGCATAAGAACCAAACTGTACATTACTTGACTATTATAATATTTAAACTGTGACAACTAGGTAGAATAGGGCAAGAAAATTTGCTTGGACCAACATGAACGCAGAGCAATGATTCAAACATAGTTAATTTATTCAGTTAGTTAAAAGATCTTCATGCCATTATACTACTATAATCCCTAAGATAAACACACTATAATAAAATTATAGCTATACTTTTAAAATTAATTTTCCAAACTACAGGGACAATTTCAGTTAAAATGGAGAAATACTGCCACCTGCTGACAGATATGTTTGGGCAGTGCTGCTTCATTCATGCCCGTGACTTTTTTCCTTTAAGCAATTTTCACACAACATTTAAGCAGACCTTTTCTCTTAAATGTATTATGTTTACTCATTTACCTTGGTAGAACATTTCTGAAAAGTTAACCATGCAGGAACTTAGCATCTAAATGAAAATGTTTAATGAACACAAACAGATTATAACAGTTATAAACTTCCATATCAAGTGTATTTAGCACTTATTTTCATAATCCTGGTCCTATAGGGCCATTGTGTCTGCAGATTATCCAGGTTTTTTTTAAAGAGCTAGGAAATGTTAATACATGGGCCTAATTAAGCCAATAACAAGATGATTCAAGTCATTAAGAGCTCAGCTTAATTGAAGATCTGTAGACATACAGTACCATCACCCAGGACTAGGATTAATGATCACTAATCTATAAAAAAAACATATGACAACAAATGCAAATATGTCCAATTGGTAAACAGGTAATTAGAAAGGCAAAGAATTCCTTGAAGTTGTTTTCTATTCTGAATAGATTCTTCCCATTTGCTCAAAAAGCCAAATTACCATTTACCCTAAAACACTCCAGCTGTTTTCAGAACACAATACAAAAAAAATCAAAATTGCACATTTTAAAACACGCTGAAAGAAGCCTCACCTGATGAGATGTGGGTTCATGAACTCTGTTCTTACAGATCCTAGGATTTCATTGCTTCCATACTCAACCAGAGTCAGTTCCCCAGCATTGAAGATCATACACACCTAAAGAGATTATAACAGTCCAATTAATATCTAGATCAATCATTATTTTAAAACGGTCCTTTGCAGATTACGTTTAATAAACTACAAAAACTGTTTCAGCAACATTTTGCATATTTGGTCAAAATGAGGTTGATTTGTGAATTAAGATCAAATGTAATGATTTGAGCCTTTCAAAATTGAACAATTTCAGATACTAAGAGTACTATACTGAGCATTAAAAAGGTGATTGCAAAGCTGTTTCTGTAAAAGTGGGGGCCCTAACAAGAAAGAAAAAGTACATTGCTTACAGTTTCGTTTTCAAAGAAAAACTTCTCATTTCCTCCTGATCCCTGCCATGCAACCTGGAAGAAAACAACAGATCTTCTTTCAGGAGACATTACCTCGTTGCACCAAAATATGACATTGTCATTCAATCGTTTCTGCTACATTATAAACAGGGAGTGGAGAAACTGGGAGAAGTAATTCTGTGCATTTGTTATTTTGATTTTTAATTGAAAGCATCTGGGAAATAAAGAATGAATGATTAGCACACGACAGCAATAAAAAGCCTTTACTTTTTATTAAGACTTCAACTTCAAACAGCACCGGGATAAGTATATTAAATGTCTCTTATTATATCAAGAAAAAAAAATATACCGTAGGGTATGTGATGGTCATTTAGACAGGAGATAAAAAATAATTAAAAACTAACGTCTGCTATGTGACTAACAAATTAAAACCTCATTACTATTTAACAACTGTATATTTTAATCATTATCTAAGTATATTCTAGGTATATTCTCTAAAAGGCACTAAACATACTGGAATATTCAAAGAAAATTTCGGTTGTAAACCTTTCCTTAATATTTATATGCCAGGGCCTTACAAAGTTCACAAGATTGGCCTAATTAACCTGCATTTCAATGTTAACTAACAGCAGGTCAATAAATCCACTCCAATGTCCAAAGAAAAATTAAGTACAGTACATACTGTATCACTTCTATTACTGACCAAATGCTTGCTTAACCTTCCTAAGAACATAAAATTTTATCAAAAGTTACAACAACTTTATTGAACAGTTGCGGAGTCAATAAATAAGCACCAGGGAGCAGTCTACAAGCTGCGCAGCACAGATGCTTCCATCAGAGCCATGATTTCTTTGAACTGCACTGCAGTTATGCAGGTCTGAGCATTCTAAACATACAATACACACTTCATCAAAGATTAGGCTTAACATATGGTGATTACAATTCAAACATACTGAAATGAACAACTACTATAAGAATAGCATTGTTAGTCATTTAACCTGTAATGTGAGGTAAACCCACATATATTCAAATCTACTGTGCTTCATTAATTAGCCACAATATATTATGAACATTGTTTTAATTCCATGCGCACTTTAGCACTTTGGCATCATCTTTGAGAAATACAGTACTTTCAGAAGATATTTGTTCTTGGTTTAGTCAAATGATCAGCAACCACAAAAGAGAGACACACATGGTCGACACAGCAAGTACAAAATGAATTAAGGAACGTGTACAACTTTCTTCCATATGGTATATTCAAGACAGGCATTTCTTACCTCACTTAACTTGTTAGAGCCCAGATCTCCTAGAAGCAAAGTGTCCGAGGTGTGAGCCACTAGATACCTATCCTTTCCCATGATCTTAACTTCATCAACCTCATAACCATAGTGTGACTTCAGCACCACACGGGTTCCAGTGGATAGGTTCTTCACTATCACCTGCAGGCATGAACATTTATGCTTATGGAGTTTGTGAGATTTTTTCAGTGCCATAAAAAGCGAATGGTTCTCATGGTCAAGTGTCAAGCCAGTTGATAAGGTCAGATGCTGGACTGGATAAAATTACTATAATAACATAGGACAGCAACACAAGTTCAAAGAATTTGACAGAGTTTATCATTTTAGGAATGGCAATTCAAATCTACAATCCCCCCTTCTAAGAGGAAACAGAATTCTCTGTCAACAGTTACCACATGTGGTTATTAATAATAGGAGTGTCCAATTCTGTTACTGGAGGAGCAGTGTGTCTGCAGGTTTTCAAACTCTCTTTAAAATAGTGGCACCTAAAGATCTGTTAGACATTTTTCATCCAGTTAAACCAGTAACCAGAAAGATGGTTTAAATAGTTGAGAGTTGAGTTGGAATAAAAAAACCTACAGATACTTCTACCGTATGGCAAATGTTTGCTTCAGAATGTGTAACCTCAACATAAATGTAATATATAATATTTAAAATTAAATAAAAAAATCCACATGAGAACAGACCCACAGATGGGTTGCATAATTCTGTGTGGTAAACACTTAGTTTAAAGGACTTTACTATACTGGATGTTGGATTAAACAGACAAGATCTGATAAAATCCAAAACATCAGACTTTCCCTGCAATAGCAGAGAAATATACAAATAATAAAACAACGCAAAACTAAAAACAACTTAAATATAAAATTAGGAATATCAATGGTGCCCTACAGAGGGATAGTCAATTGCTTATGATGGGTGTTGTTTTTGTTTTATATGCTTTAACAAATTTTATACAGTATATGACATGAAATAAAAAGCTTGTTTATATTAAAAAAGGCACAGGATCATTTTCCGTTGAGTGCACTGATTGCAGTTAAAAATATACATCCAAAGATGAAGTATGCATAAAAATATTATATGTATTTTCTCATATATAATACTGTGTTTTAGGGTAAAATAAATAGTATTTGTGATTTAACAGACAATTACAATAACATCCAATAACAATAATTGGCAATAACAGACATCCCTTTCTAACTGTAGTCTTTTCAAAGGAGGGTTTACTGTACATGTACACATAAATACTGCACAGTGGTATGGTAGATAGAACTACTGCTTTACAACTCTGGGTCTTGCATTCAATTTTGAGCTGGAGTGCCCTCTATGTGGGGTCCATGTAAATCTACAATATGTTTTCACTAGGTGCTCCAAGAGACACGCTGGTTAGGCTAATTGTTTGTCTGTAAATTGCCTTTTCGATTTGTTACACATAAATGGCTGGAATTTCAAGCATAAGATCTTTAAGAATTTAATAATTTGATCTTTAAGAATAAGAAACTACCCTTTTTTAATAATGCTTCAAAAACAACATTGGTGTTTCTATAATCCAATCTGTTTTATACTTAGGCATACAGTAAGTACCAAAAATTTAACAAACCTCTAACAAGCATATTCTGTACAGCATACTGTACAGCTTACCTGACTCAGTCCTACATAAGTCATTTCAAATTTGTTCTTATATATGCTTCTCCGAAGGCAGCAATCAAACTGTTCTACTCCTCCACATAATGTACCCTACAAAAAGAACAGAAAACAGCACTTTTGAACATTTCCTTAGCATTTTATGTGAAGGATTTACTTTGCCCAATTAAAGTACATCAAAGGTACTGGGGAAAAAGTACTTTGTCTAATTTTTAACTCCTCAACCTACAAGCTTCTAGTTCAGATCATACAAGTTCAATGTACCCTGTAGGTTAAGCATTATGCAATGAAATTTGGGGAAGTAACAGGAATAAACTTAAAGTCAAACTGCATGCACACTCAGTGAAAATCAAAGATAAGAACCAAGGAAAGCACATAATTGATTTTATAGTCATGTCCTCAAAGGTTTTTTTACTGTTGCTTTTCAATTATCTGACAATTAATACTAACAGCACAAAGGCGTGACCCATCCCTCTTCCAGGCTAAAGCTGTGACAGTGTACAGATTAGGAATTTCTTTGGGACTGGCTTCCTCCCAGGCACTTCTCCGAGGACTCCAGTTAAAAACTCGGAGTCTGGAAAAACAGAATACAAATAAGGAGAGAAAACAAATTCAAAATCTCTATTGAAGTTTAAAAAATGATCAATTGTGTTCTGGCCACAAATTATTAAAGATCCAACGGTCATTCTGGTCATTCTTTTAAGAACAGTCCATCAGAGAATTAATTTTAATGCCCTCTAATATCAAGACTGACCTGTCATAGCTGCCAATGACCACAGACTGGCCACTAGGACTGGTGGCTGCCACAGTGAACTCCTTCTCAGAGTGGTCCCGGCTATAGTCAAAGGTCTGGATCACACTGCCCTCCTTTCCATAGGCCACAATCTTCTTATCACACCCAGCAACCAGAATGCTGTTTGCACCCCACGCCAAGGCATAGGGTGGGCAGGAGTGTGTCAACAGTTTGCCCTACAGCAAACAATGGAAGGAAGATGCATGCAGCTCTCAGGTACCTCAAAAAAGATATCTAAACTGCCATCAAATACAAAAAGGTTCAATTCAAATTTGTACTTTTACAATATTCTTAAATGCAAGCTGCGTGACGAATATGTAACTCCCAAAATATTTGGCTTAAACCTCAATAAAATAAATAAGCAATTTAGGACATCCTTCTGTGTTAAAATTATTTGGCCTTTAAAGGAACAATTATGACTATAGAACTACCACACCACACCACAACTACCACAATAATATGCCTAAACACAAGTGTTATCACACTGTTTTTGTAAAATGCAAGATGACTAGAGAATGTGCATTGCTTTTACAGTCATATAAGTCTTATTTTCTTTTAAACAAAAAGTATACTTTAAAGTATGCCCCCTGTGCTCCCTGTGACAACCACAAGCAAACCTACCCACCCGTCTTTGACTGAAAACAAAAGCAAACTAACTATAGCCACTCATAAACACAACTCGGGTTGCTCAATTTAAAATGCACAGGGAATCCTGCCAATTGTGTGGGACAGGACCAATTCAACCAGGATCCTGCCATTTTACTGCAAGGTGGTGAGAAAAACAAAAATGTCATACTTGGGATTCACCTGATCCTTCATCGTCAAAGAAATAGCGCACCACTGTCCCATCTGCGTGGCCAGAAAGGATTCCTTTTCCGGACACACTGACAAAAAAGAAAATTCAATGAGCACTTGAATCAAAGATCACAATGCCACTAATAAAAAATGAAAGTCTTAAATACTTAACACATAATACAGAGAAACGGGATTAAAGTACTTTACAAAATGTGTAGACAGACTGGTTATATGCAATGCCATTCTAAGCATAAGACTAAAATACACACTTTGTTGTTAAGGAAACCGCATAGGAATCTGTCCCATAAACTGTGGATGACTTGTTGGTTTTAGTATTGGCAAGACGGACCTGTTGAGATAAAACACATGGATATTTTTTTATTTTGACTGAAAATTTCATTTTTACTGAGAATGTAAATGTCATCAACAAATATATGTGTTCAATTAAAATTGCATAAATGTATTACTTGCTATGAAGGACAAAAAATATAGCTAAAATGATGCAAAATGAGATTTTGTTAATAATATTTTGTAGAAAACTTCACAGCACATTTTTAGAGGAAAATAATTATGATTAACAACAAGGCAAATATTCATTTGTCATTTAAATATAGTCTCTTCTTTGGTTTGAAAACTGAACTCAGTTTTCAAAATACTGAAACAATTTTATATTACTGCTGTATCTTAGACTTAAAAAAAATGGTATCCTCTCAACTACATTGTAGATATGTATTCCTGCATTACAAATAAGAAGAATCACACTTATGGATCTGTAATTTCTGTGCAGTACATACAATTACTACAAGAAAGGTAACAAATTTGCCACACCTTTCCTTCAGCTAAACCAAAAATAATGGCATGTTCTGCAGGCCAAAGAAGACAAGTCACGGCACTCTGTAAAAAAGGGATGTCATACACACAATCAAGCACGTTGCCATAATAACCAAAATACAAAATAAAAATCAAAGATAACCAAAAAGTAGTAAACATGAAATAAATGAATGTATTTATTTTGTTATTATGGGTAGCTGCGTCAGCTTGCGTAGGCTGCAAAGGAACAAGTAATAGGTTTATTCCATGCTGAAAAGAGAAGAAAGAAAACATAGCGTTTCGGCCATGGAATGTTCCACGGACGAAATGTTGTGTTTTCTTTTTTCTCCTTTCAGCATGGAATAAAACTATTACTTGTTCCTTTGCAGCCTACACATGCTGACGCAGGTACCCATAATAACAAAATAAATAAATGCTTTGACACTATGTTTTGTTTCTAAGTTGCCCACAAGCTGTTGAAAAGAGATGCAAGCACTTTTCACTGTATCCATCCAGCAATTTTCTAACAACTTCTTTTAATGCAGTGTTACTTGGGAGCCAGAGCCTATATTGTCAAACAACGGGCGCAGGGCAGGATACACTCTGGATGGGGCGGCAGTCCACTGCAGGGCAAACGCACGAACGCACACACTCACATCTAGGGCCAGTATTCCGAGAAGCCTATTAACCTACAGTACCAGTACATTTATTTATTTTTTCTGTGAGAGGAAACTGTACAAACTTTTTCTGTCGCTTGTACATCATAAAGACTTGTTTAAAACAAAAGTACAATTAGGTTGAAGGATAAAGGTGCCAATCATAATACCACACTCAATATCTTTGCATGATTTAAGACATCCAATTTAATGTAATCTTTAAAACTCCAACATTAAGGAGACGTCTTAACATAATACAGCCTTCATATGTAGAACTGTTCAGGGAGAACTGTGAGAACTGAGAACTGTGTTTATTACTTTCACTGATAGTTACTTATATACATAGTGATTTGATCATTCTGTCACCATTTCCGATGAATAATAGTATACAGTACATCTCCTGAAAGCATGGTTTAACTCAACAAAGTGGATAAGAAAGTTAGATTTTACTCACTGTCTGAACAAATTTATTGCAGATGACCTTTTTTTCACCCCTGCAAATAAAAGTACCAAGATGTTAAACTATGAGCACACAACGCAAACTATGCACTGAACATGAGAAAAAAATCATTATCCTCTAAAAACTTTTTAACTAACAATTCTGTATCACTCAGCCCAAAGATCCCATTAATTTAATTTAGAATAAATCTGACTTCCAATGATTAACAGAAATTAAAAACTTACCATTCTTCGCCAATCTTGTAAACATAAATGATGTTATCTGTTTGACCTATGGCAATTTTGGTGGAATCGGGGGAAAATGCCATGGACTTGACAGCGTAGCTTTTCTTTCCATACTGAAATGATGAAAGAAAATTACTGAGAAAGGTCTGAGAGCTTTTTTCCCCCCTGTATGTGCTATTATGAGTGCTATGAGCATTTTTTTAATGTGGTTTAATATTAGTTGGACATCTGCCACAGTCACTAGTTTTTCACAAAGTAAAACGTATCCCGTCTTCACTGGAATCCCGGAATTCCACCATATTATTCCTCTGAGGTCCTTCCCGTTATCTTTTACTTCAGGTGCCGTTGAGAGACAAAATTACATTTTGTTTTTATCATTACACCTACGTCTTAAGATTTTTTAAGATTGGTATGAACGTGGTGGTATGAATTAAAAAACATTCATACCACCACTGCTTCTGTAACACACAGCCAAGTATGTTCTTCACTGAATTAGTAATAATATGAATCGGCTGAGAAGCCAAAACTTTCCTTGACGATAAGTAACCAAAACCCAAAAGGCAGAAAGACAAAAAATATCCATTGAGACCACACTGCAAAATTCTTGTCAGATCAGACAGATCGAAGTGGTAGACACATGGATCCGATAATACTACAGAACATCCCCAATCTCTCTACCTTTGAATCAGCAGGTTTGGTAGAAAACTTGTCTCTCCTCTCCCCTTGCTCGTCATAAAGCAAGACGACTCTATCCACAGTGCAGACTGCAAACTTCCCATTGTTTGGTGCCCATGCCATGCAAGTCACTTTAGCTGCACCATCCTGTAAAAGAAATCGTTACGGTATGTGCGCAGCGCCGTTCATATTGAAAAATAACACATTTGTGCTTAGTATTATGATAAGGAATAAGCAAATTAAAGGCCTATGTCACAAAATGATTTAATATACGTCTGGGACGATGAGCATTCTAAAATGCAGTATTATACACTCAGATTTTTCAGCCAAACGGCCACCTATAACTTGTGAACCGGTCATTAGGCCACCATTAATCAAAGCAACGATCTGGTCATATTTATAACTAAATCTATAACTAAACGATTACCTCCTTGAAATTAATATACATTTAATTAAGTATATTTCACATTTTTTACATCTAATCCCTCTAATTAATTAAAATAATATGCAATTTTTAAAAAGCGACTTACTTGAGGAGTTAGAAGTGTCTTTAGGTGTTTTAGCTGCATATCTGATACGACTGTAAAATATCAACAACAGGCCTCCGCAATAATTTGTCTCATTAAGAGTTGATAAAAAGCAAATGACTACGGATAGTTTTCAGTTTACATTAATTACTGAAAATAATCTCAAATCCGAAAGATTCACTATGCGCTGGAAACATTTCTGTATACACTAGCTTTCACCCTGGTAACCATGTACGCACAAAGCAATGACGAAACACACTGTTCTGACATCACAATTTGGTGTAGTTTGTAAACAGCCTTTCAGCTCTAGTAGGGGTGTGGACGTTTTCTCGAATATCGCAATGCATCAGATGTTTGTAAATATATATAGGGTCGTGAGAATTGTGTGGGAATGTGGTTTAGTGAAAAAAACATAGATACGAACAGAAAAAAAAAAGAAGTGGAGATGCCGGGGATTGAACCCGGGGCCTCATACATGCAAAGCATGCGCTCTACCACTGAGCTACATCCCCTACTCGGAAAATGTAATCTCAACTCTTGATTAAGAATTGTCTTGAATTACCACAACCACACAACCACAACAATATTATTATTATTATTATTATTATTATTATTGCTTACATGGCGCTTTTCTGGACACTCCACTCAAAGCGCTTTACAGGTAATGAGGACTCCCCTGCACCACCACCAATTTGCAGCATCAACCTGGATTGTATCAGTACGTTTTAATATACGTGGAAACAATGTTTTCTCCTGGAAACAATTTTTTAGCTCAGTTTTGCTTCGAACAAAATTTAAATTTTTGGTACCTCTCTGAGCTCTGTCTATCTGCCACAGGCCTGACGGACGGTGGGTGAACTCACTTCCGTGAGAATGAAAATTAAAATTCTCACTTCCTACACAAGGATGGACTACACATACCACTAAAGTGTGTTATACTGTATAGCAGGTCGTACAGGGGTGTATATACTAATTATGCGGTGTGGTATTGAACTGCAGCATTGTTTACACTGTTGTAACTTTTTGTACAAATGGCTATACCTTTGTAATATCTACCTATACAGTACGTGTATGGAGGCAAGATTGTTGACTGCAACTTTGTCTTGTACAGTTCATTGACTGCTGCTAGTGTGTAGAGCCAAAAGAATGCAAGAAATAGCTCTGGTATTACACCTGAGCGTATGCTAACAAATAAGCTTGCAACTCATGGTTAGCAGAATAGTTCATAATTCAGGAAGATGGATAATGGCATTTATAAATACAGTATGACCTGCGCTTTTACTGTCATTCCATTCCATATAGTGCTGATTCAGGTTTGGTGAGCATATTTTTTATTGTCAGACTGAGATTTCTGTTCTGAACCGACTTTTGCAGATTTGTCAGAAAAGTGCACTATGGATGCTGATTTTGCGCTCTAGTGGGCTTGGTGTCCTCCAAAATACCCACTGAGGATGAATGACAACTACCAGTTTAAATTAGAAAAAAATCCTGGACTTTGAGAAGACTGCTGTACATGTACCGATCACAACGACTTGACATTGAGGTCCTGTTTTAGTTTAGTCATATGGTTACAAATATAAGCCAGCATGGAGTTGTTTATTTAGGATGCATTTGCTACAAAACACTGAGCACACAATGTGAATTATCATCATCTTAATACTCTTAGGTATTGGTACCTCCTTCTGATACGGAGGTAACAATAGCCAGACAGTGTCCTTGGAGCATAAGCAGAGCTCTGACAATGCACTGTGATAAACTACAGTACCACTGGTGCAGTCTGGTACTGATTGTCAGTGGTGACGACCAGCAAACCGACCCCACAGTCTGTGTACACACTGCAGCTGCTCACCTCTGGATAAAAGAAAATTATGGTAGAGAGAGTCATAAAAAAGGAAATCATAAATTCTAATTTTTATCTAATGCTTACACACTAAGTAATGGAAAACGCTTGTCTTCAGGTCAAGCGATGGTGAGTTACTATACCTGTACATATAGTACATAAAGCTGACAAGGGTTGCTTATTTTCACATATTTACTGTGTATAGGAATGACAGATTTTTCTGTGAAGTTTCCCTTACTATCTTTTTGCTTTATACTTAAACACGGTATTGGAGACCCCTTTTGTACTTCTCTGATGTGTTTTTTTGGCTGTGTAATGGTTGAGAGTGTTGAAAGAGCATTGCTTAAGCAGGCTATTTAAAGTTAACTTTTGAATGTCCTCCAGGCATGGGGTTATACGATGAGCAATGTGACACAACGTGGATTCCTTGGTAAAAATATACCACACATACGCAGATGACAGTACTGGAGCTTAATATTGAGCATGGGAAAACAGTCACGACCCAAATGTTAGATTTTTGTGTTCATTAAATGATGACATCAGGTATCAGGCTGGATTGTCTACGAAGCCAGGAAAGATTATGACTAAAGGAGTCCATTTGTCATTTTTGCTCTGATCTAAGATCTAAGAGCTTTGTCAAAGAAGTGAAGGCAACACAAGTAAGAGAAGCTCAACTCAAAGGAAGTCTGCAGGGATGCACAACTATATAATTCACTGCATTGAGAGGGTGATGATAAGTCTACAGTCCATGAAAGAATTTTTCATTTTAATTATTGGGACTGTCTTCTATTTTTTTGAAGCCTTTGCACGATTGTTTATCCAACCCCCCAGGAAGGATGTGGAAGGGGAGATTGTCCTGGTAACGGGTGCAGCCCAGGGCATCGGGAAGCTCATAGCAGAGCAGCTTGGCCAACTTGGAGCCACCCTGATCCTTTGGGATACAAACTGGGAAGCTCTTCAGATAACCACTAAAGAGCTGCAGGACAGTTTGGATGTCAGAGTTTACGCATACGTCTGTGACTGCAGTCGACGCACAGAGGTCTACAAGGTTGCTGAACAAGTAAGTAGTAGAACTAAAAGTTGTAACAGTAAACTGCTTTAAAAATTACATAACATAATACATAAATTGTGTTTTAACTGAGACAACTTTTTGTGGTAATCTGTTTTATTTAAAAAATCAAACAAAAATGTACTGCAATGTGTTAATTTACTTGTTCAACATTTGTATAGTTTTTAAACTCATGCTTTTTTCCCTTAAGCCTTATTAGCTGTAAAACATCTGTAGTAGGTTTAAACGTGAATTACAGCTTTACTTTTACTTATTGAAATTTACATTTCGGACATTACTTGTCAAAGGTTGTCCAATGTGATAAAAATTATTTTTTCTGTTTTTGTGTTGTAAGATGTTTCCTTTTCTGCTATTATGTCAATAGGTGAAACGCGACGTTGGCGATGTATCCATCTTAGTGAACAACGCGGGAGTTGTCACAGGAAAGTATAATTTTACTGATGCCCCTGACAATCTTGTGGAAAGAACACTTAAAGTTAATGTGGAAGCTCATTTCTGGGTGAGTGGATTTGGTCAAATAATAACCCAAGAAAGATTACAGACAAGCATAGGTCATTCAGCCCATCTTGGCCAATGGCTGATTAGTAGTTAATTGACTCAAGGATCTTAACCACTTCTTGAAAGAAGTATTGGCTTCAACAATATGGATAGATAGCTTTCTCCATACTCCCACAACCCTTTGTGTAAAGAGGTGGTGCCTGGTCTTTAAATCGGGTGGACTTTGTCAGTGCCTTTGAGGATTTTGAATATTTGTTTCAGGTTCCTTGGTAATCTTCTCTGCCCAAGTCTGGGTATTTAGTATAATGGCACATTAACTCCAGTTAATAAATGGAATAAAAGTGCAGAGCAAATTTTATGTTACACTTGCTGCACAAAGCAAATCAAGCCTGAGATTAACACCTTCTTTAACACTTTGGAATATATAGATCCACATAAAGCTGACCTAGATGATGGTCAAAACCTCAAAACTTACTGGCACTCATGTAATATACAGTAATTGCTACAAACAAACTGTGTAGACAGCTTTTCTTGCAATATATGTGGGATTCCTTTACAAGAGTGAGTGGATTCATTTTGTTTTAAGATAATAATAGAGTTGTGTTGAAACACAACTAGCATTTTGCTTCCTTTCTTTACAACTACAACTACATGAAGGTGAGTATGATTCTGTTTTAACAAGATCAGATTTGTGACTCTAGGAAAATGGAAAAACAGAAGAAAATACAGCATAGGGAGTTTTGGTATAACAACAGTAAATACATGACACCCAGACTAGTACTAGTTTTACTGGTGAACTAGTAAAGAGACACTCTGATACTACTTTTACTTATATTTTCTCCTTAATTCCATCTTGATTTGTGTGCCACAACTTACTGTACACACAGTATGAACAAATCAATAGTCAGTCATCTATTACTGACAGATTGTTCTTTTCTCCAGAGCTCTATGGAGCTTATATAGCCCAGCTAATAAAATAATTGTAAGCTATTTCCTTTTGGCCTCACAAGGCACCTCTTTGCTAGGATCACGGTTGTGTACTTTCTAGTCTCTAGGCCTGAAATGCCTAGGACGTTCATGTTTTCTTCCTTTTCCTCTTCAGGATCCAAGTAAAAATTTCCTGTATTTTAGAGGGCTCCTACCAGAACCTCTTGAATCAACTTGCCACAGGCCAGTTGGAAACCCCCAGCTCTTGTATTTAAAAACAATATATTTTTCTATTAATGCACTCTAGGAAGCACTATATTTTCAGGTGACCTAAAGGATGCACAGATTCTGTTGTAGCATCACAATTCTTGATACTTCTGATACCAATTTTTCTTTCTTTCTCCAACTTCTAGACATACAAGGCATTTTTACCAGGCATGGTTTCTCGGAACCATGGCCACCTCGTGTGTATAGCTTGCCATGGGGGGCTCTTTGCGATGAATGGTTTAGCAGGCAAGTGAATTCATTTTTCCTCTCATTACTCTCCTGGTGAAATGTACTAAAAGCAACTTCAGGTCATGAATAACGTGATGTTTAGATTTCGCTTGACACACCTGATTTTTCACTTCATTTTCTATGGGCAAACATACAGTAAATATATCCTTGACTGATGCCACTCTACTTGCTTAGAATAAACATTTGTTGGTCAGATAAGGATTAGCAAACGAGGATTTGAAGTTTAGTCTGTGTTAGTCAGGCAATGAACATCTGATTATATCAGTGCAAAAGACAGTTGTTTTTCCTCTCTAAAATATGCATGTGTTAAGTGATTTTTAAGGTTATATCTTCGTTAAAATTATTTTGAGTTCATTAGTAGATAAAGTGTTGTATAGTTTCATATACTCTGTGAAGAGTTGTAAAAGCCTGTCATCACCAAGAAATTAGAAACTCCAATGAGATTTTACTTTTACATCAGAATAATGCAGCAGTAGAAATACTGTACATGGGATTGCAGCAGATCTACAAGAATGTCCTCTTGAATTTGAAAATGTCAGGCATTGTTGAGTGCAAAGTAATGGATAACCTCGTAGATGTTACTGTGCAAAGCAAATTGTGTTTGAAATGATCTGGCTCTGCAGACCAAGCACTTAGCCTTGACTCAGAGAAGCGTAGCAGACTAACGATAATGAGAAAAAGTTACTAACATAGAGCATGTGATAAACAGTGGAAAAGAGGAAAAGAAAGGGAGTGGGACTCGGAGGTAGAGGACAGGATGTGCTTAACTAGACTCCTGAAATATGATTACAAATAGTGAAAAACAATAATTAGAATAAATAGCCTTTTGTAAAATGAATTGATGCATAAAAGGTGTACGTACATAAGCAGCTGCGTCGTCTTTAGAATGTGAGAGTTGGTTTAAGAGGTGCCCTGTCTCTGAGATTCTCTCGCATTGAGTGAGAGTGAATAAAGCTGGCTCTGTCAAACTCCTTCTATCAGGGCTCTGATTTCTGGTGATGAATTTAACATAATAATCAATGTTTAAGCAACCGTGGGAACAAGTGGCATGCCAAGTTTTAATATAAGTATGCAGTACATGGACAGATTGGACATTGTTTCGGTTTTTACAGTGATGGAGCAGGAAATTTCAGTGTAGTGCAGGCAGTCCTGCACAATAGGACTGGCATTATATTAAGGCTGGTAATATATACTAAAATTAGCCAGCAGCCATATCACCTTGCAACTCACAACTGACAACCCAGTGAAGCTCAGCAGGTGTGAGCCCGGTCAGTACCTGGTTGAGAGACGTCCTAGGAAAAGCTAAGGTTGCTGCTGGAAGAGGTATTAGTGGGGGGCGCTCACCCTGCAGTATGTGTGGGTTCTAATGCCCCAGTACAGAGACAGGGACACTATACTATAAAATGGCGCCATCCTTTGGATGAGATGTAAAACGGAGGTCCTGACTCTCTATGGTCAATAAAAATCCCTAAAAGAGTAGGGGTGTTATCCTGGCATCCTGGCCAAATTTCCCATTGGCTTGTATCAATCATGGCCTCCTAATAATCCCCATCTATAAATTGGCTTCAGAACTCTGTTCTCCTCCCCAGTGTTAGCTAATGTGCGGTGAGCATAATTTACACTATGGCTGCCGTAGCATCATCCAGCTGCACATTGGTGGTGGTGGAGGGCAGTCCCCATTACCTGTAAAGTGCTTTGAGTAGAGTGTCTGGAAAAGTGCTATAAAAGTGTAAGCAATTATTATTATATTATTATTATTAAAATGGAGATTCCCAGCACTGAGCTCCTGAGCTTCCACACGCCTGCTGGCCCTACTAAATTGAATCCTTAATCAATAACATGTTGCTTGCTAGGAACATTTGCAGGTTTTTTTTTCTGTAAATTTGGAGCTTTTGCGTTAAAACGCAAAGTCTAGCGGTGGAAAACAATTTAAGAGTTCTTATTATTTGGTCAGTTGAGGGTTCAATTATGTGACTTGACAAGCTCAGCTGAAAAGAAAATCAGCTTTACTATTGTTTTGAAACCACATCACTACAACAAAACAGGGAATTTGAAATTAACCTGTAACCTGAACTGATTTTTGATTTATTCACAGATTATTGTGCAAGCAGGTTTGCTGCTGTAGGTTTTGCAGAATCAATTGCTTTGGAGCTCCTGGTTTTGAGGAAAGAAGGCATTAAAACAACTATTGTATGCCCTTACCTGATCAATACGACCATGTTTGCAGGCTGCCAGACAAAGTAAGTTATGAGTGTGTTGTGAATGCGAGCATTAGTAAAGAAATGGAAAAAAAACACTAATTTATAGTGTATGCCAAGAGCTTATAAATGCTTATCATGTATTTCTTTTGTTCTTTGAAGGTGGCCTTCATTCCTGCCAATTATGGATAAGCACAAAGCTGCTGAGGAGATCGTTGATGCAATCCTCAGAGAGAAAATATATTTACTGCTACCTTTCAGTTTGTACTTTCTGATGGCCCTGAAAAGGTAATGATGAAATACATCAACATAGTTGTGTATCATTATTGCACATGGAGTCAGTGCAATTAAGAGTCACTCTACTGTTGACATGAATTATGCCTTTAACTAAGGCAGATTGTAACCTGCCTGTTATATTTGTATGAACATCCTTTCAAGGTTAGGGTGGGAGTCAAGAGCAACAGTCAGAGTGAATTATGGGAGTGAATATTAATGAGCTATTTGGTAAATCAATTGGATGAACAACTAGTAATATTCTTACTTGTGATTTACATCTAATTGTTCTTAGTGTGCCTATGATTAATTTGTTTTAGCTATCTTTACATATACAGTAACTGAAACAAAAAACATTATTATTTCTGTTTTGTTTCAGTTTTATGCCAGCCAAACTTGGGATCATATTTATTAATTTCTTTGGGGGTTTGGACTTAATGGATAAATTCAGAGGCATCCCTGTATCACCACCAGAAAGCTACAAAGAACCTGCAACACAAACACAGTTTCCAAAGCAGAACAGCACCCTTGAGGAAACATGGACAACAGAGTATAACTAGACAACAAAAACCTGTCAAGGGAATATGAGCATTTATATTTTAACTGAATTGTTTTTTTAGATAGTGCTTCATAAAGAATATAGTAGCGAAATAAAGAGTAATCAAGACACTGTCATGCATAACTGAGGAGAATTGAAAATGGTTGATTAATACATTTTATTTCTTCAAATTATGAAATTTGGGCACTGTTATGTTATTGTGGAATTAAACAAAATAGCTGTCATATGTAAAAACCGACATCAAATGAAGTTTAATAGAAATAATTTTTGGGGTTGTAATAAATCAGGATTTTGTGTGGTCAATTTGTATGGTCATTCAGTTTGCCCTTAGCTCACATGCAATGTCTATAGCAGGATATATACTACAGGTGTACACTGCCTAAAGCAAAAGGAATCTAAAGAATATGGTGTTAAAGGATGAATTTCCCCAAATGTGAACAGAAAGAATGGATAAATGTAAATAGCTATTTTATATCTTATACCTTCTGTTTGTTTACATTTTGTTTCTTCTATTTTATATCTTCTGTTTGAAGCATGCACAACTCAGCTCATGGCTTCAGTTTCAGCAAAAAACACAGCAATGATCATTTCCTTCCCAGCTGTCCATCCTACGACATCCTGACTGTTGTCACTACTTAGTACTGCCTCTTTGCTCCCTCATTCAGTTACATTCAGTTAACAATAGTAAGAGTAATCCAGTGCTAAGAAAACACATTTATAACATTTTTAAAGATTTCTATAAAATCTTAAGACCAATTTCTGCACATGTCAAATGGATTATACTGGGTCCTTCCATAGGTAATGATCTTCTAAAACATGACACCAAGCTTACAAAGGCAGGATTCATTCCCACTGCTAAGGTTTTGTTGTTTGTTTTTGCAGAAAAGCTCTTGAAGCCATAGTTTTTGCTTATTCATTTTGCAGGTATGGCATTATTATGAAAGTTTTGAAGAGCGTGTTTTCCGGAATCAGTAAGAAATGTCTAAGAATAATCTACAGTTAAAAATGTTTTTACAATTTCAGCGTTCACATAGTTAAAAAGCAATGTGCTGGACTGATGACAATCCAAGGATTTTGCTGTGAGGAGACTGTGTCAGTGTGCAGAGTGCTGAAAAATAAAAAAGAAGAAACAATTTGTGGAATCTTATTCAGGTGTTTGGAGCACATTACACTTATTTTGCATATATAGTTCTTTTCATCCCAAAAGATCTCCGAACCCTTTGTGCATACTGTAGGAGATGACACACTTTATTTACCTTTAAAGTGCAGCACATACTGTACCTGATTGATGCAAGGCAGCTATTATACTCCAGGGGACCTGCTACACAAGATGGAGATGTGAGGACTTGCTTCACTGGTTGAAGTAAGGGGTAATGTTAGTAAGGCTAGATTATTCAAGGCCAGAATGGAAATTTGCCTAGACACTAGGGATAGCACCCCTACTTTTTCAAAAATAATATTGGGATATTTAATGACCTCTGTTCAGTTTAAGTGCTCATTTGAAGGATGTCACCTCCTACAGCACTGTGTAGGGGTCACAGTGAATGAATTTTCACTAAATTCTGAATTTTCTAAATTCTTGTACAGAGGGAGAAGTAACACCATCTGAATTACAAACTGGAAGTCTCCCAGTCTTGCTTAATTTTTAAGATCTGACAAGAACAGTCTTCAGACTGGTAATGTTGCAGTCTTAGATTATGATGATAACGTGCGATTTCAATTGAACACCCATTTAACATTAAGATTCAGATTTTCCGCTCTGGTACCCTGAAAACAATAATGTTCTGTGATTATGCTTCAGTTGTTAAGAGCCCCGTTGAATTTTATTATTAAATAAACCGTAGTCTCTGACAACCCGTTCTCTCCTCCTATTCCAAATCACGTAGTCACGAGGTAGGGCCACGCACAGATACAAGCACTGTGTGATTGGAAAGAGAGGTCCCACACTGTTGTGGCTGCCGAGTGGTGCAGTGTGGGCTCCGGGTTACCTATCACAATCTGGAAACTTTCTTCAGACAAATCTCTTCAGAACTCATATCGTTTTCCGGTATTGTACGTTTAACAGTTATTAGTTGTTTCGCATTTATTCGCAACCGATTTCCAATCTGGAAGCGAAATACTAAGTCTCCAGATTATACAGTACGCAGTGTGGTTGTTCACGTGGAGTCTTGCAGAGCTGCAAAGTCGGATGCACGTTTAGGCCAGACAGGGTTGGCTAATTGCGCATATTATTTAAAACAATTCTTACGGCGAAATCGGGATTTGGGATCTGAAGACAGTATTTAGAACAACAGACGACATATAGAACAATGACAGCGAAAATGGCTTCCCTCGTGTTGGAAGACGGTACAGTTTTTAAAGGCCGCCTTTTTGGATCGCAAACTTCAGTGTCTGGTGAAGTTGGTAAGTCACTGTCTGATTGTATTGTTTTCTCTCTTAAGGTGGAAGGGTTTTACGTAGGATGTAAAAGGGTGTACTTCTAAAAAAGGTGCAGTATAAAACATGTATTGCATTGTATATAATTAAGGGTTACTACTGGGCAGAGTTTTATTTTTGAGAACCCGTTTTTTAACTGCAAAAATAGTTGAAATAGTGCTCCAGTCATATCGCAGTTCAGTTTTCGCGCTGCAAGTTTAAATCTGCACGGTGAACAGCACATAGGGACTGTTCCGCGGTCTTAAATTACTTTATGGAAATAACTATGGAGTACTTGGCGAATTGATAATAAAGAGAGTATCGCTGGCGTGGAAACTGGTATAAAACACTGTATCATATGCAATGCTAATTACATTTAGTAATACGAAATCGTGCCATATTGTCTTTTAAATTGCATAATATTTGTTTTGTTTTTTGTTGTTTACCAACGAGACAACGCTATGATAAATATCCCCCCAAAATTGTGAAGTGAATAGCATGTCCACTTTGTGACAAAGAATTAACAACAGTCTCATCGTTTCTTGTAAATTTGCTTGATTGCTCTTTGTGGCCATCCTTCGAATGCATTTTGAAGGTGGGCGACTCTGGGATCTATAAATCAAAAGTTTTCGCTGGAAGTTTATTGCATCATTTCTCTGTACCACATGTGCTTGTTGGTTTAGGTTAGGGCTACCAGTTGCAGCTGGAAACTAAATGGGCAGAGCCCTCTTGTAGTAAGGTAACTGAAACTATAATTAAAATAGAAAGGTAACATGCATTCCTGTTTCACATGTGCTCCTTTTAATTTCTGTACTGCCTGATGCTGGTTCTCAATCCAGGGGTTCCCAGCCCTTGGCCTCGGGGAACATTGTGTCTTGTGGTTTGTGCTTCACAGGCTAATTGATTTCAATTTTCTGTTGGCATAAATGTCAATTTTCCTTCAGCCCTTAAAAGGTTTAAAGGGATCTGTGCTTGGAATTAACCATGTATTGATTTTCTTAGTTTCCGAACTGCCCTATTTAAGTTTTTTCCTGACTTGTACCCTCTGCAATATGAAATATGCTCACTGTGGAAGTGGCTGATATAGTGTAATTCCAATTTGTCTTTTGGTCATGGTGGCCAACTAGTAAGAGCTGGAATGATGAGCAAGTCGGGGAGAGGCTGGGTAAAATCCTGTTTTTACACAGGATAAAGGTTGTTGGGGGTTGAATAGTTTTAATCAATGTTTTTGAGGCTGTTGGAAACTGTATTCTTGAAGAAGGGTGTTTTTGAAACTCGGGACTGACTGAAGAAACAAGTTAAAAGTCTAAGCAAGCAAGCAGATCAATCAAGTAATCAGTTAGCTCTTGAGATAAGATGGGACCACTGGAATTTACGAAGACATGACATCTAGGAGACAGTTCTCCAGGACTAGGACTGAATATCTCTGACCTTTGGCAATAGGAAGAAACTCCATATGTTACCTCGGGTTGTTTCAGCTTTGGATGTGGAGGGCCAGTGTATCTGCATGGATTTACTTTCTGGGCTCTTCACAACCAAAGCCAGGCTGTTGGTGTAATTGGACTACTTTGCCATCTTCTCCCAGCTTTTGAAGATTTTAAAGACATAGAAAAGGGGTTCCCAGCTCTGGTGTTGGAGGCCCACAGACACACACGTGCTGGTTTTTGTTCGACCCATTCCCTATTACACCTTAAACCCCTAAAGGATTAAAAAATAGGACACATTCTAACTCTTTGACTGTTCTCAACTCTTAAATAAGTTTGAAGTTATCATTTACATGTTGGAGGTTACCATATTGGTGACCTGTGGTGATGAGTTCTGGTCCTAGTGAAACACCTGCCAGTCCATGTATCTGCTCCAAGACGAGTAGCTCATGGTCTAGCTCTTTCCAAACAATTTCCATGGAAGGGTGGAGAAAAAAAAAACAAAACAGGTCTGACCAGAAAGAGATGGGAACACTTTTGGTATTTTAGGTTGTGCATGGTGTTGTGAAAGATTATTTTAGTAAATGAGCTAGGCCTCGCGACATTCAATTAGCGCGTTTGTGAACACCCAGCACAATAATAACAAATACAAGGTAACTGAGGTCCCAAATGAAAATTAGCAACAAATAAGCAAGGTATTGAAGAAGCTAGCTTTAATGCATTGTACAGTATGCATTTCTGCCAACTGGCACCGAGTTAAGGTCAAGATATATTGGAATTTCGCTTGTTCTAAATGCAGCATTAAGATACAGTAATATTTTCTATCTGTAATAGTTCTAAGGTTGTAGGGTTTAAGTATAACATAGGAAGTGTTATAATCTCAATAATTATAATCTCTGTAAAGTTATAATGTCAAATTCCAATATACTGTATCTCGACCTTACTTCAGTGCTAGTTGGCAGAAATGCATACTGTACAATGCATTAAAGCTAGGTTCAGGGTAGGAACATATGTAGTTCTTTCTCAAGCTTTGAATCTCAAGGAAGGTGAGGTTGCACTACCAATTTTACAACTTTCTTCATTTAAAAATTAAAGGCATCTTTATTTTTCTGTTTTCCTATGATTATTTCAGTGAATAATTTCTTTAGATTCTCTGTTTGTGTGGACACTTACTGTGAACTTGTAAAAGTGAGCTCTTTTTTCATGTATTACACAACTCTTGATTCCTTTCCAATGCCACGTACACACTGTGGAGCTTCTTCAATATGACCTGGGACCTTTTGTTTATTTGAAGGCAGGATTTGTCAGTTAAATAACAATTCTGCTCTTCCTTGTAGATTACTGGATTTTATTAGTCACTTTAGACCTAGGTGATCTAGTGGTTTTGAAAATTGCCTTGGTGCAATGTGGCTCTCAATGTGGAGTAGTTGTTGGTGTTTACTCAAATAACACCCCTGTTGAAATGTAGAGAGTGAGTAAAAAAAAAACTGAACTCCAGGAACTTGCTGGCATGGATGTTATGACTACATAGCAGATAGCTTGTGACTTGGACATCTGCCACCTCTGCCAACATGAGTGAAGAAAAGAATGCCCTGTTCCATAGAATCAGATTGAGTCCAGTTTTGCTTTTGTCCCTTATTCTTCATCATTCATCTAAGATGCTTCTGATTTAGTAAGAGTTTGAGAGTGTTTTCCCATGTCTTTCCTGATTAATCAGTGTTTTTACTTATGTTACACTCTGGTGTTTTTTCTGTGTTGTCTGTAGTCTAAATTATATATGTTGGTCCCTTTGAACTCTACTAGTAAAAGTTCCCTTGATTTTTTTTTTAATTTAGTAATAGTATCTTGTTTATTCCTTGAAGAATAACTGTTTTACTGTTCTTGATGTTTACAACAGGTTTACATGCTGTGCTGTAAATTAAAAAATAATTTTAAGTTAAACTTAAAAATCCCTATAGTATTATTTGGATTTAATGGTGAAAATCATTCCAGGAGTCAGAAAGGAGCACTGCAGAGTTAACAACACAATGCACTGTTTTGCGCAAAGTGTTGTGGGAGTCTGGGACAAGATGCTGAAACCATGTTGTTTCTTACAAGATGGATGAAATCCTTGAATCATGTATCTGCTAAAAACCACATGAGCCAGGTAGGCCAAATGGCCTTCTGTGATTTGCAGACCTGTTTCTTCTTATCTTCATTGTTAAAAAGGAGATTGGGTTACCTGTAAACAGTATTACAGTCCCTGATACTGTATTTTGTAATTGTCTAAATTAGTCTGATTTATTTTTGTGGCTCTTAGGAAGAATGCCAAAATCAGCAAAGCTGATGCACAATAATATGTTGTTATTGCTTCCTCATTAAAGATAAAAGATGGATCCCTTGCCAGGGACCTAATAAAGGTAATAGTCCTGCAGGGGAGGGATCCTCTTTCGTGTCTGGAGTTAATTTTTATTTTGGAGTTTTTTTTAAAACTGATTAAAAGGAATTTCAAAACTACCAATCGAGGGGAAAGCTATGTTTTTCTTCAGTGCTTATATTTGAGACTAATTCCTTCTTTTCCTCAGTGTTTCAAACTGGCATGGTTGGCTATCCGGAAGCACTGACAGATCCGTCTTACAAATCTCAAATTCTCACTCTCACATACCCGCTGGTTGGCAACTATGGCATTCCGAAGGATGAAGAGGAAGACTCTGGCCTCAGCAAGGTATGTGGAGAATCTGGAACGCTCAAGCTAACATCTGCTAATCAATGAATAGCACATATTTTCTAATATGACTGTTCAGTAACTGACATAAGCATACTTCGTCTTTATGTGTCAGAATTGAATTTAAAAAATAAATCTTTCAGTGGGACCATTTGTGGCGCTGTCAGGTTTACTTAGTTGCTGATCTCTGGTGAACTTGTCAAGTAAGATTCTGTTCCTTACCTTTGTTATAGAGCAGTTCTAAACTGCTCTTTTCATATCTTAATTGCAATAACCGTGTTTTCTTGGTGTTTAACCTACAGTGGTTTGAGTCTTCTAAAATCCATGTTGCTGCCCTTATTGTTGGGGAGGTTTCCTGGAACCCAAGTCACTGGAGCTCTGCTATGTCTCTGGACCAATGGTTGAAAGAGCAAGGAATTCCTGGGCTTGAAGGTACGTTGACCCCGAAGTAGCAGACTTTACAGAAACATTTTGGTTATTTGTTACTTGTAATACATCAATCTGCTGGTTAAAACCTAAAACAATAGACAGTTTGACTTCTGATTTAATAATGGTAATTAGTACCACAGGCTGGAAACATGAGGTCCCTGTGAGGCCTCTGAAGTCTGGTATACATGTTGTAACCTGTTCACTCAGGTTAAGATGATTATTCTAAAGTCTCCTTCTGTATGCAATTTGACATACAAATGAGGAAAACGGAGGTAAATGCCATCAAGGATTTTCAGTGGTATAGGGAAAGTTAGTAGACAGAATGCAGGTTATTCCCAGAAATCTGGTCATCAAGTTGGTGCGCAGTGTTGGCAAATCAGGTTTAAACTAAATGAGTTAGATGGGCGGAGTGGACCACTTTTATTTGTGAACTTTGTTATAAATGTGACACCGGGACCAGGTATTTTTTCCTATTGACACCAGAAGTTTTTCTTATGTAAGTCCTACAAGGAAAAAAAGGTCTATTAAAGATTTATCATCCTTTATAATTTTGGGCTTTTATCTAGACTGACTGTTACAGTTCGTTTTGGGCGACTAAACTGCACCTTTCAATCTTCTTTCTTTGAAACACTTAAACTCTGATTTTGTTTACTGTTCATATCCAGAAATGGTGCATTAACAAAGCAATAAATATTAATAAAAATGCCCAAGATAAGAGATTCTGTTCTCCAGAAAGTCTTCTTTGAATATGTAAATTCTTGTGTATGCTTTTATTTGCTGCAGGAGTGGACACCAGGTGTCTGACCAAAAAGATTCGTGAGAACGGGACCATGCTGGGGAAGCTTGTGTTGGAGGGATCACCAGTTGAGAACATTCCATTTGACAACCCGGACACAAGGAACCTCGTCAAAGAAGTCTCTATGAAGGCAATTGCATTTTTTGAAGTAATTACCAAGAAGTTGGCAAATCAGGTTGACTAGTGACAGGCTGGTCCCAAGGGACAGGTGGGAGTGATGGTGATGGAGGCTCATTGTGGTACAAATATTTAAAGAGGATATCGTCACTAGCTATATTTTCTTAGGATAAAGCAATATCTTAGTTTAAAACTACTAAACATCTTTAGTCTTCAGCAAAGGTGCCTATGGGGGACTTGTTTGATGTATTTAAAAGTGTGGAAGACAATGATGAGGTCAACCCAGAGGCCTACTTGAGTATCACTCTGGAAATTAAGACCAGTGCATTTGGGACAGGAAACATCACACAGGATCGTAGGGATCTGGAAAATTATGAATGTTCTTGTTGCTGAAGAGTCACTAGGAGCCTTCAGTAAGTTGCTGGATGATGTTCTTCAATTAACAAGAAGTTAGTAAATCGAGAAAGATGGACCAGATTGTGTCGTCACGGCATGACTTTGAGTTGTACTTAAAGTCCGAAGTATAGAGGGTGAAGAGGAATGGAGAAAGAACTGTCCCTTGAGGTGCCACTGTGTTACTCACTACCTGTTCAGACACACAGTTCTGAAGTCTCACAGACTATGGTCTGCCTGTCAGGTAGTCAGTGATCCATGAGGTCATGAAGGCCTTTACTTGCATCTCCTCCAGCTTCCTCCTTAGAAGTAAGGGCTGGATGGTATTGAAGGCACTGGAGAAGTTGAAAAACATGATCCTTACAGTGTTGTCAGCCCTGTCCAGGTGTGAGTAGGCCCTTTGCAGCATGTAGATGATCGCATCCTCCACACCAACACTGGGCTGGTAGGCAAACTGTAGGGTGTCCAGTGATGAGCTGACCAGGGGTCTCAGGTGGGATAAGACCACCCTCTCCAGTGTCTTCATGACGTGAGAAGTCAGTGCAACTGGTCTGTAGTCGTTGAGGACAGAGGGGCGCCCTTTCTTTGGTACCGGGACCAGGCATGATGTCTTCCAGAGCATCGGGACTCTCTCCAAGCGCAGGCTCAGGTTGAACAGTCGCTGGAGCACTCCGCTCAGCTGATCAGCACAGGCCCTCAGAACTCTGGGACAGATGTTATCTGGTCCTGTGGCCTTACCCTGGTGCAGCCTCTTCAGCTCCTTCTTCACCTGGTCAGCCGTGATGGTCGGCCTGGCCTGGGGGATGGTGCTCTTCGTGCTTTCAGTGCTGCAGGTGTTAATGGTGGAGGTGTTGGAGAGTGGCAGCTGTGGGGGATGGGTGGGTGAGTAGCTGTCCGGGGTTGTAGCTGTAGGCGGCCATGTTTGTGGGGGGATGGAGGAGGTGTTGGGCAGTCGCAGATGTGAAGGGTAAGGGAGTGTGTGGCTGTGGGGGGATGGGTGTTGAGCCACAGAGGACCCAGAATCAAACCTGTATTACGTACATGGAGAACATGAAGTTCTGAAAACTGTACTGTGAAGTAGTGAAATTTGGTGCAAATAAAAAATGGGACCTTTCAGAATGTTCTTGTGGACATTGAAGAGCTTTGTGTTGGTCTTTTCACACGTGACGACTTGCTCACTACCTTTGGACATGGAGCTGATGAAGTGTGCTCTGGTCTGTGCTGTCAGTCTGAGGATTCATGAAGAACATGTATTACGTTTGTTTTTTCTAACTTTATAAACATTCATATTAATAATCTTAAGCATTATCTGAAGTAGTCCCACTCAAGACTTACTCTTGAGCATTGACATATTAACTACTTTTCAAACAGTTTTTTTTTCAAACAGACACTGTTGAATTATTCCCCTTTGTTTATTCCAGTTAATTATTTTTGTGTTGAGTACTTAAACATTTTAACTTCTGATTTTAAGGATTATTTTTTTTCCTTTTCTCGGTCTCCATAATTAGCCTTGTATGTGAACGGGTTCTTAAGTTCACGTTTTGTTTCCCACTTTGTATCTCAAGACGTTAGTTATTTGTTGACTGTTTTTGCTCCCTTGTCAACAGGAGCCCAAGGTGTTCAACCCCACTGGCGATGTCAGGATCACTGCGGTGGACTGTGGCATTAAGCACAATCAGATCCGCTGCCTGTGTCAAAGGGGGGCCTGTGTGACGGTGGTGCCCTGGGACTACCCATTGGACAGCAAAGGTCATTGAAGTCTTGACCAATCTGTATCCTATCCTGTCGTGCTTCATTAAATGACATTCTCCATTGGGGCTGTTCCATTGCCAGCATTGTTGATTGAGTGAAGGGCTCTTAGTGTTCCTTTGCACTCATTGCACTCCAGTGTGTTTATTGGTATATACTGTATTCCATCCTGCTTTTTCACAGGGACTGCATTCATCCATCAAATTCTGGCTTGTCTTTATAGGGAAGTTTCTTTTCTTGTTTTAAAGCCAGATATGCTTTGTAGGCAAACAGATGATTTTCTGTAGTGTCACTGGATTTCCTAATATGCTTGGCACTAATGCCTTTTTATATGTTTCTCATGAATCCTGTCTTGAACTTTGATACTTGCTATCCTGACAGTCGATAAGGGACACAGTATGAGGCTGTACTAGTGGTGCAGTTTAAATTCTGTTTCATAAGCAGAATCTGCTACTGTTCGATAGGAAGAGAGTAATGCGAATGTCACATTGGAACATCTTGGAAGCCTTTGGCAGTTTATTTGAATACACTGTGGCTTATTAAAAAGTTGTGGCAGGATACTTCCAGGTTAACCTGGTGTCCATTAAGCTCTGACAGCATCCTTCAAAATCATTTTGAATTTTCAGGAAGGTAGTTGAATGTCAGGAATATATAGTTATTTTAATGTACAGTATTAGCATGTTTATCTTTTACTTTTATTTGTCTACCAGTTAGTTAGAAGTTACCGATGATAGGCTGTGAAACAAGAAATCAAATGTACTTTTTAATAGTTATTTGCATTGAAAATTACAGTTTTAACACATTTATGTGCAGAACAGAATTGGGAACAGCAATCAACAGTTTTGTTATCAGAAAAACCTTTATACTCCGTTGAAGATATTTACTCTGAATTGTATTTAAAATAACCTGCTAAAGCATTAATAAAAGAACTACATATTATGAATAATAAACTAGTGTTACATATTGAATATTCTCACTGAAAGCAGTGTCTAGATTAGTTGCTATTCTGCCAGAGCTGTTTCACCCTATCAAAACATCCTTTTCACTTTTCCCCGCAGACTTTGATGGTTTGTTCCTCAGTAATGGTCCTGGAGATCCAGTGTTTTGCAAAGAGACGATTGAGAATGTGAAGAAGGTTGTGTTTCAAGGGAATCCCAAGCCTGTGTTTGGAATCTGTCTGGGCCACCAGATCCTGTCTCTTGTCATTGGAGCCAAGACCTACAAAATGAAGTGAGTTTCTACTTTTGTAACCCTTTTTATGGAGTAAATATTACCAATAGCAACAGGCTGTCAGGGTGGTAGGGGTGTGCTGAATGACTAAATATATGAACACGTGTTCTTATTGATTTATATACAAGTAATTTGAGTAATATTCTCTCTCCTGTACTGGTCTAGTTGTTTTGCTTGTCTTTTGGACTTGACCTAAATGGGAAGAGAGAACTCAGTTAAGAATATATGTTTTTCTTTTTTTTGACTTGGAAAGTGCCTCTTTGGTTAGTTTATAACTGGACAAAAATATGCATCATGGTTCATGAGGTAGTTAACGTACAAGTAGGGGACAAAAAATGGAAATGCCTGAGTAATTGAAGGGGAGTATCTTGAAAACAAAGGCTTCCACACTGGTGTGGAAAGTGACATCCCAGCTTGCTGGAAATGCTGGTTGCCTATAAGTTTGGCTAGCATAAGAGCTCCTCAGGAAAGAGAAACATTGGGCAGAAGACCATGCTCCAAGATCAGTAATGAGGAGGGCAGCTCAAGAAAGAAATGGACAGGAATAAACCTACCCAGATGTAACACTGCAGGAAATTTTGCTATGGGTATTTTAAATACCAATACAAAACTCCTGCTTTATCAGTTTTAATTTAACTATGAAAGAGTGCTACTGTTGCCAAAGCTGGTATCTAAAGTAGAGAACTGTGGACTGACATGGTGCCTGTCAGGTGGGTATCTGAAGTAGGGATGCACCGATATGGGATTTCTGGGCCGATAACAATAACCAATAATTTACAGCTTGTTGTGGCCGATACAGATTCCAATAACCGATAACGTTGACTTTTATACATTTTAAAACAAATTCAGACTATAATCCACCATTGATGTGTAATGAGTTTGTAAGAAACCTGAAACTCTGTAAAGCTTAGCGTACTCATCTGACTAAAGTCCATATGTCTGTTCTGAAGCTAATATCTCTGACCTTAGCTTTGATCAGGTTGTGTATGTGTGTGGGAACAACAGAGAAGTGGCGGCTTGGGGGAGTGTAACGGGGTTCCAAATGCTCAATTAGTTGACGGAATCCTTGATCCTCCACAATCGAAAAGGGTTGGTCATCAAGTGCTATAAACGCTATGATTTTGTCTGTGATGGCTTTAGCCTTCAGACTGTCCTTGGCAAATGTTCTGTAATTTTCAAATGCCTGTTGGATAGGCATCGCTGCACTTGCTCCCGTTTCTGTTTTCTTGCTAATGCTAGCTGCCTCATGTTCTTTAAGTAAATCATTGGAATGACGGGTTTTCCATTGACTAATTGGAGTATTAGGAGAGAAACTCATTACTTTGTTTCCTCTTGCTGTTCTTTGGCTGAACGTTTGTTGCAAATTGCAATTCTGTTGTCCTCTGCTAAAATGGTGAAAAAGTTTCACCGACATTTTCACTCTGCAGCTCATGTACTGTACCCACTCTAGCGCGTCAGTGCATGCACATAAAAAAAGCTAGTTAAGCAGACAAAAATAGGGTGCCGCATTATCGGTTGTAATTATCGTCTGTAATTCCAATATCAGAAAGATAATAGGAAAATATAATCATTTATCAGAGAACAATATATCGGCCTCCAATACATTGTGCACCCCTAATCTGATGATATCAAGCCCTCGACACCTATGGGCCTCCCCTTCCTTTAAATCAGGTATTGTGGTTAAATTGAGTAGAACTGCTGATCACAGCACGTCTGTTACTAGTCTCTTGTTTTTCATTGAATCTTGGCATAGTTTTTTTCACTCAAGGTCATATAATTCTCCTCTCCCTATAAAACAGACGTCTAATTCACCAGAGTTCTTTCTGGAACTTATTTTTTCAGTATCGAAAGACAGTAAAGTGTATTTATATAGATATACTTAGCAAAATTAAGAAAAAAAGTGACCAAAAGAGAATGTTTAGTTTACCTCAAATAACACATTACTTTTTCCAGCTCAGTAACATACTGCATACCCATTTTCAGTTATACATGCAAGAGCATCAGAGTTTACAACCAAGAAGCAATGCTGTTTTTTTGTTTAAACTTGCAGTTGGCAGCAAGGAACAGAAGGAAATGGGGCATTGCCAGTATTATATAACCCCTTGTTTTGGCCAAATGTCGCAGCCTGTAGGTCAGTCGGGCGCACAGTAGATCCATAAAGTATCAGCAAAGACTGATAGAGGGGGTAGTAACACTGATAAGCAAGCAGGTGCTGTGGAAGAAGAATTTTCATAACTAGCATTGTTTAGGCTACAGGAGGAACACGCATGAGTGGTACAGTACCATGGAGGTTAGCTTGGCTGCCTTATAGTCTTTGTGTACTGCTGGGTTTTATTTGAGCATGTGAATACCTCTGTGTGGAGTTTGAATCTTTTCCATATGAAGTTTCTGATCTTTTGAATTACCCCAAAAGAGACAGAAGGGGGCTCTATTACCTAGGGAAAGACCAGTGAAGTTCTACTGTAAGCTGTGTTAGGTTTTCCATTTGAATGAGTGCAGGGATGAACATGCTTTATCTAATAAAGACTAAGGCAAAAATGCATGTACAATGCGAGATCATTTGGACAAACTAATTTAAACAGTTCATGGCTGGTTCTTAGATTTGTTAATTTGTAGGTCTGGTTTTGGTTATCCATTTTCCTTTTGGTAAAGAGGTTCCTCTAAAAAAATCTGTAGGCCATCGTACATAAGAATATGACTCTGCATTCTGGAATGGTTACATATAAGAGGATTACATTTTGCCCATCTAGCTCGGTTGGTAGTTAATAGTTGATTGATCCAAGATTCACATCCTGATTTTTCTTGAAAGAAGCCAAGATATCAACTTCGATAACAAGGTTAGGTAGCTTGTTTCATACTCCCACAATCCTTTATGTAAAGAAGTATTTCAGTATTCTGTAAAAGTCTGCTGGGCTGGCCTTTTTACTGCCTTTGAGGCTTTTGAATAGTTTTAACAGGCCCCGTCAGTCTTATCAAGACTAAAAACATTCAGTTCCTTCAGCATTTAAGCAAGGAATATTCTCATATACTGAAGAAAATATTGCTGCTCTAGAATCAAAGAGCAACCAAATATATTTTCTGTAATATGGTGACCCAAATTGTACACAATATTCTAAATGAGGCCTTATTTGTACATTATACGATCTCTTGATTAAAACTTGACTAAATATGCCAACATTGATTTTTTTCTTTCCCACGTTGTCTAAAAGTTGTGAACATGTCGGTGAAATCACTTAAGACCTAAGCTCTCTTTCCTGTCTATTTATAATGTTACTTCCTGTATATAAAAACTCTCCACTTTACATTAAACGTCATCTGCCAGGCGTTGGCCAAGTCTTTTGCTTCTGTAGTGTTTGCTAATTGTTCTGTATTAGTTTACTAACCATACCCCAACCACATTCCAGTTGTGCTTTGCCATCATTTAAGGTTTTAGTTCATTATAAACCTGTGTTCTGTGTGTTGTGCTCAGGTATGGGAATCGTGGACACAACCAGCCATGCATTCATGAAGACACGCAGCGCTGTTTCATCACCTCTCAGAACCATGGCTTTGCGGTGGATCCCAGAACTCTTCCGCAGGACTGGTCTGTGCTCTTCACCAACGCCAATGACCACAGCAGTGAGGGGATCATTCACAACTCCAAGCCCTTCTTCAGGTAGCAATGGTTCCACTCTGTTGGTTCTTCAGTGTGTCTGTCCTGAATGCTTTATGGTTTCCCCGTTATTGATTTCTTGAAGCAAATCGTATTTTTTGTAGTTATAAATGGGTGGTGCCATGGTTAGCATCTGCCTTGCAGCGCTGGGGCCCTGGGTTCAATTCCTGGGTGCTGTCTATGTGCAGTTTGTATGTTCCGGGTGCTCTGGTTTCCTCCTACAGTCCAAAAACACAGTGGTTCATTGCCTTCTGTAAAAATTGGCCCTGGTGTAAATGTGTGCATGTTTGTATCTGAATGTGACCCGTCCATGGTCTGTCCTGCCTTGTCTCCGTTGTTTGCTGACTAACGCTTCAGCTTCCCCTGCAACCCTGTACTGGATAAGCGGATTAGAGAATAGATGGGAGGACAGATATTTAAGCTCTTAAAGTGACAAAAAACTTGCCCCATATTGAATAATTGCATTCTCACAATGCATACAATTCGGCAGCACAGCATGGTCCAATCTTATTTTAGAAATTTAGAAAATTTAAGAAAAAAGCTATCTGCTGTTAATTGCTGCTTTTTTATTTCGATTTGAGACCTTTTCCAGAAACTGAAAAAAATGAAATTACCCATACATAAGGCTTTTTTGTGTGAAATGTACCATACCTCCCTGATTTATGACTCTGACAACATGACTTTTTAGTTGACATAAACAAGATACAGTAGTTTTATTACACAGAGTAGAAGTCTTCCCTAGTCGGTATGGTATTTTGTTTCAATACATTAATTGATTTGCACCTAGTATCACTCATTCCTTTGTTTCTGGGGTAGTGGTGGTATCATTTGGGGTTTGACATGCATTCCTGCTGTCCTGAATCTTGGAAAGACTCTTCATATCCAACCAGAAATACTCTTCCCCCGTCAGGTCCCAGCTGCTCATTTACTGCCTATAAGACACCCATCTGGGATCTTCCAATAACATTGTTGCACCTTTGTCCATCACTTCTGGGGCATGCTATTGTGCAAGATGACATTATGCTATATGTCATGTTCTTCCCCCATTAGCTTGTAGCCTGTTTGAGATAATCACAAGACAGTTTGGCAACTCCTTTATCCTGCTGCAAAAGCAAATGGAATTTCCTTATCGCCTAGTCCCCTTAGTCTTTGGAAAGAAATAGAACATTATTATAATCCAAGTTATATCTACATAATATGTAAAATATTTAACCCAGAGAAATATTTTCTTACTTTAGACCAAATTCTTCACTTTTTTCCCCATTTTCAGACTTATGTTTTCATTAGCCTTTTCCTTCCTAAAATCTCAGTGATATTCTACTGTTCCACATTCATCAGTGCATGCAACTTGTGACCAGTTATCTACAGTCTGCTTTGTCATCTGTTCACACAGAGAAGGTACACTCATGCGTTTACCACAGTATCTCTTGTCCTGCTACAGGTTCTTCGTCTTCCCTCTTTGGCTTTGTTCACACCTTTCCCTTTTTTCCAAAATTAGAGTTGTAACTGCATTTAGAGTTGTAAAATACCGGGTGCTTGCGTCTATTTGATTTTTAACTATTCTTCATTTTTCTTTTTTTAACAAAAACAGTGTCCAGTTCCACCCAGAGCACATGGCTGGCCCAACAGACCTGGTCAACCTCTTTGATGTGTTTTTAGACACAGTACGAGACTTCAAGCAGGGGAAGAACTCGATAACAGGTGAAATATAGAAAGTTTTAGCCCTGACCATACATTTTCCTTCTATTGTTTGCCTGTCTAGATGTTGTCAGGTCAAGCTGTCCTTTCTTATTTTGCAATGTGTTTCTCATGCAGAGATCAGTTTTCAGCTGGCACCTTGTTTGAGACCAGCCCAGTTGTTTTACATGATTATTAAGGGCACACCTTTCAGAAGAATTTGACCTGATTTTTGAAGTAGTTTAATAGCAACAGAGCCAAACTGAGCACTGACACTTTACCAACTAAGGCGTTTGGTTTTAAAATGACATTGGCAGAGAAACCATTTCCTGCATTAGCCATGTGTTTTCAAACTACATTCTTTAAAAGGTCACCAGGGCAAAGTATTATATTGAGCAACTTGGACATTTACCTGGCCTTTGCAAACAATCACTTGGCCCATATTTGTTCTGATTAATATTAGTCCTAGATATGAAATTCCGCAACGCAGAATAGTTTAGGAGTTCAATAGATAGATCTTTTCTTGATTGTTCGTTTTATATGTCAGGTGAGGATCAGGAGTTTTAACTTGTCATTGTTTTCATAGGCTGCATCATTGTAGTTTGTACTGTTTTTTTAAGTATTTTTACATATTGAGCATGATGTTTAATTGTTATTAAATTTGATGGTTGTATGGCAACTGAGCCACAAACCTGTTTTTTATATATATTTGCTTCTACTTCTTACATTCATCGTTTTTTAAATAAAATGTATTATAAATGTGACGGTATTATAACTTTTTGCCTCTCTAATTTCCTGACTCGTTTTGATGATCATGCAGCTGCAATACAAATTGGATAGAATGTATAGAATATATTTCCATCTTTCTTTCACACAGTTAAACAGAGGCTTACTGAACATCTTACCTATCCGAAGGCCCCAAAACCAGAGGACATTGTCCGCCCACGAAAGGTCCTTATTCTGGGCTCAGGTGGTCTGTCGATTGGACAAGCAGGAGAGTTTGATTACTCTGGATCTCAGGTATGTTATTCTGCTTGAAAATGTATTTTTTACAGCCTTATTTCTAGAGTGTTATAATACAGTAGGTCATTTAGGGCCCCTTAAAATCAGCCTTTAGACCAATTTAGACTTGGTAAGGTAGTAAATTTGTCAATGGGCATTTGTACTATAAACAGTATCTTTTAGGTGAGTGAAAGAACTCTTATACAGGTGCAGCCATTCAAAGTTCGTGGTACAAACCCGCGGTACGTACCGTGGTATGTGATTGGCTGGCCAAAATGACCGACAGGGGCACTCGTGGTGCATTAGTCGGTAGTGAAAAGATTGAATCATTTAATCTCTTTACTGCTCACATTTTAATCCGCTTAGTATTGAATATTTATATGGAATTTTACCACTAAAGGGAAATTTTAGTAGTTAAGCATAAAAAGCAGAGGAGCATAACGCATGTGAAGGTCATAAACAAAATTAATTTAGGAACATAAACATATTATGTAAACTGTATGTTACTGGTATTGGTATTTTAAAGAAAAAATACACACCAATATTCCATTTCTCCCTAAACATTTTAAGCATCAAAGTCTTACATGTGGTTGACCTTCTGACCATATTAATCTATCTGTATTGCTGGTTCAGTGCGTGTCACATGACTTGCCTTGGGTGGCGTAACGGCTTAAGTCACCAATTTACAGTATTAGCGTGAGGGCGGGTGTTCAAATCCAGCAATCGCTATGAGTTTTCTTTTAACAGAAACATTTCTTTGAAAAACTAAAATTGCAAATATTATGGACACTACAGTATATTGAGATTTTTAAATTTCAAAATATTTTTCCGGTTCTGGTCGAGAGGGAACGCTGGCATGTTTGGCTGCTGCTCCTCTCACCAGTTTTTCATTTTTATCTACTTATTTATGTTTTTTTTCCTTTCTCTTCTCGGTGACATTGATTTCTAATTTATCTATTTTCATCCGCTTTGCGTTATCCGCTTCACTCAAAACCACTTGCTACCGCCTTCTCTGGATTTCCTTCCCGTCTTGATTCTTGATCGTGTCTCTGAGGTGCACTGCAACTTCTTCAACTAAAACAAAGCGACTTCCTGGTAAAAGACACATTCGATTATTGCCGTTTTACGATTATTTTACAATTTTACGACCGTTTTTTTTGTTCATCTGCCAGTGGAGTCTCTATCCCTGCCTTTCGGCGCACGACTGTAAGTCCATCACGTACCGGCGCCGACCTCAAAAATCTCCTCTCACTACCGCACCTGGAGCACACTACGCTTCCCCCTAATCCCCGAGACTGGCCAGATCAGCGCTATTCAATACCTGCTCCATAAACAAGGCTCTTCTCTTATGTGACATCATCAAAGAAAGAAAACTGGACCCTCTGTGCTTAACTGAAACCTGGCACAAACAAAACGATGGACTCCTCCCTCTTCTTTTGAGTGTGTTGTTTTAAATGTTTCTATCCCCCAATCTACTATTATTGCCACAGTTTATAGACCACCCAAACCCAGTGGAGCCTTCTTAGGTGATTTTGCTGATTTTCTCTCATTCTTATGCCTTAAGTTTAAAAGGATCCTTATTCTAGGGGACTTTAATATACACTGATTCAACCTCTTCCTGTCTGGCTAAAGACTTCCTTTCTCTTTTGGGATGCTTTGACCTTACTCAGTTTGTTTGTACCCCTAAACATAACAAAGGACACACCTTAGATTTAATTATTGCAAATGGCTCCTTTGTCTCCCACCGCTCTCCCCTTGATCTAGGCATCTCTGACCACTTAGCCATCTCTTCAATCTGGAATTACCAGTTTCTAACACCTCCCCCCGAAGCTCTGTAAATTTCCGCAACTGGCGATCAATTGATCACCCAAGGTTTGCAAATTCTGTTCTGTCCTCCTTATCCTGTTTCTCTTCCTCTGACCCTCTAGAGGACAAAATACAGTTACTTGACAGTGCTCTTTTATCTACCCTTGACACCTTTGCTCCTTTAAAAACTTGAACCATCTCTTTCTCTCGCCCTGCCCCCTGGTACAATGACCACCTGCGATCCATGAAGGCAGCCTCTCACGAACTTGAGCGTAGGTGGCATGTTTCCGGCCTAAATGTACATTATCAGGCTTGAGAGATTACTTATCTGAATATAAGGTTACTATAGAGTATGCTTGATCCACCTACTTCTCTCACATCATTGAAAATCACCAAAACAACCCCAGACATCTTTTCTCCACCATCAACAGACTGCTCAAGCCAAACTGCCCTACCACATTACCTGCCTCATCACAACATTGCAACGCATTCTTAGATTTCTTTAGTTCTAAGATTGACAACATCCGGCATCACATTCTCTCCACTACGCATATCATTTCCATACCTCCTCCCTCCTCATCCAACTTCTCTGGTTCCCTTCTCTCCAGCTTCTCTCTTCTTGACTCAGCATCCCTCAACAAACTAGTTACACGCATGAAACCCACCACATCTATTTTAGATCCCATTCCCACCACTTTATTTCAGTCCTGTTTCTCTTCTCTTTGTCCCATTGTCCTCAATATTTTACATGAATCCATGAGCACTGGTGTTGTACCAACGGTCCTCAAAACTGCTGCCATTACCCCCGTGCCAAAAAAGCCTAACATGGCTCTCGACAACCTTAACAATTTTTCCCCCATCTCCAACTTACCCTTTCTTTCTAAAATTCTAGAACGTGCTGTCACACTCCAGTTACATAACCACCTCATGACAAACAACCTTTTTGAACCTCTCCAGTCTGGCTTCTGTCAATTTCACAGCACAGAAACTACCGTGGTCAAAGTCGCCAACGATCTTCTAATAGCTTCTGATTCTGGTTCTCTTTCTATGCTCATCCTTCTTGATCTCAGTGCTGCTTTTGACACTGTTGACCATTACATCTTACTTTCTCATCTTGAGACTGTGTTTGGACACTGCCCTCAAATGGTTCAAATCTTTCCTCACTGATCGCTGTCACTTGTCTCTCTTAATGGGTACAGGTCTGAAATTGGTCTTGTTAAGTCTGGTGTCCCTCGGGGCTCAATACTAGGCCCCTTGCTCTTCAGCATTTACATGTTCCCACTTGGTCAACTTTTAAAATCACATGGCCTCAGCTTTCATTTTTACGCTGATGATACTTAAATATACATCCATACCAAACCCGACACTGATGTGGCTGTCTCTATTCTATCTAATTGCATCTCTGACATAAAAATTTGGATGACTCAAAACTTCCTTCATCTTAACTGCGACAAGACTAAAGTCATGCTTATTGGTACCCCCATCAACTTTGTAAAGCCAGTCCTGTAACCCTATCTGTAGATGGCTCTGTACTTGAGCTTCAATCAAAATTGAAAAACCTTGGGGTTATATTCGATTCTGGCTTAACATTCGACCCACATGTGCAGCATACTGTCAAAACATCTTTTTTCACCTTAGAAATATCGCAAGACTACGCCCTATGCTATCATTAACTGTGGCTGAAAAGCTGATCAACACATTTGTATTCTCTCGAATTGACTACTGTAATGCTCTACTCGCTGGGGTATCTAAATCTACTCTGAACAAGCTGCAGTATGTCCAAAATTCAGCAGCCAGAATCCTGACCAGGTCTAGTGCAAGTGTTCACATTACTCCTATCCTGGAGTCCTTGCACTGGCTTCCGGTCAAATTCCATGTAGACTTTAAAATCCTCATGCTCACCTATAAGGCTCTGCATGGTTTGGCACCTCAGTACCTGTCTGAACTATTATCGCCCTACTCCCCACCTCGCAACCTCTGCTCTTCAAATTCTGCCCTCCTTACTGTCCCCCAAGCCCGTCTACATTGTATGGGTGACAGGGCCTTCTCCTGTTATGCCCCCAAGTTCTGGAACTCTCTCCCCAAGGATATCGGAGAGTCACCCTCTCTAAACTCCTTCAAATCCAGACTCAAAACCCTCTTCTTCAGAAAAGCCTTTACTTAACTGGTTCCATTCTTCACCCCTCTGCTCTTCTTAGTGCCACCATCCAGGGTCTCCTCTATATATTGTAATTGTCTTATCTTGTGTATTCTTCTTATTTATTGTTATTGTCATCCTGTAAATCGCTTAGAGAAGCCACCTTTTAAAGATGCTATATAAAATAAAATTTATTATTATTATTATTGTTATAAAATAACAACATGTTCGTACTGTATGTGCACAGCGGTACCGCAGGTTGAACTGTAGGGCGCAAATCCACCTGAGCCCAAAAGCCCAACATTAATCTGCATTCGCCTGGCGCTGCGCGGTTTTCAGCACTCTCTGCGGGTGAGATAAGCTCGGCCCTCACCCCAAGTCCTTGAAGGCACTCTGCACAATGTGGGAGGCCTTGGAGGCGAGGGACGGGGTGCTGCACCGGGGGTGGCAGGTGCCCTCCAGCGGTGAGCTTATCTCACCGTTGTGCTTGGCCTCCGCATTCCCCCCAGTGGCTGCCCTGTCAACCGCCCGGCTGGGCGGCCCGGGAGTCAGCTCTGGCACGCTCGCCCCGACACCCGCGGCTCCGACAGGCCCTGCTGCCGTCTCCGCTTCCCGCTCCGGTCAACGTGTGCGCCTGGACACCGTGAGACTGATTTGTTCCCCCTGCCCCACCAACTCTCACCGGCCCAAGTCAAGGCAACCACCCACCTGCTGCAACCAGTCCAACCCCAGGATACAGTCCTCGCGGACTGGGGCAAGGTGGAAGGGGTGTTTCACCCTCGCAGCCCCAAACTGCACTGTGAGCGCCAGCTTGCCGAGGACCTCTGCGTACTGCCCTGTCACCGTCCTTGGGCGCAGGCTGGTGGTTTCCCATCCTGGGGGTCCGGCTGCCTCGGTGCCCAGCAGGACACTAGGCCGCAGTAGGGTGATGATCGAACCAGTGTCGACAAGGGCCTGGCAGGGTCTGCCCTTGATGAGGCAGGGAAGAAATAAGCCCCGGCTGTGGCCAACCCTTCCCACGGCAGCAGGCGGGGTGAAGTGCTCCTTCTGGCTTTCCGTAGCGGGGGTAGCTTCACCCCCTTCCATCCTTTAGGCCACCCTGCTCCCGTTTCCCAACAGCCTCCGGAGTCCCTGGGGCTCCAGCGCCTTGCACTCCCGGGCGATGTGCCCCCTTTCCCCACAGCGGTGGCAGATGACCCACAGTTGTCGCTCCCCTGGCTTCGACGGGCTGGCCATCTCCTCTTCCCCATCTGATTCCCTGTGCGCCGCCTCCGCTGCCCGGCAGTAAGCACCCCACCGGTCTCCTTGAATATGGCATCAGCCTGCTCAGCCAGAGCCAGGGCCTGCTCCAAGGGGACCAGCACGGCCAGCATCACGTGGCGCTGCACCTCAGTCGGCGCCAGGGCCCAGAGGAACACCTGGAGCGCTATCTCCCGGCGGGCCTACTCTGCATACACCCTACACCCTGCGGTACCGCTGTGTACATAGAGTACGAACATGTTGTGATATTTAGAAATATAAAAAGTGTCAATATAATGCCAATAATTTTTGCTATTTTAGTTTTTCAAAGAAATGTTTATTTGAAATGTTTGAACAACCGACCTCATGCTTATAAGTCAAGTCACTTAAGCTATCATGTCACAGGCACAGTGACATAGATACGCGATTCCATATTATATTTCCTATTAATCAAATTCTAAAAGTATGCTTTTGTTTACCCCGATAACGAGCAGATTTGCAGAAATGGTTAAAACGATCAATTTTCACAAAGTATATAAACGTACAGTAATATGGTCAGAAGGAGCACGTAAAAACGTTTCCGATACAAACACATGTAAGACTTTGATGTTTCAAATGTTTAGGGAGAAATGGAATACTGGTGTGTATTTGTTCTTTAAACTACCAAGACCAGCCATATACAGTACAGTTTACATTCAGTAATATGTTTATGTTCCTAAATTAATCTTTTATGAGCATGTGAAAGGCATGAATGCGTGACCGGATCAACGAAATGCTGTGGTGTTACTTTTTGCCAATGAAAAAATAGTTTTTTTGTTTACAAAGACGGTTACAAAGAATGTGGACCAGGGTAATACTTTGAGTTTACAGCTTGTCCAAGGTCATTCATTATTAATACTATTAGTAATATCTTCGGTAAAGACTTTGATGCATAAAATATTTCTGCATAATCAAATTATTTATGATAAAGGTGGTAGGTTGTGTACTTTTGTCCAACTGAGCAATCTTGTTTTCAGAAAATATGCCAACTTTTTAATGTTTAATGATTAACATGCTGTAATACACAGTTTAAATTTAAAAGTCTAAAAAGTATGCTACTTAAATTTTTAATTAAATAAAAATTGTCCCGTAGCAGTAATCGGGATTCAAAACCAAATGTTTTCTGGTGACAGCTCAAATGTTGTACAGGAGAGGTTAAGCTTTATTAGCTCCACCAGCCGGTTTTACAAGGTGATTCTGGATACTATTAACAATCTAATTTGCATACAATACAGCGTATGACGTGTTATTACGCCTTTCATTGCGACATGCCCACCACATTGTACCGCAGCATTTCCCTCTCGTTTGGAATGGCTGTATCTGTACCTATAAATTTGAATAGCTGTAAATGGTTAATATTTTTAAAAGCTTCTCAAATCTCTTCTAAAAATGTGATTTCTGGTTATTTTTACAATAAAGCCTTTTGGCCTTAAATAATGCCTTTAGTCCGTAAACTTTTACTTAATAGACTTAAGCAGGGGTTCCCAACCGGGGGTTCGCAAACCCCCAGTGGTTTGTGACAGTACTGCAGGGGGTTCGAGAGATTGTGATGAAAACATCAGTCAAATTAACTAGTCCTATTCATAAATAATGTAAGAATAAGAAAAACAACAGTAGTAATTAATGTTTTACAAAGTGAAAAGAAGCATAGATAGATAAGACTTTGTTGATCCCGTAGGGAAATTGATGCATGTTAAAAAATTGAAGCATGTTAAGATGGTTGCTGTTGCATTTATCTACATTTATTGAAAAGTTTGATTTAGTTAAAATCTCAAGGGGGTACTTGAGGCAAATAATTTAGGTTGTAGCTGACAAAAAAAGGTTGGGAACCCCTGGACTAAATTATAGTAAAACTACTATAGTAATGGTCTGGAAGCAGTTGGAATCATACCTCAGTTGACACCTTTTGCCCGCTGGCAAGGCAGAAACAAGTATTTTTAGGCATGTTCCTTCCTTTTCTAAAGGGTTTCATTTAGTTTCTGATAGAGTGGTAAAGTAGGTTTGGCTAGGAATTAAACTGCAGTTGAGACAAGCAAGTTACTAATTGCCCAAAAAATCACCCTTTGCTATCTCACTCTGGGGCATATCCATCATAATATTAATTGCACAAGATATTTAATGTAAAGTGGAATGAATAAAATTCTTTATAATATCACTTAATACAGAGACCACAACAAGAAAGAAATAATTATAATATAAGCCACTGAAAGTGAACTTGGCAGAAGATGGGGGGGGGACTCAATACAGTGGAAGGTACCAAAATTACAAGGATAAATCTTAAAATTTAAAGCAAGAATTTAGAAAGTTGTGGTCCTATTAATTCTGGTTTCTTCCATTAACTGTCGTGTTTGTACAGCTTTTTGGACTGGTGTTTGGAGAAAACTGGTCTCTCGCAGCACACAAACAGTGGCACCCTAATTCCTCTGTTCTTTTCAGGCCATAAAGGCTCTAAAAGAGGAGAACATTCAGACAGTCCTCATCAACCCCAATATTGCCACAGTGCAGACATCCAAGGGGCTGGCAGACAAGGTGTATTTCCTTCCTATCACGCCAGAATACGTCACGCAGGTAAGCAATGATGAATAGGAAAATGTGATCAAGAAAAAAACCCTTTTACATGTACTATTTACCACTGCAAAAGCTCACTTCCTTGTAGACTGTTAGAACTAAGGTCTCTTGTTCATCTCCAGGTGATCAAAAATGAACGCCCGGATGGGGTCCTGCTTGCCTTTGGAGGCCAGACGGCTCTTAACTGCGGCGTGGAGCTGACGAAGCTCGGGGTGCTGGAGAAGTACAACGTGCAGGTGCTGGGGACACCCGTGGCCTCCATTGAGATGACGGAGGACAGAAAGGTGTTCGTAGAGAAGATGGAGGAAATTAACGAGCATGTGGCGCCCAGCGAGGCTGCTCACACTCTGGAACAGGTAAGCCCTTTTCACAACATGCCTCATTATTCAACTTCTTTAAGGAACAACTGTTGAATTTAAAATGAGCCTGTTTTCTGTGAGAATACAATATAAAAAAGGTATACGCTAGATATGCCCATCCAGTTAAAACTACAGTGAAAGCCCAAATGGAGTTCAAAGCAGTTCTGCTTAAATCAGTGAGGAAAACTTTAGTTCCTTCTTTTCCTACTCCCCTCTATTGAGCACCATCTGTCCACTGTTAAGTGGTGAATGTAAACCATCATATAAAACCTTGATGATTTTTCCACAAGGGAGTAATACAAGGCACATTCTTTAATGGACAATTTGTTTCAATTTATTTTGAGAAATCATTGCGATTGTGAATTCGTCCCAGCACCACGGAGTCTGCTTTGGGATTTTTGAACTACAAAAGCCTAAATTATGTTTCTTAAAATTTAGAAACCTCATCATACCACTTTGACACTGCTCTGCCAAGTGTGAAAGACTTGTTCCAGAGGCCACTGGCTCACTTTGAATAAGTCGTGATGCATGTTTTCAGGCTCTGATGGCAGCAGAGAGGTTGGGATTCCCTGTACTGGTCCGTGCGGCCTTTGCGCTGGGAGGACTGGGTTCTGGGTTCGCCAACAACAAGGAGGAGCTGACTGCCCTAGTCACACAGGCCTTCGCCCACACATCCCAGGTCCTCATTGACAAGTCCCTGAAAGGCTGGAAGGAGATTGAGTATGAGGTGGTGAGGGATGCATACGACAACTGTATTACGGTACGCTCTTCCCTTTTGATTTCAGACCTGCATAAAGTTATTTTATTGTACCAGTTTGTAGAGTAAGCACTTGCTCTTGCCTGTGGCGAGACCAGGGGTTTGCCATCATGTGGCTACTTTATAGTACCTTCACAAAGTTCACGATTTTGTGCTTTATTCGAAATTTGTCTTTTTATCCCCCAATACTGTGAAGTAATTTATTTCATTACTAAGATTTTATAATCGGTCTGTGAAATTAGGACTGCAGTTCCCTTTTAATCAGATTGGTGTGTTCTATGTAGGTATGCAATATGGAAAATGTTGACCCTCTGGGCATCCACACTGGAGAGTCTATTGTGGTGGCTCCTAGCCAGACTCTAAATGACCATGAATACAACATGCTGAGGAATACTGCCATCAAGGTTATTCGCCACCTAGGAATTGTGGGAGAATGCAACATCCAGTATGCTCTGAATCCAGAATCCGAGCAGGTAGGCTTCCGAAGCTCATGTATGTCTGAGCCTCATTTGAGGTTAAAACTTCAGTGGGAATGTATGTTTGAGATTGCTAAGGTCTTCAGGGAATCAAGCATGATTTTTTTTCTTCTCTGAGTAAGAAAATTAAAATACTTGTAATACAGTTATATCATCTTTCATCTTTTAGCAGTAGAAGTGGATCAAAGAGTTTTTTTTGCCCCCCCATTCACGAGAAATTCATTCCTTTTTGCAGCAGTACACAAAAAAATGTTAAAGGTTAAGATGAAGTGTATCCCAGTAAAAGTTCGAGGGATTCTGTTCACTACACCGTAGAAGTGCAGACTCTTATTTTAAGACCGAGAATTGACCATTTGGGTTTAATTTTTCACGTTTTATTTAAATGTTTTTCACTCTTACAGTATTATATAATTGAAGTTAATGCCCGTCTGTCTAGAAGCTCAGCTCTGGCGAGCAAAGCAACAGGTTACCCTCTGGCATATGTGGCTGCCAAGCTTGGACTGGGCATTCCCCTACCAGTCCTTAAGTGAGTATGAAAATATCCTTTTATCCCAGCCAAAGAAAAGAATGTTTAGTTCAAAAGACTTAACTGTTTTTGTAGATCTGATATAGATGCTGGGTAAAAATGGCATTTTCCTTTGTGACAATCTGTAGAAGATAAAAATTTAACTGAATTTGCTTTTACTCATGATTGGCACAGATATGTCCAGCGAAACTAATGTACACAATTAAGGCTATAAACCATAGAATGACCCATCTGCCCCAATTGTGAAATTGTTGTTTTTACCATAGTTTCCACACTGAAACGGAAGGCTATGTTTTCTGTTTCTGCATTATTTTTTTGATTGAAAACTAAAGTTATTTAAAAAGAGGGGCACAATTAGAAAAAGTATGCATATCTCTGGGTCCTTTATCGACAAAAGTCCTATGACTAAAAGTTTTGTTTTTTTTAGGAACTCTGTCACAAACTCTACAACTGCTAACTTTGAGCCGAGTCTAGATTACTGTGTGGTTAAAGTCCCTCGCTGGGACCTCAGCAAATTCCTCCGGGTCAGCACCAAGATAGGCAGCTCTATGAAAAGTGTGGGTAAGTCTGGATCTTCTCTAGCAAGATTTGTTAATCTGCTACCAAAAGATTGTGGAGGTATGGCACACGTTACCCATACCTATTGACATTGATGATCTGGCATCTTTCAGGAAATGGCTAGATGACATCCTTGGATCAGTTCTCTTACTACCTAAAGAACCAGACAGACTGAATGGCCTCTTATCATTTGTTTTCTGTCTTCTGTTTTTACTGACTTGTCCTTGGAATTGCTACAATGTTTTTTCCAGCTTCCGGGATTGCTTAATGTAACTCCTGTTAAAAACAACTGAGTCTTTTAGGTTAATCAAGCCTTTTTTTACTCTATACAACATTGTTAAAGGTACAATGTAACAGTAGTATTTATTTGTATTTTAAAACTCATCTGTTGTGTAGCTTGATTTTTTTGAGAGTAGATTTGTTTTGACTTAACTTGTGTTGTGAGTGGAATTAGAACCATTGTAAATACGTAGTATCCCTTACTTCAGAATATTCCTTTTCTGCCAAAAAAAAGTCTTGAGGGGGAAAATTTGGTGAACACTAGCAAAGGTAAATGTGTTGAATGAAAAGTGTTTTTTGTCATTGACTGGCTTGTAGAAATTGGGTACAAAGTGCTGTATTAACCCTGTTTCTGTTCCAGGGGAGGTGATGGCCATAGGTCGTAGTTTTGAGGAGGCATTCCAGAAAGCATTGAGAATGGTGGATGAAAACTGCGTAGGTTTTGATCACACAATCAAACCAGTCTCTGATGAGGTAAATGGATGTTTAGTATTATGTACTAATTAAACCATTTTTACTTATTTGAGTATAGAGCAGGAAGTAAGGTAAGCCTTCAATTAAGACATTGTGCAGATGTAATCATTTGTTTTATTGTCCATTATCATTAGTAGTCTTGCTATAGAGTTTCATATAACATTTGCAAATCCCTAATATCTTGCCACACTTCCTGTCTTCCTCAGGAGTTACAGACTCCCACAGATAAGCGTATTTTTGTGCTGGCAGCTGCTCTACGAGCTGGATATTCAGTGGATCGTCTATATGAGTTGACAAAGATTGACCGCTGGTTTCTGCACAAGATGAAGAACATCACTGACCACAGCCTCATCCTGGAATCGTACCGGCAGGGTGAGACTGCCATACTCCCTGAGGTGCTGAGGACAGCAAAGCAGCTGGGCTTCTCTGATAAACAGGTTGCTCTAGCGATACAGAGGTAACTAATTCTTCATGAGGAGACTCAGGAGATTTGATAGCAAATATGGATGTGAAAACTTGAAGCTATTTTTAATGTTTTAATGACATTGGGATGCCTTGAGACATTTTTTCAAACCTAGTTATCCCCAATATAACATTGTTGGCTTGAAGCCTATAGATTAAGACCTGGTGTTGTCATAAGGGGTTGGTTTTGTCTAAGCGTCTTTACTACTATCTCATTGTGTACTGGACTTGTGTTTCTCTCCCTGTGCCCTGGGATCAACAGTTTGCAATACAGGGTATGGCTGCAGGCCACAGGGGAATGACAGAGTAGTTGGAATCAATTCAGAATTGCTAAAGGTGTTACATTGCAGGAGTGTATCTCTTTACCTTGTGTGTCCTCTGTAGCACAGAGCTGGCTGTCAGGAAGTTGCGCAAGGACTGGAAAATCCTGCCTATGGTGAAGCAGATCGATACAGTGGCAGCTGAGTGGCCGGCCCACACCAATTACCTGTACCTCACTTACAACGGCACAGAGCATGACGTGAGCTTCGACGAGCCCCATGTCATGGTGATCGGTTCAGGGGTGTACCGCATCGGCAGCAGCGTGGAGTTTGACTGGTGTGCTGTGGGCTGCATAATGGAGCTGAGCAAGGTCAGTAGCTAGGGCAGGTCTTTAGAAAGCAGCATTCCCAGAATGCTACTGGGGATACTGGGAGTCACGTGCACTGGGCACAGTCTGATTTCTGCACTCTAAATTTACCCTGCTTCAACCAAAGTTTCCAGTAACTTCAGCGTTACATACTTGTAAGCTGTTTCAGCTTATCCCTGTTTCAGACCATGCTTCTATTAATTTGTGACCAGTTTGTGATGAGCAAACTCAGGAGGGAGTGACAGCGTGTCAAATATTCTTACAATGAGTGTAATTCAGAACTTGTTTGGAGCACAAACAAGAAGTGTTATTGATTGCCCCAGCTGTTTTAGCCAGCTTAGGTGGCTTGGAATATGTTTAATTGCAGTTGTCATTTTGGCCTGCACTTTAAGCATTTCTTATAAGAAAAGAGCTGTTATATTCATCCATCCATCCATTTTCTAACTGCTTTATCCAATTCAGTGTTAGGAAAGAGCTGAGTCCATTCCAGCGAGCAACGGGCACAAGGCAAGGTAGATGCTGGATGGAGTGCCAGTCACACAGACACACTCACACCAGTGCCAATTTTCCTAGAAGCCAGTTAACCTACCGGTATGTCATTGGACTATGAGAGGAAACCGGACTACCTGGAGGAAACTCGTGCAAATGCAGGGAGAGCATTATTTGAAGTGAAATTGCTAGAGATGTGTCCATCTTCATTTAATTGTTCTGCCCTCTCTCTTTCAGATGGGCTACAAAACAATCATGGTGAATTACAACCCTGAAACAGTCAGTACAGATTACGATATGTGTAACCGGCTCTACTTTGATGAAATTTCTTTTGAGGTAATGTCTGCATTTTGTTTTTGTCTCCTTGGGTTTCTTTCAGTATGCCATTTATGAATTAAAACTTGAGGTGTTTTTGTCATTTCAAGTTTTTGGTTTTATTTTTAAATTTAAGTTGAGCTTAAGAATTTATTCAAAGAAAATGCTGGAAAAGACCCTTTCTGAATCTCTGTTAAAGATGGTATAGAATAGAAAAATTATAGATAATAAACATTTCAGTAAGCTGAGTAGTTTCCAAAGGAAAAGGGTATTTGCATCAAAACTAGGAGAGGCTGATGCTGCTGGAACATTTTGGAATCAATATTGCTTGTAGTATTGTTGATGTTCACGGTTTTACTTTCCTAGGTGGTGATGGATATTTATGAAATGGAAGACCCTGATGGTGTGATCCTGTCAATGGGAGGGCAGCTTCCCAACAACATTGCCATGTCACTCCACAGACAGCAATGCAGGATCCTGGGCACCTTGCCAGAGTTTATCGACTCGGCCGAGAACAGGTTCAAATTCTCCAGGATGCTGGATTCCATCGGAATAAGCCAGCCCCAGTGGAAGGAGCTTTCAGAAATGGAGGTAGAGCAAAACGTGTTTGCACTCAACAAATGTTGCTGTAAACATTTTAGATGGTTTTAGTGTGATATTCAAGAGCATTTTAAAAGCCGTTTGCCATGCGTCCTCACTTTGCTAGAGGCTTCTCTTGCCTACCTAATGGGAGAACTACCATTACGAATGTGATGTTTCAACTGGGCCAAATGCTGAATCCTGTTTATAGATCACTTGTGCCAAAGCAGTGATTGTGTACAACTTGAAAAGGCCTTTTGGTTTGCGAGTGGTTAAATAGCTTGACCCTGCAATCTTCCACCTCTCAGTTAGCCAAGAAGTTCTGTGAGTCTGTGGGCTACCCGTGCCTGGTCCGCCCCTCCTACGTCCTGAGTGGGGCTGCCATGAACGTGGCCTACTCGGACAGCGACCTGGAGAAGTACCTCAACAATGCCATGGCTGTGTCCAAGGAACATCCTGTGGTTATTTCCAAATTCATTCAGGAAGCTAAGGTGAGAAATCCAAGTGATATTGTTTGAGAAGGGTTGGGTTTTTGTAGGAACTGTGGGTGCAGAATTTCTCTGGTTTTAATTCATTCCATACATTTTTTCTAGGCTACTTCTTTGCTAAAATGTCTACTTGTACCCCTTATTGACTTTTATAATAGACATAAATTTTCAATAAAGCATAAAGAAGTGCTACACATTTAAGACATAGTTACACAAATTGTACTTATGACTTTTCTTTCTGCAGTTTACTTTGTCACCAAAGAAGTCATAGGCAGAGTTAAGCCTATGAGGTTTTTGGACCTTGTCTCAAATTGGTAGCTAAGGCTCAATTTAGTAGAACTAATGGTATTTCTCAGTCCTTTTCATTTACCTTAATTCAAACTCCAGGTTCAAGTCTGGAACTACAGTAGTAAAAAAAATAAATAACTTGACCTTATCTTGCTTGCAACTTAGAAACTTCAAGTTGAAAATGTTGGAAGTGGAGTGTCTAGTAAGGGTTGTTTGACTTAATGGTGATGTGATGTAATTGAGCTCAGCAGGAACAAAAACAGTAAAGGCTGGGGTCCAGCAAACAGAATTTGGAAACCCTCCTGTAGAATTTGTTGGAGATGTTCATAAGATCTTCAAGAATTGCATTTCCAACTTACAAAATGCAGGAGGTTATAGGTAATTGGAATTTCTGTTTTGCTGCTACATAATTCTAAGACCTTTTAGAAAGGACAGTTGATCTAGAGGTGGAAAAATGTCTGGGCCAGCTTGTGACTGAAATCTGGCTTCGCAGGAGATTGATGTGGATGCCGTGGCTTGCGATGGGGTGGTTATTGCCATTGCGATATCTGAGCATGTGGAGAATGCTGGGGTTCACTCTGGAGATGCCACACTGGTTACACCACCCCAGGACATCAACCAGAAGACCATGGAACGCATCAAGGCCATTGTACACGCCATTGGCCAGGAACTCCAAGTTACAGGGCCCTTCAACCTACAGCTTATTGCCAAGGTGAGGACACTCTTTTTATGGACTCTTGAACACATGCAGATGTCTTTCCCCTGAAGATAATGCCAGTTTGTGTGAAATTAGAATGAGTTCTGTTTTTGTTAATCTTCCTAAGATTTTCCTGCTCTGTGCACTAGTGCACAGTGACCTGCGGGCTTCAAATGCTGGAGTGAGTGGTGTACTGAAATCAGTTACATTTGAACTTACAATGGGTGTGTTTAAAGCTATTTCGTATCCCTATGGTGTTACTTATAATCAGAACATGAAGACCTGACAGCTGTAAACAGTCCAGCCCCTTTTTTCAGGGTCACTGTGTCTGAACAGAGACCCTGAAACATAGAGTAGCGCTGATGGATGCTTATAAATCCGCTTAATAGGGAATTAACACCAGTGATGTCTTCAGTGCCACTGAAAACCTGAATCTCCAAGCTAAAATTGTCCCTAATCTCCTGACAGGATGACCAGCTGAAGGTGATAGAGTGCAATGTGAGGGTGTCCCGCTCCTTTCCTTTTGTATCCAAGACCCTGGGCGAGGACCTGGTTGCCTTGGCAACCCAGGTCATCATGGGGGAGGAGGTGGAGCCCGTGGGGTTGATGAAGGGAAGAGGAATTGTTGGTGTCAAGGTAATGATGAGCTGGAGTAACTTCCATCACTCTTCCTCCGGATTTTTCTTTTTACAGTGCTGATTGGTTCGTAATGTACTGTAGGTAACAAATTACACTGCCTGTAGAAAAATAAAATAGTAAATTCCGATAACAGAATACACAATAAGCTGCTGTCAGCTCCTTGGCTGTGTTCCTGGTAAGTTTTCTGAAATTGAAGACTATACTTTTATCTGTAGTTTCACCAGGTCCTTTGAATTATTAATATTTTATCCAAAGTGATATTAAGATAACGTGTAGAAAACTGAGATATATTTACAGTTTAGTTGATCTTAAACATTCTCAGTGATTTGTACCTGAAGGAAGTAAGTCCCTGTAGCTGTTGCTAGTGGTTTCTTTTAGTTGTCTTTATGTTCCCGGTTTAGTGTTAAAGGGGGGACGGTTTTGCTTTTATCTAGCTTACTCATTTATTTTTACTGATCTAGGTCCCTCAGTTCTCCTTCTCCCGGCTGGCGGGGGCAGATGTTGTCCTGGGAGTGGAGATGACCAGCACTGGGGAGGTGGCCTGCTTTGGGGAGAACAGATATGAGGCCTACCTAAAAGCTATGCTGAGCACTGGGTTCAAGATCCCCAAGAAGAATATACTGCTGTCTATCGGGAGCTACAAGGTAAGTAATTTCTTCTTATACCAGTTCTTGTACCAGAAGTGTGAATCTTTTTGCTGCTAAACTTAGTGCCTTAGTAAGAAAGCCTAGATAACATACTCTACAGAATAGAAGTTATTCTCCTAAACATATATATATATAAAATACTTTATTAACACTTTGTTAATGTTGAAATTCTCTCATTAAATGTTTTAAACTTGTGGTCAAGTTTAAAGGATAAACAGTGTATATTTTAACGTATTCATATTGAAGTTCAGCTTACAGGTTTTCACTTGTTTTTCAGAACAAGAGTGAACTGCTACCTACAGTGCAAACCCTTGAAAGTCTTGGATACAACCTGTATGCCAGCCTGGGCACCGCAGATTACTACACCGAACACGGAGTGAAGGTGAGTCAGGGTGCAACACTTCAGGCTGTTTCTCAACTCGACACCAGAAAAGCTCCAAGCCCTTTATGATCAGAAAAAAAATTAAAAAGCACTCAGAGAAATTCTGCACCCACAGTCTCTACAAAAACCGAGCCCTTCTCAAACAAATTGAGTTTTTCTTGACCACGTGATCTATGGGACTTCAAACCTGGGGTGAAGTCATGATATAATCACCATAGGAACCAAGTAGAAACTAAACACGTTTGTTGGTAAAATCAACAGTATAATTAGTTACTGTAAATAGTGGTATTCATGGTATTGGTACTGTATGTACTTAATGATAAAGGAGGAAAGCCTACAACTTCATCCCATAGCCCTTGGTGATGGATCCAGCTTTCCAAACTGCATTTGTACATTAGCCTCAACTTGTAAGGAATTAATAGTTAGATAAGAGCTGCATATGATAAAGATGTTCTTCTTTCTCATCTACAACTACTATGTGTGGCTTCTACGAGAGGAACTTTTTTCTCTTCATAATCTTATTTTTTTGAAGCCAAAATTTAGGTTGATTTAGGTTATCATAAGTCAACATTTTCAACTAGCTGCACTCCTTTATGCATTACATTTGCAGTGCACTCTGGGATGCGATAAGTGTGATAACAATGGCATCTTATGATTTCATAGTCTTAAACAATTATACACTGGATACTGCGGTACATGTATGCTGCCCCATTCCTACCATTGACACCATGTCTATTTCCAGGTAATGGCAGTGGACTGGCCATTTGAGGAGGAGAGCGATTGCCCAAACAAAGAAAAGCAGAGGAACATCATGGACTACCTGGAGGAGAACCACTTTGACATGGTCATCAACCTGTCCATGAGGAACTCTGGAGGCCGTCGGCTCTCCTCCTTTGTCACCAAGGGCTACCGCACTCGCAGGATGGCCATTGACTACTCTGTCCCCCTAATTATCGACATCAAGTGCACAAAACTCTTCGTGCAGGTGAGGGAGAAACAAGGGAACCACCATGTTGGCTTTTTTCATTTCCGGGTTTTGGGTGGTATATTCCAAATGAGTGTTTTGAAGTTGCTTGAGTGTTTAGTTTTTTCCAAGTTTCGACATTTGTTTCCTTTTGTGCTTGAAGACAGATAGCATTGACTATATATCTTAATATGTGAAAATGGAAAGTCTGATTGTTCAGCTTGTTGTTTTATACTTTGTAGGCACTGCGTCAGATTGGGGAAGCTCCACCAGTTAAAACACACGTGGATTGCATGGCATCACAGAGACTTATTCGCCTGCCAGGTAAACTATAGAAATCTGGAGTCGTGGCGGATGCGTGTTAAAGGAATTGGAGGGGTCTCCCGAGTTAGATGTTTAAACTACTTAAGGTGTCTATGCGGAGTGGAGGTTTGGCCCTGTACTTCAGGCATTGCTTGTATAAATCGGGGTATGTCTTTATCCCATGTCTGTCCAAGTGGCCTAAGGTTAGTTTTGCTCGAAGTCCAGACATCCTTGGACATTGGCTCCATGAGGCTCACATGGTGAATAGGTGGATTTCCTGGAGGGTTGTCTGTTTTATCTTCATCTTTATGCTTTGAGAACACAGGGAATGTAGCAGCATGTTGAGTTGATTTACAGATTGGTAATTTCAGTTATTGGACATCTCCATTTGCCAATGGAGTCACTCTTCTAAACTGGATTTCCCAATCTGTTTGTCTTTCTTCCCCAGGGCTGATTGATGTCCACGTCCACCTGCGTGAACCGGGAGCCACCCACAAGGAAGATTTTGCCTCTGGCACTGCAGCAGCCTTGGCAGGAGGTGTCACTCTGGTGTGCGCAATGCCCAACACAAACCCTGCAGTACTAGATTCCAGCTCACTTGCCTTGGTCCAGAAGGTGATGTTCTCAAAAGGTTCATTTACCCTGAAAAGTCAAAATCTGTGACAGTCTAAATGCAAGAATATTCCAAAACCAGGGACATTATAGCCAGCTTGGGTATTGACAGTCAGTTTGAACAAAAGCTGCATGTGTCTTGTTTATAATTGTATTGCTTGCCAAGCTGGTCCTCCTGTCTCCCAGCCTTTGTGCACAGTGTGTGATAACCTGTCTCACTCTCTCATTTCAGCTGGCTAAGGCAGGCTGTCGTTGTGATTATGCTCTCTTTCTTGGAGCTTCCTCGGACAATGCTGCCATTTTGCCTTCAATTGCAAGCTCTGCAGCTGGTTTGAAGATGTACTTGAACGATACCTATTCCACTCTCAAAATGGACAATGTATCCCTCTGGATGGAGGTTTGTATAAATGAAAAAATAAGTGATTTCAATTGCAGCCATAGAATGAAGTAATCTGCTTGCCTCTGCCATTTAGCCCTTTGTGTAAGATATTTAATATTTCATATGACAGGTTTGTGCAATTGAGGTTTTGCTGAAATTGCACATAATTTCAAATCCTAAATAGAATTCATGTTTGACCATGTGTTTATTTTCACTTTTTCGAATGTACTAGGTATATTGTAAATCTTTAATTGACCAGTTCAGAATTTTGAAAAACACCTGAAAAAAATGCCCACCCAACTGTGGAACAGAGGGGGAGAATTAATTGCGTTTCTTCAAATTATTTTAAAACAAAGCAACAAAAAAGGGACAGCCATTTGCTGCTTGTTCCAACAGGTATTGTTCCTAAGTGTAGAAATTAAACTGCTGAATTTAGGCATTAAGTAATTTAGACTCTTAGTTGATTGGGAAGAGTTTCAGCCTTCACACTGTGGATCACTGGGAAGGTACTGTTCATTTCAGAAAGGTCTGAAGCCTGCTGTAACACAACAGTGTCATCCATTTGGACAAGTTTTGTGTGCACTTTACCTTACTGTTAAGCACTGAAAGAGAAATCTGAAGAAGTCTCTATTCTTTCTCTAGCATTTTGAGAAGTGGCCAAAGCACATGCCAATTGTTGCCCACGCAGAGAAGCAGACGGTTGCTGCCATTCTGATGGTGGCTCAACTGTACCAGCGACCAGTTCATATCTGCCATGTGGCAAAGAAGGAAGAGGTAGGATGAACATGTTGTTATACTGGTCCTTTTTGTCTTTTAGCATTAATAATAGACATCTGGAAATGGTATCGCTATGTTTTGAGAAGCTAATTGAGACTATAACTTTAAGTGCTTCCTTTTAGGATTATGTAAATTAAATGTAATAGATGCCTTTAAATGATAAATTAGACCTAAATATTTACACAGGCATTCAGTAACCAGTAGAAGTGGAAAGACCTGAAATCATGTTTAATTATTTACACATTCAATTTCCTGAAGTAACAGATGAAATGTTGTTAGTCTGGGTATAATCAAAGAAAAGCTGGAGCCTAGAGTGTGTCTGGATTTTGACGTTCAACAGATCAAGATCATCCGAGCTGCTAAATTGAAAGGGATCCAGGTGACCTGTGAAGTTGCCCCTCACCACCTGTTCCTGTGTGAGGAGAACGTGTCGGCCATTGGGCTTGGTAGGGCCCAGGTCCGCCCCATGCTGGGCACAAGGGAAGACATGGAGGCCCTGTGGGAGAACCTTGACATCATCGACTGCTTTGCCACGGACCACGGTGAGTGAAGTGCAAGGTTACCATGCCAATGGGATTCTCTCCTTTTTGTAAACGCTGCCTTTGTTAGCAGCATCAGTCTCGTGGTGTAAATACTCCCATTTCCGCCACAGGTATGACTGCAGTATGGTTTCTCACATAGCTCTTGTAAAGCTGGTTTGGAGCCTTCACTGTGTAGGTGGCAAAATCTTTAAAATTGTACAAAAGAGTTAACGTTTTACCATTAAAAGGTTAGTTTAAGGAGTTGTACTAAACGGAGTAAAACCCTTACACCAAAGCTATGCTAAGTTAAAACTAAGAGAGAGTCCCATGGCTATTGTTGTTATTGGATTTTCTATGACTTGTGCATTTTGGTGAAATTTGTAGTTGTGGCAGAGGCAAATGACTGATGTCAGCTGATAAATAATTACACTTATTTAGACGGTGTCATGAGATTGGGAAAAAAATGTTTGAAGTTGTGATTATTTTAGACTCTCTTTAAAGGAGGGTGACTTCTATGTAAAGAAGCAAACAAAATGTGCTTTGGACCGACTGATGGCAGCAGTTGTCTTGTTGTTAGTTTGAAGAAGACTGGCCTGTTAATGTTTAGAATTAGTTTGCAATATATTTTGAGGCAACAAATCACTTATGTATTTATGGGATGTACCAATTTTACAATTTAGAATTTAATTACTTTAATGCCAGAGCCATATGATCATATTTTGTCATACCTAAAATTCCTACTACTTTTTCCTGGCTTCTTTAGGTTACTGTACAATCCTTACTAGGCTATGGTACATGTTGTATATAACTTTTTATTACAAAAATGTCACCTGCATTTGTCTTCATTGAACATCAGCTAGTATCGGCAATCTGGTATCTCTTAAATCCATGCTACACATATATTTTTTTTACTACAGCGGGTGCAGAACATGCTATAGTTTGTAATGTGAGTGTTAGCTGGTTGCAGTTTAGATATTGACTGTAGAACGCGTAAAATGAGATCCAGTCACCTCTAGGATGGTGCATCATGAGTTGTTGGGGACTGCTTTGTAGTTAGTGTGACACTTACCTAATATTAAAGCTGAGTTCACTTACCACTGGCTCGTCTGACTCAAATCAGGATTAATATATTACTCCGTCCTTTAGAGAATATTTATTGTTTGATGTGCTTTATTTTTGTATATTGCTATATGATGTATGGGAACTCTCTGCTTATACATCTATTTGTGTCTCTTGGTTTGTAGCCCCTCACTCTGTGGAGGAGAAGGACATGAAGAATCCACCCCCAGGATACCCTGGCCTGGAGACCATGTTACCGCTGCTGCTCACTGCCGTGAGTCAAGGCCGACTCACTGTTGACGACATTGTGAAGAGGCTGTATGAAAACCCCCGAAAGATCTTCTCCCTGCCTGTCCAGGAAAACACCTATATAGAGGTATTTCTCTCTTCACTGCTACTAGTGTACAATGGTCACTGGCCTCAATAATGGTGAGGAAGATGACAATTGATTACTTTTGATTACAGCCATCAGTGAAACTACTCACAAAAGCAATTGCAGTTTACAATTACAGTTTTGATTACTTGATTACATGTTATTTATGTTATGTTATTACATGTTACTGTTTTTGCTATTGTGTTACTGTATATTGTCTTATCTTCTGTCCTATTTATATAATGCACCTGAGTGACTAATGAGAAACACTTTTCATTATACTACGCACCTGTGTAAGTTTAATGACAATAAAGTTGAATTGAATTGTACTCCTTCTTATGAAAGCACCAGAGGCCAATGTCTTGGCACTTTCATCAGAACAATTTTGGTACATGCTGTCCTTCATACAGCCATCTGCAAATCCCCAGTAACACATTGTTCTAGGCAGATATTTCATCAAATAACACTTTTCCATAAAGAAAATTGAGTTTTTGCATTGTCCAATCTTTTTTTTAGGTCTGGGTTTCATTTACTGTGTATGAATATAAACCTTTTTCCTTCATAGCCATTTGCAGAGGAAGGTGTGACAAATAGGATTGATCAATATTACCAATATACTGTTTGTAAAAACTGGCAGTATATGGAGTTAAGCCTTTTCTCTATATACTAGACCAGGTTTAATGTTGAGATACTGGAATTAAAATTAAAAGTAAAAAATGTATTTTAATGGACTTTGTTTTAGAACTTTAGTTCAAGGAGAATGACTGAAAATGTATTCCTCTTTGAATTCAGGTGGACTTGGAGCAGGAGTGGACGATTGCAAGCCACATGCAGTTCACCAAGTCCAAATGGACTCCCTTTGCAGGCATGAATGTGAAGGGCAAAGTGAGAAGGGTGGTGCTCAGAGGAGAGGTGGCCTACATTGATGGCCAGGTGAGGAAATGGAGAACAGTCGTGAGCTTCAATGAATTGGATTGTGCAGCAGGATGACGTTTATAAACCTTTAACCTAGAAAACCCTGGAAAACCGTGACCTAGAATTGGTACTCCCAATGCAGGATCAAAGGTGTTTGAAAGGCACTCATTCTGAAAAGCGTCTGAACCTTTAGTTTCTAGCTTCAGAAACCTGTCATGGCAGCATATCATTCAAAACTATACCAATTAGAAAAATGACATGCCTTTATTTCCCAGGTGCTGGTACCTCCAGGGTATGGGGAAGATGTCAGGACATGGTCACCAAGAATGCCTACTCCTCTTCCTGCTGAGTTGGCAAAGGACAGCACCAAGGTACGAATTACTCACTAAACTCAGTCAATGTCAGTTACTGCTGTTACATAAGTACATTGTCTCTGGTAGATATTTATCTTACTGTTTTCCAGTTGTATGACTATTAAATTAGGCCGATTTAAAGCTTTTAATGTTTTGCACCCCGTTTAATCAGGTGCTGTACAGAAATTTAGGAAATGCAGAATGTACAGAATGTTGAATGGTACAGTTGGGTACACAGGGTACAGTTTGGATTCTGCTTTCAGTGGATATTTCCCTCTCTTTATGGCTGTAGTTTCTGTGTACTTCTGAGGCAGTTGAACACGTGTGGTTGGCGAGGGCTCTGCAGTGCAGAAGGCCATCCTGTCGCCATAGGTTTTGGGGGGTGAGGGCTGTGGCAGTAATGGCAGTGTGTTGGTGACAGACTCCAGAGCGGACCCGGCAGGGAGAAAGGGGAGAGACTATCCGCACCCGCGTCCCCAGCCCTCGGAGAGTCACCCCCGGTGCCGGTGACAGCCGCTTCATGTTGCCTCCCAGGATCCACAGAGCATCTGACCCCGGGCTGCCTCCAGGTAATGAAGAAAGACTCCGGAGCACGTTACGCTTAAAGTATTAAAGTGTGGTGCACTCGCATAGGGCAGAGACTGTAAAATGAGGAAACACTACTTGTTTGGAAAGCATCTGCTAAGGTACCACACCCAGTGCCCTGTGTAACACTTCGCTTGTTTCTGTTTTGGTTGTTCTCTGTAGCCTAGGCACATGCCTACTGAAAAGTATGAATATGAAGTCCACGTTAGCAGCTATTTACAGCTGTTCTGCCTATATAAGGACAATCATTACTGAGACTAGTAAAATGGTCATAGATATGTATCTAACAAGCAGCGTGTAGGGTTGGGGTTCTGTCATTTGTTGCCTTGTTAATCTTAGCTCTGACAATTTTGTAGTGCTAGGAAGCAGCACCATATAAAGAGACTTCCATTTTAGCTTTTGCATATGTAAGATAGCATCCATTAATGTCTGTTTCACCATTATCTGGGTTCATAAACTCATTATGGCTAACTTATATTGTGTTGTAGCCTCCAGCTCAGATTTAGAAAAAACTAAGTGCGGTCAGCTGGAAAATGCCATCCTAGAGTGCAAAATACTGTATTTGTGTCAGGAATACATATATATATATTCAGTCTTAATCTCTATCAGCCATCAGTGAAACTACTCACAAAAGCAATGAGATGATGGTTCTTGGTCCTTTTGCTCTTTCACCCAAAAGCCTAGTATGTCCTAAAACATTTCACCGATTGAATAGAACACTTTCAATGAAAGGTACGACCCAAAACTCTTGAGAGAAGACAGCGCACTGATACATTCTCTGTGACTGTAACATTCATGGGTACCCCTGGCACATTTCAGATCACACACTGCAACAGAATGTGAGGCCCACATGTCCCTCCCAAACCTACCGTCGCGGATTTCTCTCTAAATGGTTACAGTCCATTTTCATTTAATTCCGTCTGTAATACTGTCAAGAATTTGACTGTTCCCTGTCTAGATCTTATTTAAATAGTAAGTAGGAAGATAAAAACATTCTGTTTGAAGACTATACTTATAAAGGCGGTTAAATTTCTTCTTTAGAAATTCACATTGAAAGTATGCGTAAACTACATTTCATATTAATATTTTTACATTTAAGTAACTGACTTTAAATCTGGAGTGAGCAGTACACTTGTTTATGAGGTCCAGAAGCATAATAAATGGGGTTTTATGGTTAGTCCACTCAGGAGAAGGTCCATGTTACTATTACAGTGCCTTTTTTAAAGAAATATTAATCTGCAGATTTTTCTTTTCAAAATGCCTTAAATAGACTTTAGATCCATGACTTTAAGGATGTCCAATGTTGTCTGCAGGTTCCAGGAAAACTGCCTCAAAGACCTTTCTGATCCACTCAGGCTTTGGTAATGTTTAGTTGATGTGCCTGCGGTCGACCCAGCCTGTGTGATTTTTAAAGCAGTCTGTTTTCAGAAATAATTTCCAGCAACAAATCAAAGCTAATCAAATATAACTAGAAATAGGGAATGCACCTTGATCATCGGAGGCCTTGCTATTTTTGAGAATGGAGATGCTTTTAATAAAGGAATTAATGGCGAAGTTTTTGCACTCCATTACAATAAAATAGTTAAACTGTAATGGGCGAAAACCTCACCTACATACAAGTAGGAAAAATATTAAAACATTAACTGACCACTGAATTTTGACATGTAAACAGCTTTTCCAATTAAAATCTACACACAACAAAGTAGGGAATATTTATTTTATGAAATCTTTTTTTCAGAAGGAGATAAAATGGATTAACACTGACCAACTCTAAAGTGACAGTATTTCTTTCAAAACATTATATTAATAAGTACAACCATGCACAGTATGTACAGTATGTGGGTATTAAAATTGCTCTGTATGGTTAGAACAGTAACTGATTTATTACAAGCACTTTATCTTCAGAGTATCTTAATTAACATTTCAGAGATGCTGTATGTTACATCAAGAGATAGCAATGATAATTTTGTTTGGGGTGTCATAAACTCCTCAAAGACACTTTGTTACAGCTGCATGCAAGTCCCAATGCCAGCCAGCATTGACAAACGTTTTTAAGTTGATTGCAAATTCTTACTAAATGTATCCTTCTCACTTAGCAGAGGTAATGAATTTAAACGGTGTGAAAATCAGTTTGACACTAGCCTGGTGTTTTGTGAATGCACTCTCTTTGAGATCTTTTCTTATATAATTTATTCTGTCTAGGTAAATGTTCTTCTAATGCTTACCTCGCTTGGTATCTACATCATTGTTTCCCAATGCTTTCCAGTCAGATGTTTAAATAATAGGTTTTGTGCAGTATACCTCTCCTCTGTGTAATAAAATGTCCAAGGTGGTCTTAGTTTACATAAATTGATTGTAACGGTCTGTACAGTAACTCCATGTTTCTTAGATTTTTTTTCTCAATTTCAATATGATTTGGAAAAAAATTAACATGTTCAATTTTGGAAACCTTTACAGTGCGGACAATGATTGGTTTCAACATTTTTTTCTCTCCTATGTGGCTATTCCAAAATTCTATGCTTCACCTTAGTTGGGAAACACTGGTATATGATACATCAGGTTTTTATTGTAATGATGCATGATTATACATTTTGCATCAGTGTGATCCAACCTCACCAGTCTTGATTTCTGTCAGTTTCCGTTCTTCACCAAAGGCAGATTCATCTTGTTACCAAGATAAAGATCAGTGAAAATGCAGAACTTATTTCCATTTTACCCATATTATCCAGTTTAATAATCATAGAGACAGGTCTACAGCACAGTCCCAGTCCAGTATCTTATGACCCACTGGCGTTCATTACAGCTGTGCCAAATCTACTTAATATAAACCCTTCCTGAGTTGTTTTCAGTTCTATTACAGATTTTAATTTTAATATTTTTTTGAAAATAAAGCTGAAAGTCTGTTGAACAAATCATTGTCATATTTCTTTTAAGGGGAAAGTTTCACATCTAGCCCTTGGGGTTGTTTGTATTGAAAGTAATAGAAAATGCCCAGTAGTGACAGTGATTCAAGTTCCTATAGTGCAGAGACTTTATAGTACTTATAATTTTCAAAGGTCATGACCGGCCAGTGTCCACTTTTTGTTAGTGCAATAGTACAGTTAACTTTGTTTAGTACATCTGATCTTTAGTCCCCCAGATTAATTGTGCACATGCTATTGGCTCAGGTCAAAGTTGCTGAACAACAGAGTTTTTGGTTGCATTTGTTATTGTCACTAACTGGTGTATTTTAATTTTCTGTACTAATTTTTAAACAGCTGAGGAGGCAAAGGAGAAACCAATAAGAGCATCTTTTGATCAAGGTTTGCTGTTTGTTTGTAGCTCCGTTTTAGCTGAGATACTAACTTCTTTGTTTCTTTATGGCCTTATAAATTATGTCCATTTGCTCCTTAAATGCTAATACCTGTTGTTTTTGTCGCTAGATGGTTATATAGCTTGCTTCTTCTACGTCTAGCAACATTTGTGCAATGGTAATTGGAGGAGTTCTACTGATGCAGATTGGGAAAGAAATGCAATTATTTTGTTTAATAAACGCTTTTCTAACAACCTAATCATTTGCAGTGCTTTTAAAAATATTTTAGTTTGACTCCATCGCATACTTGTTTAAGATGGAATCTGTATGAGTTGCACCATCAGTATTGTGAAAAGCAGTAGCTTGGGGTGGGGTGGGGTGGAGGGGGTTTTCTAAGATCCAGAAAAACTATAACACTGTTTCCAGTTTTAGGTTTTCTTTAAAAATAGTGTTCCTAAAAGGAAAAACTCTTGTTTTCTCTAAATCTTTCCCTGCCTGGAACAGACTCTCTTTCCCTGGATGGCGCCTCTCATCATCCTGTGTTGGGTCGTATCCTGTCCCCTCAGACCATAGGACACCAAAGTGTCAGTCACCTGCAGACTTCTCCTCTCCTGCATCCCTTCATTGGGCAGCACGTCCTTTCTGTCCAGCAGTTCACCAAGGAGCAGGTAACCCTTGTTAACTTGACCAGCTCACTGGATTTGCACATCGGATTATTTAGCTCCTTTGCTAGCCTGATAGGGAATCTTTCCAGAAGTATGCCCACTTGCAATCTAGGATTTGTATAGTAAATAGGAAGCCATTTTTTTCAGGGGATGTTTATATTTAGCAGGGGATTTAGAAATTCTTTCCTTATAGGTGTGTGATGTTTTGAGTATATTAGCCCTTCTACAGACAATCTTTTGTTCAGGTTGCAAATGTAACCTGTTCAGTGCAATAACCTGTGTTTTCCTGTCAGATGTCCCACTTGTTCAATGTGGCCCATACCCTTCGCTTGATGGTGCAGAAAGAGAGAAGTCTGGATATTTTGAAGGTAAGGGCCTAAGATTTTATCAAGCGGCTATTTGTATTTTTTAGTGAAAGTTCAGAAACATTGATCTTGAATCTCCTTCTTAACCCTTAACATTTGTGTGGACAGCAGCATCCCTATGTCCCCAGTAAACAAATTAATTTTCTAAACTTTCTAAACCTGTATTTACCCTGTTTAATTCCTAAGTAAAAATTACCACAACCAAAGCCTTCAGGTAGCAGTTTGAAGCTCTATCCAATCTGTCATCCTTTACTTAACTTTGGTAAATAACACATCTCCACTTTATTTCTTTGAATTTTTGCTTTCTTGCTATGGAAAAATATGAAAATATCTATACAAATGTCTACCAGAAGATGTTTTAAATGTTCAGTGATTGATGGATATTTTAAAAGTATTTTGGCTTATATGGAAACATGCCGTTCTAAAATGGTCACAATATGGATTGAGCCAATTATTGATTTTATTTCTAAAAGTCATTTATATAGATGTTATACACCTGAAAACCTATCACCCTGATGATTCCACTCTGAAATTGAGCTAATGTGCATTAATTATTTTATACTGAGAACTGGACCAAAAAAAATCATTTGAATGTCCTTGTTTGCAATGTGGTAATAGCTAAGTTGAATCAGACTGCCAGTTGAAAGAGCTCTCCAGACGACTTCGACATCAATTACTTTGCATTCTCCATGGAGAGCAGAGCATTTTTTGTACTGGAAAATAAAATGGGAATTTATTTGCCTTCTGTAAAAAAAATTATATATTTTTGTGATTCAAAATAAGCTTCAAACTTTCTTCATTCAAATGCTAGTGTGCTCATTTTATGACATACTTTATAGGCCTCTAGTGTTGCTGATTTAAAAAAAAAGCAATGAAGTGACATTGCGATTAAAATTATATCTGGTGTGCTACTTTTATATATTTATTTTATATATATTTGTAAAAGCTGATTCCCTTCTGGTGTGAAACCGGGTGTTTGAAATTGTAAACGGTAATGCTGTACACTGTAAATTAAGCTATAAGGGTAAAAAATTGTCAGTTCAGCCACTGAAGGCTCCACCAGTCTTGTGTGTAATCAAGCTTGTTTTGCCTTGCAGGGTAAGGTGATGGCCTCCATGTTCTATGAAGTGAGCACCCGCACCAGCAGCTCGTTTGCGGCGGCCATGCACAGACTGGGAGGCTCTGTGGTTCATTTCTCGGAGTCCACTTCGTCCAGTAAAAAAGGGGAGTCCCTGAGCGACTCTGTGCAGACAATGAGCTGCTATGCTGATGTGCTGGTGCTGCGTCATCCCCAGCCTGGAGCTGTTGAGGTGAGGAGTAGAGAGGCGATACGATAAAACTATAAGGTCTCTAGCAAGAAAACAATGTTAACCAGATTCAGCTAGAACATGCATAAGAACAAGTACAAGTTAGAGGATCTACCCTTTTTTTGATTTTGTTTTGTTAGTATATTGATCCAAGAATCTCACCCACTTCTGGAGCAAAACCAGGGTGTTTCCTTCCTGACCACAGCCGAACGAGCTTGTTTCGGTTTTAAATGCAGTTCCTCTTCGTGTTCTGTTTGTCAGCTGCACCGACTCTCATAGTTGATGAGTTCATTAATGAAGTGAGTTTTATTTTTCAGTGTTTGAGGATGTTATATACTTGAATCATTGCTCCTCTTAATCTTCCCTTTTAAGGGCTAAAAAGGATAACACCTTACAGTCTAATTACTGCCAGGTGTTTGCACAGCCCTGAATTGTGCTAGCTTTACCAGAATCTAGATTTATGACATAAACTGTAGTTAGGGCAGTGGTCCAAATGCATATCCTTGTGGTACTCCACTAATTACATCGCCCCAGTCTGAGCATTACTCCTTATCTGTGCTGTTTTAACGAGATAGCAATTTAAAAATATTTCCTTGAAAAGCCTAGAGCCTGCAATTTGAGAATTGCTCATTCAAGATTAACTGTCATAATACTTCTGAAAGTCTACATATAGTATATTATATGCTCTGTATCCATTAATGTTGCTGCTTGTTTAAAGAATACTAACAAGTGAAACCTCCTTTTCTAAATCCACATTGACTGCAATCTTATTACCATAAAACTGATTCTCTAAATTCGTTTTCATAACCTTGTTATATAATTGACGGGAGACTTATTGGTCTGTAATAACTTAGTTCACATGTGTTATGCTTCTCATAAAGCACTCCATTACCAATTTTCCAGTCAGTAGTGTAGCATACTAGGGGTATGATCCATTCATGCTTCGTGATAATGTGTGATTATTTGCAGTCTATTTGTGTTTAACAGCAGTTGAGGTGTAGAGTTTAAAAGGAGATTATATCTGACAACACTTAGTAAACAAAATTGTATTCATTTTTGATCATAAGTTTTAAAAAAAGAAAAAAAATGTTAAGTATCATATGTTATACTCATTAGGTGTTAGGTTGTAAGTCAGATGAGGTGATGCGCTCATAAAAGCCAGTCGTAAAGTGACAGATAGCTGATCTGCAGGACACCAATGCTGTTTGATCCCTGCAGACTGCAGCTAAGCATTGTCGGAAGCCTGTTATCAATGCTGGGGATGGTGTGGGCGAGCACCCAACACAAGCCCTGCTGGATATATTCACTATCCGAGAGGAGCTGGGAACTGTGAACGGCATGACGGTAGGTCACGCTCCAGCTCAACTCGGCCTTCCTGTCTGGAGAAATAATAGTATGTTTATTTCATCTGAGGAAGCCTGAAATTATTTTTTCTGGTTGTTCAGCCTTTTACCGGTAACTCCTTGTTTTTGTTTTTTTGCTTTTGACTTTTTCTCCTAAATCAGTCTGCTTGCACAGTGTAGTCGTGGCAAGGTTTGTTGTCAGTGTTGCTGGACATGCACATTGTTACGTTTGGATTTGATGCAGTAAATGTACACATCCACATAGAAAACTATGCTTTTAATATTACAGGTCACTGGAAAGGTAGTTTATCTACAAATTAATATCCAGTAGGCACATTGCAAGCAGACCCCTAGCTATTAATATAGAAGAATGAATGTGAAAAATAATGGGGAACTGGATGATCGGTCAGTTGTGAAGGATCAGACATTGTACAGAAGTGTATGTCCTGGCAAAGGGTTAGAACGTTGTCCAATCTCTAGAGCTCTATCGTAGAGTATATTGTATAGTATATAGTAGTATATTGCCTTGTAAAGGACTGAGGGCCCTTGCAGACAGGATTTGACTGTTCATTCAATATTCAGATCACGATGGTTGGGGACTTGAAACATGGTCGAACTGTCCACTCCCTGGCCAGGCTGCTGACTCAGTACAGAATTACTCTGCGCTATGTGGCTCCCAAGAACCTGCACATGCCTCCTGACATCATCAACTATGTAGCTTCCAAAGGCATCAAGCAGGTGAATATTCTTTTGTTTCAACTCTGACCTGAGTTTCATTTAATGTATTATTAGCCTATATTCTTTACAGATGTTCCTACAACCTTAGGTTTTTGAAAGGCCTCTTTAGCACAATACTAGGTCTCCCATTACTATGTTTAGACTGGCTGTTGACTGAAGCTGTCACTGGCTTAAAAAAGACAGCCAGCAGCTGGATTCACAGATCCTAATTGTGGGTACTAATGTCCTCTGTTTCATACAATAGAAGTTATGTCTCTATAGCAGGGATTGTAGTGTCTGTATGTATAGTTCATTAATGTACACTCATTTTTTTAATGATTAATGATTCTGGGATGTTTTAATCTAGGGGTTTAAAATTGCACTTCTTAAATGTAGAACAGTTATCAACATTATTAAGTTACAGATTCGTTAATAAAGCTTTTATATTTCTGAGAATCTGATATCTGATAATAAACATGTACTTTTTTAGCTTGATGCTTACTGATCCTTCCGTAATATTTTAAAGCTATTAGTCTTCTTAAGTTAAGAATTTTGAAATAGTATTTGTAGCCCCTAAACAGAAGTGTTACTGTGTTTTTGTTAAATGAGAATCTGTTTAAGGGGGTAAATGTGTTGTCTTCTCACCCTTCTGCTATGAACATGTGTTGGTTATGTTTAAAATGGGCAATTTTGATAATATTTTAAATCCAGGTCCTTAAAGCGAGGTCAGTACAGATTTCTTGGGTTAGTGTGAAAACTAGTTTGGAACTCTTTCTCTTCTGATAACTATATATATATGTAATGGCTATATCAGACCCATGCCATCTCATCAGGGAACTAAGATAAAGTTGTAAAATCAGTTACCAAAGCAAAACCCTTCATCTCATAGCCTCAGTGTCTATTTAAACTGTTATTTTTTACTTCACATTCCTAATTTGATATCCAACGATAACTAAAAAAACTCAGAGAAGTGGACATAAAAAATTCACGAACCCACAGTCAGTTCAGAACAACTGACACTCTTGAAGACTTTATTCTGTAGCTCTTTCATCAAACATAATTGTAGCATTGATATGCATTTCAGGTTAAATAGAATTTGGTCATAGGTTTTATGTTATTTCTGCATATCTGTGCACTCTATATTTCTTTACTACACTCTCAACTACCTGTATCTAGTGCACAGTTGAACAGTGTCTGTGTTCTGAATTTAGATTATCATGTTTGCTTAAAAGATTTAAAGCAAGGCAGAAAACCAATGTTTGTTTTGGTCTTGATTTTTTAATCTACAAGTCATACAATATTTCCTCATTGAAATGCAGTGTTCTGAATTGACAAGGGGGAAATGGACAGAACCATAGCATAGCGTTAGCCAAACATTGGTCAGTGATGTAAAGACATCTAAGGGACGTAAGGACTTCAGACGGAAGACAATCGCCAATGGATATTAAGTCGGACTACATTGCCTCATCTTCCGTCTGAATTACTTACATCCCTTAGATGTTTTTATTTCACTTCAGAGGTATTGGCTAAGCTTGTTTTTCAAAACTACCTCCTGATGGTGATACTGTCTGTGTGCATATTATTCTTCTGTTTGATAGCCAGGATGTAAGTGAAATTACCATTTAATGACAATTGTGCTGAAGTTCCACATGCTTTTTCTTAACATTATCTTCTTTTCCTTCCCTCTCGTGCAGGAGGAATATGATAGCATTGAGGAGGCACTCCCTGACACAGATGTGCTGTACATGACCAGGATTCAGAAGGAGAGGTTTGCTTCAGAAGAAGAATATAACGCTGTAAGAATTTAATTGCCTTCTTACCTCTTTAAAAAGGGTCTCATACTAATTTCTTAATAGGGTCAAGTGTTTTATGTTTTTATGTTTCAGTCTGAGTAGTCAATTAAATCATTAATCTGTTTGATATGGAAAAAGATTCAACACTTCTTAGATGTACTACTGTATATATAGTATTCTTCTGCAGTGGGTCTTTTATAGTTGGTTGGTTGCTTGAAACATATACTTCAGTAAAGATACAATTTTCATTTCACAAAGTGGTTTGTCTTTCGATATTTTTGTGCAGATGGACACTTCAGATTAAAAACATTTCCATTAAAATGTATAATTTCACTGTGAAAATGAACTAAGTGGGAATACATCATTTAGGGAATTACTGTATACGGAGGAACAAAAATGCGGTGTGCCCCTTGCAGTTTCAAGCTTGTGTCACTTTCTTGTTTTTGTAAACATGGACAACACAGTTTATTGTTGTAAAGAGGAAGGAAGCAATTCGATTTTTTTTGTTTCTTGAACTGACGTAGATCTAGGCCCCAAAAGTGACTACAGTGTATTGTTTTCTGCAGTGCTTTGGGCAGTTTATCTTGACTCCACACATCATGACTGGAGCTAAAAGGAAGATGGTGGTAATGCATCCTTTGCCCAGGGTGAATGAGATCAGGTAGGACACTGGTTTGGGGGGCTTCACAAAATGTCCACTTTTCTTTTCATCCCTTTCATGGCCACAACATTATTTGAAGCAGATCAGAAAAAAAAACAAAACAAGTCTTATTGCTGTAGCTGTTTTGATGACAGATACTTGGGTTGATTAGGCATATGGTCAAGTTATGCTTTTGTGGAAGATGTGAAAAATAAACCTACCACACCAACCTACCACAAGGATTGGTAGAGCAGAGCAACAGCAAGAGCAACTAAGTAATGATGAGGGGTGTCAATGTGACACGCCGCCCAGCAGCACCGTAGCAAAATCTGCAGGTGAGTGTCCTGATAATGCCATTCAGGCTCCCTGGTCCTGGAGGGTCTGTTTCTTTTCAGGCCATGTGGGCAGAATTTACTCATTATTGGCTGAATTGAACCTTATTAAGAGCCTCTCCCAGCTCTTCAGATGCTGGTGCTTTAAAGAAACCTGGAACACCTGCAGACATACTGGCCCTTGGACCCTAGATCATGGCTGTTTCAGGTGGAGTGAATGATTCATCATCAAACTGATGTTCCTCATCAAGGCAACAGGAAACTTTGTTTAATGTTTGTTGACTTGCCACCATTATTCCGGTCTTTGAGGAGAGCCCTGGAAGGGGCATCCTCTACTTTTGTTTACTTGATATTTGTAAATCGAACAGCAAAAAGGTCAAGTATAATATCTTGCTTGATTACAGATAATTTAAGTGCCTGAATTTCACATTAATCCCGATTTGTATTTTTTTTAACATGTTAGTTTGACCTTTAATGTAATGCTTATTTTAATGGTTTGACTTTCACTGTAATTGTGTGCGTGTTACCATTTGATCTAGTCCATCACTCCGATTCAAAAGTATTATTTTTAATCGGATTGATGCAGACCTTTTTGTGACCATAATGCCTTTCTTTATGCATGGATCTTTTATTTAATGGTTGTGTCATTAGCCTTTGAGTAAGGTTGTTATTTCTGTCTCTGATGTGTAGTGTTGAAGTGGACACAGACCCTCGTGCTGCCTACTTCAGGCAGGCTGAGAATGGCATGTACATCAGGATGGCTCTGCTGGCTACCGTTCTGGGCAGATAATGGCAGTGACCTGGAAACTGCCTAAGAGTATCCACCCCACTCTTGGAGCAAGGCTATGGACCAACTCGGCTTACTTGCTGCCTCTGAAGGGACCAAAACTTCTGCTATTACAGACTGCAGTTTTTTATGTAATGGAAGTGGCTCATTTCTTGGATTTAACACAGAAGAAAAAACAAATTGAAAACTGAAAAGACCTCACTGACTGGTATTTACCCCAGTGATGTGTTCAGAGTTAAAGAATTAGACCGTTAAAGTTGGTTAGGCTGGCAGAAGGATATCAAATAGAAACTTAACCAATTACACACTGCGATTCTTCCTATCTGCGGTTTGTACACTTAAAATAAAACTCATTCCATATACTGGAACACAAATGTAAATTGGCTCTTGGGTGAAAGGGAGTCAATACCACTGGCAGAAATAAAGTACACCAATGCCTTTAGAAACTGTACACACTTTCGGGATCTTTTTAAAGATGGCAAAATAAGTTCCAAAGGTTTGTCGGCCAAACAGGTTTTAAGTCTGTTGAATTTGGTGTATTTGCCTTTTTTAATTTTGCAAATAAAATTTCAGTTTTTATGTATCTTTATCATTTATTTCCCCACTAGTGATTTCAGGACAGGCCCATAGCATTGCTAGTCTGAATGTTGAAAAGCTATCAATGTTGGAAAATTTCAAATAGGATAGTAGGATAGATGAGCACAGCAAAAGGTAAATAGTTACCCCTCTCTCCCTCTTCAGAACAGATTTATTTAGCTTGTAATTTCACAACAAACACCTTAACAAATGTAACAGAGTTAAGAATAACTCACCCAAATACATATCCCATTCCTATTGTATAAAACAAGAATGCTGTTCAGTATATATACTGTAGTGGAATGTTAGTAGAAAAATGGTAATGAGGTCACCGTCTTTAGCTCACACCCCAGAATTCAATTTTTTTTTATTCCTGATCACTTTCTTAAACCTCAAACCAATGTTACCTAAACAAGGTCCTTTCTGTATAAGAAAGCTACTGGAGTTACACTGTGTGTACTTCAGCATTTGCTGCTACTGTACATATGGATTTTTACAATGGCAAACAAAGCTGTAACAGTACTGTATACTGTGGGAGGGAATGCAGTTTGCTGGCTGTGTTATAGGTTTGTTCATCACTGAGATAACACAACTAGATGGCAGTAAATTACCCTTTTAAGCAACTGGCATCAAGATGTCCCAGCCCAATACCCTTTACAGTTTCCTTTTGTGTACTGTGGGCACAGTTTGCCTTTGAAGACTGGAGTATAGGGAGAGAGGTTAAATAAAATATCTCCATATACCATTTAATATCTTGATATATATTAATTATTTTTTATATTGGAGGTTTACAGGAAGTGTTACTGAGTAGAGCTTGAAATTGGATCCAGAAGCTGTGTTTCTATGTACAATTTTATCTACATGACCATTCATTGCATTTTATTTTCATCACAAAGGATCACAGAAGAGCTGGCTTGGTGTATCCACCACTGAAGTGCAGTGACCACATATATCTTGTGTCCTATTCTACATTGAACTTACTAGTGTAACCATGCTACGCTTGCTGCAGAGCCTTGCTGTATTTAAAGACCGAATTATAAGGACATCCATTTAATGTGTCCTCTGAAAAACAGTACCTCTTAAAAGCAAAGTGTCCTTTGCTGGCACAATTCTGGTCCAGATTGAAAAATACCACCTGTAATGCTTTATAGATCGCAGCAACCTGGTGATGCTTAGAAAAGTGATTTCC